>NC_090131.1:18177197-18545531 GCF_040581485.1 Linepithema humile
TTTTATGCGACGGCGCCATTACGGCCGCGTGGTTTTTCATCCCCATCCACCGTGCAAAATAAAGCATCTCGCTCGAAGGAATTTCTCTTTCCGCATCGCTGATTAGAATTCTCGACAGCGCGATTACGGCGTCAGCATGTAAATTAGGCGGTATAAAATATGTGCTTTTATAAAAATTACAATTACGACGATCTTTTTCACGGAGGCAGATCGCAATATGTGCAAATAATTATGTTGTTTAATATTTAGCACATTATTTCGATCGATGACTATAACTGATAATAAATAAAATAATTAATTTGATGTAAATTAATCCCGAGTATTGCGACAAATTGTATCCCGCATTAGTGATTTCAAGTAGTAAATTAATGTGTCGCACGCGGATAATAAATTGCATGATTCCATGGAATTTCCTAGCGAAAGAAATTATACATGCAAATGCAGTCAGTGCCATCTTGGTCGATCCATAAACTCTGGAAGAGATTAAAAATCTCTGATGATCGGACTGGGAGGAGCAAGGGAGCAGATTGAATCGCCTCAATTAAAGGAAACTCCTAATTATCAGTCCGGGGGCTTCGGCAATATTGGAAAACGATTTGACTTAGCGACGGGTGCGGCTAACTCTGTCGCGCTTTCCGTTCATTCCGCTGCGACAAATTTACTTCTCCGCTCAATGGCAAGTGATCTGCATTGCGGCCACCGCCTTGCATTTCCTAACTTAACCTTCTTATAATCGAATTATTTCGTCCCGGTCGTATCGCCTGGAGCGCTTGTTTGCAATTCAATCTCAAGAGATCCTCTTAAATGTGCTCGCCAGAGAGCATAATATAATATAATGGAAAGTATTGATTAGAAAATTAATTAGAGCAAGACATCTATTTATTGACGATACCGTCGTGCTGAAATTATTTTCCTCGCTATTCTGACAAAAATTCAATGCTTCACGTTCATATTATTTCGCAGCGAAATATTTTCACATCTTCGTTCTCCGATAATTTCTCATTTTCATTCTCATATAATTGACTAATATAAAATTATTATTGGCTTCAAATAATTAATAAATTAGTCAATATATTTATTAAATCGACACTCATTTATATATATTTTTAGCATATGATGATTTTTAATGTAAGAATCTTGTTGTGGACTTTGCTGTGATATTTACCGATATTAACCGGGCTATTTATCGTTGTATTTTGCGGTTTCTTTCAATAACTTTCCTTCCTTTACTTAGAAAGCCCTTCGAGAGCCAACCGTCGTCAAGGCTGCTTTCACAGAGATACACAACGAGGTCATATGGCGATTCTACGCCAAACTGTCCGGTGCAATTCCTTGCAGCATTTTCCCTTTCTTGCCGCTTCGAGCATCAGACGCTTTTCATCATTCTTTTGTACACAATCCGATACCCGAATGGCCATCTACATTATGGTTACCTTCGTATTTTCGCAAGTGAAAATGGCTGGTGGTAAATGGACAGAAAAGACCGCGGGGTTGATAAAGAGAAAGGACGACGCTCTTCCATGCGGAAGATTCCGACGAATCTCTTCGCTTTGAGCGCTATTGCGAGAGTTAAAAGCAGCTCTTCGAGAAGTCTTGTGAAGAGCGCTACTTATCCAATTCTCTCGAGTATCGAAGTAATCCATGATAGAGAACGCCGAATCAAACGCGGCTCCATTATTACGCGTTCGTGTGTCTTTTGAATTTATGAATAGCTGAATGCAAAATTACACTTCATGCGTGTTAAATGAAAAATACTTTCAAGGATCAAATTAACGTTTGTTTCGCTTATTATATACTTATTTACGTTTATATCAAATATATAATATATAATATATAATACGTATATATCATATATAAAATTATTTTGTTTTAAAGCATATTGCTCTCTTTTGGTTCATATAAATTATATAATTTCGACGCGAAAAAAACGGAGGAAGATACATGTACGTTGAGCAAAAGTAGTGTTTATAATGCTAATGAGAGACCGGAGATATATTTTAATAAAATATTATATAATGGATTTTTATGATAAACAAGAAATAAGGGATTATAAATACAATATTAATAGAAAGTGTGGCGTATAAATCTTAGTATCAGCACAGTATCCGTGAAAAGCACAGATAACTCGAAACGCTTTTCTCAGCCGCGCATTTAATTTTGCGCGATTAAAACGGACTAGTTTTTGCGCAATTATGACGCCACCGGCGTCGCGGTGGTATCTGAATGAACGTTTAAGTAGCGAGGATTCCAGACAATGAGTTTTGTTGAGAACGCTTCCTGTTGGAAGAAAGAAACTAGAACGGTAAGAGGAAATACTCGCAATGCGTTTGCAGGATGTGCCAAGCCCGATCTACTTTTTTTTCACCTCTTCTACGCTTTTAACTATTCATTCTCTGGCGCGAGAATGCTCTCAAGTTGGAATCTGTATAATTGTGCGTTGTTGTTTTAAAAAATGCAACTTTCTTTTGCCACTTCTTTTCTCACTTATATTAACACTCTTCAGATTCCGAGATTAAGTGCAATTTATGAAAGAGAAACCCGTTGATTAAATCGTTGAATTAAATCAATTCACACAATTAAATTATTTTATAGGTCATAAGAAATATGTACAAATGCATTTCGCGTAAATAAATTAAAAACTATCAATTTTTCACTCGAAGCTGCGACAATTTGTTTAATATTTAACTATACTTTTATTTTAGCTATAAAATAGCTAAATTAAAATTGGTAAATTCTTTTTTAATTCAATTAATTAACATCTGAATTTAGACTTTATGTTACCGGTTTAAAAATTTTAAGTTGTATATTTTTTGAATTTCAAGTGTTAATGATTAATGAATGTACTTTATTAGCAAAATAAAAGTCCGCTTCTATTCGTACAACTGAGAAAATGCTTCGTGTTTCACGTTGACAGAGAATTTATTTACAATTTTGCGACGTCTAAGACAATAATCTATAACATTACCACAAAACTGTAATAAAATCGAAAATCTTGGCGATGCGCTCCTTGTGAAGGTTTACTCGCGACAGTTGCGAATCAATTTTTTATTCGAATTGTTTAGAAGAAAAACATAAAGCAATGAGAAGAAGATATTTTGCTGTCAGTTATAGCATTCAAAAATATAAATATAAAAACATATTGTTATTAGAAATTATAAATACGCGACACAAGCTATTTCGTAGTTTGTTTAAAAAATAATAATAAACCAACAAACAATTTTGTGTTCGACAACATTCTTATTTTTTTTCATAGTTATATCAGTATTTGTGTTTTGCGATACAGTTTTTGATAGGCATGATCGACATTCGAGTTTGATGTGAAATAACGTCCAATGAAATTCTCACCGCGATGTTTTGCAGTGAGTTTCGCGTAACAGTTATTCCAATAAAAGGGAAAAGGAATTGTGCGGTACCGTTTCCGATGGTGCTCTTTGTGAAAACCGCGCGCGCGTTCCATTTGTATGCCATTTTCACCACAAATTTCGCACGTGCAAAAATTCTGTTAATGCAGTGCAGATGTGTAAAAGTTTATCAATTGTACATTGAAGTTGAAGCGCGAGAAATTGTTAAACGGAGAGAAAAAAGTCGCGAAAAGCGACGGTGTGTATCTAGGTGCGATTGCGGAGAAAAGTTGAATCTTCTCGGCAGATTGCGGCACGCTATCCATAGATATCGATTTCCGATGAATTTCATCGCGTTGCACTTTTCGCAGTTGTCACGCGACATTTCTTAAGCCCTTTAAATCCAGAAAGCTTGTTATGTCGATCTACGGCCGACGTGTCGCAGTGGCAAGAAGTAGAAAATGTCGGGAAGGTGGAATCTGCTCGGAGGCAGTGGGTCGAGGACCGGTTGGACGGAAAATTATGATCCACTCAGGGCAAATCCCTACCCTATTTCTGACGGACAAAATCCTCGAAGTTGCTGGTAGCGTTTATCATGAAACTCGGGGGAGGGAAAAAAAGAGAGAAACACACGAGGGAAGGGTGGTGTGTTGTTGTATTGCGCAGCAACCGAGGGAAAAGTTTAGCGGCTGCTTACAGGGTCGTGTAAAATTCGATAGAAGTAATTTAGAGTGTTAAAGTTACAAGTAAACTTTTGCGAAGACGGACTTTCGAAACGTTCAATTAACGCAATTCTGATAAGCTGAGAGCGTCCCGCGTCGATGGGAGCAATTCGAATTTTCCTCGTGAACGTTACCACGATAGTTTTCTCGCAGTTTACGATTTACGATGCATTAAATGCCGAGAGAGCATTAAATTCGTAAATATGTCATTACGAGTGTAATGGGTCGGAAAATATTGGATCGTTTGAAAATCCACCAATCGTACTGTGCCAATGATTTTTGATAGTAAATCTCAAAAAGCATAGCTATAAAAATGGGAGATTGAGCAAGTAGATATTATAACATCAAGGAGCTTTTAGAATGTAATTGTAGAGTGTATATTGTATATTCATTTAGATACGTAATTTTTGCAAAGCTGATTTGTTACGACAAGTCGAAAATTAAAGTGTAAGTTAATTAAAATATTAATAATGCGTTCTATAATTGGATATTAATTATATTATTAACTAACATATTTCTTTTCAAGCGGATATTGAAGCAAACATATTATTCGTTAAACAAGAAATTGAATTACTACATATTTGCTGAAGCAGATGAGATTTAAATTCATTTTTATCGCCGCGACGATGAGGTGGAGCACTCACAGCACCATCGCGTAAAGCTTTCTCATAGAACTTGAGAATCGAGAGAAGCTGCTTGTTCGTGACACTGACATCAATAACTGTCGAGCAAAATAGACGTGAGTGCTTATTCATGAAAGGAAAATTGCTGTTCTTCGGAGACGGACAGCCTACTTTTCGCATCGTGCGAGGCCCATACTTCTCAGTTTATCTCACACTTCAACATATACTTGAATGTTGTACAATTTTTCGCGTTGAGATAATATAAAAATATGTAGCCGCAGCGTACTCCAAAAAACTTGACGCATCGCTCTAAAAATAACTATTTATAAGTGGGTACTCTTTATTTTCAGTATTAGATGTATTCGAAAAGTAACGATACGCTGTATATGAAGTAACTTTTTCTTTCGCTCGACTTTTACTCGCCCGCTTCGATTTCGTGGTTTCAATCTTATTTCTGAACTCGGAGTTACTTCCGCCGCAACGTAGATTAAAGTTCACGATCTCGCGGAGTTCATGATCGCGGTTCGACAAAAATCGTTTACTTTAGATCACGCAGTCGGTTAGCCGTGCGAATAAACACGAGCCGCGAGTATATTTGCGGGACCGTAAAAAGCGTAAGCAATTTTCCCTCACCATCGTAGAGTAAACTACCAACTTTTCGAATATCGCGAGTTAGAAGAGAGCCTGGAAGTTAGTCGGTGGAAAGAAGTAATCTCGCTCGCGCTGCAGCACCAGGCCGCATCCTACGTTTTCTTATTAGGCCATCGTTTAGCGTGGGATGTGACGGTAGTCGTCTCCTTGCGAGGTCGAATTAAAGAGCAAACTCGTATCATACTTATAGTGATTCCATCGACTTGTGATCGATGCTTTTTTCTAATTTAGGCAAGATTGATTTTTCATTAAAATACTGGACAATTATATAGTTAGATAAATAATTAGATTACAAAATAATGTCACGAGTAATTATGTTCAAAATAAAAAATAAATCTTTCTTTCTAAATATATTTATAAACAAAAAAAAATAATAATTTGAAAATACTTATTTGCACCATTTATTTTTCAACATTTATATTTTCCATCTCAAACTTAGTGATTTAATTATTTCAGTAAATATTTCCAACTTTAATTGTAATAATTTAATAATAATTAAAATAATTCAATGCATTCCCAAACTTATTAATAATTTTATTTTTGTCCACTGCCAATTTCATTTATTTTATTTAATATGCTGGTGCAACAAACTCTCAGGTTATTCCAGTAAATATTTTTGCTCATCTTAATTGTTATTTATTATTATTTGTTTTTATTTCATACTAAAATCCACGCACCGCGGGCATAAATATTTTATATTTCTCTATACTATCATATACAGCATAAATCTATCTTAATTTTTACTGATAATTTATTTTGCTTTTTGATATAAACCGATACGCAACGTGCGAAGGAAAAAAATTGCAGCAACAATGACAAACAATTAATTTCGTTATCTCTGCCGATGACAATCCTTAATTGCAATTCCAATTCTTTGCCAGATTGATTGACACAATGTTAAAATAAACGACCGAGGTTTCAGATGTTCTTGCATTCTGTGCGAAACACGAAAAATGCGGTTTTCACAGCTATTTGAACGGCTTCGACAATTGCAGTGAGAAATGGCAGTCGCGCTCTTTTTATCACAAATTTCATTGAAAATCTCTCGCTTGCGCGCGCGCGCGCGGCTCGGGCCGTAAACACGCATTAAATCCTCTATTATAAGCTCTATTGTAAGCAACACAAAGTTTGATATTGCTAGTGTTTCTTTTAGTTATTCAATTAACTCAAAATATCTGATAGATTCGCGATAATTTGTTAATAATCAGCTTGCAGACGTGTTTTTCTTCGAAATTGATTAAACACAGCGAGCAATAAATTTCTCTTTAATTCCGGTAAGTTCGAAAGCACATTACATCTGGCACATAGTTTTGCGTCGCATAACTCTGTGTTAATTTAACGCAGTAGTTGAGTAATTACACGCGCATACATGAAATTTCATTTCCGCGGCTGGCTTTAGGAGTAATTAATACAAGCAAAGGTAATTAAGAGAATGACGTAAAAGTATTCAATACACCCTTGCGGTGAATTACTTTCCGCATTAATCTCATCGTAATGTATGAGTGGATTAGATTACGCTGACGGATGTAATTTTGCAGCGAGATAAGGAAGGATATGAAAATCGTTCGATATCAAGAAGATTAATCAGCGCGTAATCGCTATCTCATGGAGTTAATAAATTACTTCCTGATTAAATAATGTTACTATTTATTCACTGTGCTACACCGAGTTATCTTTACCTTGGCGATCTAATTTCATTTTACGATATTTCTAATATCTTGTACGTGCGTTACGGAAGATAACTCGTTTTTACGATCATAATTCACAGCATATCTCGCAATATCTCAGAAGCACATATCGAAAAGTGCTCGGATAAAAGCAGATCGGCCCTAAGCGCTTCAAGCCAACAACGCACAATGTATCAACGTTCCGGATCACGGTCCAGTTTAAGATAAATTTTGCGTTTTACGACGGGACAGGTATCGCGGTTTTATCGCCTGGCAAGATGCGCGCCGTGCGCGTTTGCTTTATCATCGGCGTATTTCCGCCGCAGTCGAAATTGAAATATTATCCACTCCATCCCGAGTTCTACTATCGCCCGCTCTTATCTCGCCCTGTTATTCCGGAGTTGAGTGCCGCCCTTCGCATTTCGCACGATACATCGCGGCTGTTAGTTAATTTTCATTAAATAGACAGGTTTCCCTTTCCTCCCCCGTTTCGCTTTCCCTCGCTCTAAAACACGCCCGAATCAGAACGCGAAAGATACGCAATGTGAACTGATTAACGTAGTTTTAATTGCATTGCTTGGCTGCGATCGTACACAGAGATACACAAAATGTGGATAAATAATGACCCGAGTTGTAATTATTTCCAACTCTCTGCTCATTTGTACTCATTATTGTCACATTACTTCTTCATTTAACCGAAGCTACCGACTTTTATGAAATCGCGAAGATAATAAGAGCACAGTTCATTAATTCTATTTCTTAAATCCCATTCATAGACTGCGCGGAATTATGCTCAACGGAAATTGCGCTTTTTTTCACTGTCCGAATGAAACATGCGGAGCGCTGATTATATCATCGGGCCACGTATTTCGCGGTCGAAGCAATCTAATTAGTCGTAATGCACCTCCCACACCTGACGAATCGCCGCGCTCTCGCAACTTTTCCCACGACATTATTTATCCGACGTGCACAAGCACTTTCGCTGTCCTCGCGCGTCGCTGGGTCGCGGACGTTTCCGCGCGAAGAACGAAGTTGCAGCACGATCATTCGGGACATGCACGGCCCGTCGCGACGTGCCGGAGTTAGCTCCGGATATTTTGAACAATATTACGGAGGTACAGGCAGACTGTAGCAGCCGCCGCGGAAACTTGGCCGAGGGTTGTAACTCACGTCGGGGTTGCTTTAGTGCGACAAGAATCGGTAGCGGTGAGAGACGGAACGAGCCCAGAGGGATAGTACGGCGGGGAGCGGCGCGACGCGGATAGCACTCGTGACGAGTGCGAGAGCATTCAGCCAGCTGCACCGCCCATGGCAATTCCGGCAGGCCCGCGGCTAATTGTTCTTGCTGCAAGTTACGAGGCTCTCTCCGTGCCGGGCGATGACGAGCGACTGCGATTGCCGCTCTCTCGAATTTCGGCTATTCGCGCACGACACGCTCTTCCGAATCGCGTTGCCGTGAGCAACGACCGCGCTCGATTTCCGGACGATCGCGTTCGATGTCCCGTTAAAATCGTCGAGTGCACGTAACAACGGTAATTACCGACAATGTCAAGTTAATTAGCCAAGTATTTCCGCAGCATCAACGTTCCGTCGTTATCATTTACGATAGAAAGTTAATTGTACTTGGAATAAAATCGATGAGAAAGACTAATATTTTTGACAACTGACATTTTTAACAAAACTATATAGAATGCAGTAAAACAATATACGCAGTAAAAAAAAAGTTGTGTAAACATTGAGACTTTTGTGGTAAGATATTTGTACTCGCTACATCTCAATAACGATATAACGTATTCTTTTTGCATGCCGAAAAGAAATTTTATTAGATGTAATTTAAATTGCTAAAATCAAAATGTATTGAATGCAAAAAAATAGAGCGAAAAACCTCGCGAAGATATCGACGCTAATTCGACAATGTTGTACACGACGTTTGCTATTATTGCCATCGAATTTCAACGAGATTTGTATTCGGCGGTGCGAGAGGAAAGAAGATCGATTTCCACATTGCCGGTTATTCGCGCGTTCGCGAACAAAGGTTCGTATAAAACATTCCGATGCAATGAGATCGGTGATTGTGTGCGCTGCTCGGAATGGATTAACAGGAATCGATTGTCAGATAGGAGTCGGATGAAGGGACGGTATGTGAGATCTGACGACGGTTAAATTAGACTGGCATTGCTAAATGCCATCAGCCTGAGGTTAATTGTTCTTGCCAAACTGCTATGTTACAAGCTACGCTGAGCGATGACAAATGGCTCAAATGGCAGAATTTGAATTTTGAAGATACGTCGTCGATCGTTCGCCGAATAAATCTACATGTGCGGTTGAACAGAACCGGCGACTTAATTTAGCGACTTCTTTCAAGTTGAACGGAAATAGTACAAATACACAAATATCGTCAATTGAGAGAATCGATTATTGCGGAAAGGTAATTTACATTGTAAAGATAATCTCGGTGACATCTGGAGAGGATGATAGAGAAATTCGAGCAATTCCCATATGCAAATGTGATGCGCCGAAAGAGTCGGTCAAATTACCACACCGCGTATGCATGTACAAATACATGTGCACAGAAGTACACATATCATTACTAATGTGCTCATTACACATCATGTATCCGCATTATATTATAGGCAATCCGTATTATATTATATCCGTATATATCCGCGCATTACATTATATCCCATGTATGTATTATTATACTACACTCTCTGATATTATTATCTCTCATGAATAAATTAATAATTTGTATTCTAGACTGATGGCAAATTATTGCATAATTTATTAAGAAAAAGATAAAATTAGCCAGAAAAGATAATTAAACGTAAGCATTACAAGAATTAAAAAAAAAAAAAATTATATCTAACCAACACTACTATCTAACCAACTAACACCAAGATCTTAAACACTAAGCATCTTTGAATTAAGAGAAAAGCGCGAGATGTTTTTGGAAAGAAATTGTTCGTGCAATAAGCGTTTACGAATAAACTAGCTTCGGGTTAGAGCGCGTTTAGTCGGCGGTCAGGGTCTATCGTAGTTCGATAATCTTCGGCGCAAATTTCGAAGAGCAACGCCAAGTGAATTTCTCGCGAAAGTTATGTCGTGCACCGAACGGAGCGTTAAACTGCACCGCCAAACCTGAATGCGCAACAGACGCACACACAGTCTCACGTGCTCCCGTACGTTTGTACAGCCAACCGCCTTATGTACCCGTGTGTATGAACTTATATACAGCAGGGTGGACTCGCGTACTATGCCACACATGTGTGTGCGTTTATGTACGCACATGTACAAGTATTGAAGGAAATATAATTTCGTACAAGAGCTTTCGGCCCCAGGGAGAATAGAGAACGCGAGAAGACGAAGCGGGAAACGAGAGCAAGCAAAGAGACAGACAAAGAGAGAGAGAGAGAGAGAGAGAGAGAGAGAGAGAAAGAGGAAGGGAGAAATAGAAAGAGAGAGAGAGAGAGAGAGAAAGGGGAGCGCAGCGAAGCGTCGGGCGCGGAGACAAATTGTCGAACAGTGCTTGCGGTTGGACGTACACATGTTCGCCGAAGTTGGGTTACATTTAGAAAACAGGATTACAGTTTGCCCGACGGTCCGCCGACCGAACGGTGAACAGCGCGGCGGCGGGAAGGGAGGGGAGGTCGAAGACTATGAAACTACAATGCACCTGTACACCATGCGCGCAGGTGGCTTTTCAGGTTCGCCCACTTCATTTTCGTCCGTTTGCGGCCTCGGTGTTGTCGTAACAATACGCCGCCGCGATTGCGAAATCGGCGGCACATCCGAATACCTTTCTTATTATGCCGCACCTCTTTACAGCTGCTCTCCTACCAAATCATTTGGCAGCATGATGTTAACCAACATCTTTGCAATGACTTCGCCACAATGCGCATACGAATTTTGAAATGGAAAATTCACACGGTGGATTACAACACTGATTATTAATATTGCTAATCTATGAATAAAATATTATGTTCTTGCAATAATATAGATGTCAAAGTGTAATCGCGTTGAGATTGTCTGAGAAATATTATTTATATATAAATAATGAAATTCGTGATTACTAATTTGCATCAACATTTTAGTAGAAAAAATTAAACACTTCGTTTCTTATATCCAGATATTTACATTTATAATTCAAGTAATGTACTTTATAATATATATCTAGGAGAAATTAAATTGTATTTTTACAGCTGTGCTGTCTCTCGGAGGAAACAAAATTTTATGCGGCAGCGAGGTCAGTTTAATAAATATGAGAGCTGAGATATACAACCTCGCGAGGAATAACAACTGAGCATCCGTCATCGAGAAAACAAAGTTGTCTGGGCAAAGTTTACGATTTACTTTGAAAGCGCGCTTTCTAAGCTTGGAAGCAAGTTTTATTGTTGCGAACACACAAATTGGTGGACAGTAGTTGCTTATATGAAAAGAAGGTTAGCATCAATATTGAATTGTCAATGTACAGAGATGTGCGTACGAGGATAGAGCGAATGGGCCACATCGTTGTGCGCATCCGCACAGACGACGTGCTCTTCCTCCTTGAAAAAGCAAACAGAGCCGCCCCTGTTTACTCGTCCAAGCAAACGTTTTCGCCTTCGTACACTCCACATACTTCGTACATTCCCGTCGTTTGCCGCTCGCTTCGTGCCCCCTCAAACGCAATACGAGATTGTCACGTTTTCCCTTTGACGTACGCTACATTTTGACTTATAAATCAATACGGCGAATATGCATTCGTAGTATTCGTTCTCGACGCTCGTAAAACACTATATTTTAACAGCAATGTTATTCGAAATTGGAATAGATACACAAATAAAAAATTCAGTTATTTTTCGAATAATTGTATTAAAAAAAATTTATGTATATTTTGGTCGCCGCAGAAGTACTGCGTTGTTATTGCGTCGCTAAAACGAAACGAGTTCGGTGTGAACGAAGTAATTAATTCGTGTCGCGTAGCAGCACCGCTGCGGCCTTGTTAATAAAGCAACGCAATAAAAACTGCGGCAGAATCGAAGTTTGGCTCGTGAGCAAAATTGCCGGAGTATCCACCGAGACAAGCAAGTAGTAACAGTCGAGTTTTGATCCGCCTTAGTCCATATCGCGCGTGATGAGATTAAAAGACGAAAGGCGAGAAAGTAAAGACAGAAAAGTGTGACGAACAAATGCTGTACGTTCTTTCTCAAGAACCTACGACCTTCGAGAACTGATCGCGATATTCGACTCGCGTTCGTCTAACTCGAGTTTTGTCGTAGCTTTATGATCGAGCTTTTTGTCGCCTGACTTTCTTCGGCAGAGAAAACTTGGTCACGCGCGTGTGTAGAAGTTGTGTCGTTTTTTTCATTTCTTTTATTTTGGAAAGTAATGGAACTAACCCGAAAAAGTAGAGCGATACAAGGATTGTCTTGAGCAATTGTATTACGAGCTGAAATTACATCGACGCTTTACATGTCTTATCGTAAATTATTCTCATCATTTTCTCAATGAATTATTAGTAAGTTATTTGTTCGCGATATATTGATTTTGATATTGGCTACTTATTGTTGTTTACATTAGTTATCATAAATGAGAAACATAATAAAATAACGGTGCATAAAAAGAATATAATTACTGCGATACGCTACAATGGAAGTATCATCCTTTTGAAGTTCGAATAATGAGACAAGGTGCGCCTAACCGCAGTTCCAGCAGCATGCTGCTGTGTATATTCATAGCTTGTGTGTAATATGTGAATTAAGTACGCATGTCTGATTCACAATGCAGTCTTTGTGTTGCCTATGCGCGCCGTAATATGCGAGATACCGCGTCATTGATCCGTTTTTTTCTGTAGTACGCCACCGAAATTCAAGATCAGAGTGTATTAAATTACGCGCTCCATTCTTGTCGCTTGACAATAAATTCAAAAAGTAAAAAAATTCATAAAAAAGTAAATAAAAAAAAGGCCAAGAGAAAACTAGATAAAATATTGATTTTTAGCATTAGGTGATAGACTAAAATTCTTTCATATTTTTCTATAAAAATTCTGTGATATAATTTGTAATATATCATCGGATTATAAAATTTGTCAAATATAAGAGGAAATATTATGCAGATGAACACCAGTAAAATTCCAAATTATCAAACGTTCGTTATCAATAACTCGCACTAAACGGACATACAGAGTCGAATGACAAATGACTCCCAACCCCATTTATGTCAGGTTAACGCGACGCGGAAGATCCATCCATCTTCGAATTCTGCTTCCAGCAGTTAGTCTCCTCAATATTACGCAATATTCATCGAAAACGTCAATCTCGACCTTTCCACGTCACAAAAGTTACGGACTTACGCACCAAGAGACAGAAACAGCGCCAAGCATTTGGGTGTTAATTAATCGACGACATTTTAAGACGGCGTACTCGAAATACCGATTCAGAGTCGCTTCTCTCTCACGTTTTCCATGTACCCGAACCGTACCCCTCCCATCCTCTGTTCTCTTTTGTATGCAATCTCCTCCCCCTCGTCTACTTCCGTTTCGTAGCGGTGTAAGTTATTACAACGACTTTCCATCTCTCTCGGGTATCCTTGTTACCCGCCGTTAATTAGACTACAGTCTGCTACCGGCGACAACCGGCTGCAAAGGAGTCTTCAGCGGCGATCCTCCGCGCTGGTTTATACCACCACGTCGTCACTCTCTCGGTCGAATTCTCCGACCGCTTTCTCTCTCTGTCTTTTATGCGTCTGATCCAACGGAGCACAATGTTTGCGGCTTGAATTATTCCGGTGGATCTACACGCGACCCTGAATCACGCTTTAAAGGACCCGCTTGTCTAGCCTCAGTCGTTACCGCGACGACATCGCTTACGACGGGGGCGTCAGGATCCAGTTGGAGCGACCTTACTAAATAGACGGGGGATCTCGTAACGATCTAGAAGATTGATGTGTCACAATAACGATGGCGAGTTCTCAGATCCTAGAGTATGCCGCCGCACGTTGCTACTTTGGACTTTGAACATCGCGACATTCCGCTCGGCGAGTGTACATCGCATTTGCGTCGTCACGATTACGCGTCTACAATATTTAAGTTGCGGACCAGCGTTTGCTCAACGGAAACTCGGGATGATGTAACAGATTAATCTCAGAGAGTAATTACAATTTTGAAATGTAATTTTTACTTCGCAGAAATATCACTTGGCCGCGTTAGGTTTCCTATTACAAATGTTAGTGAGTAAATCTCGGAAAGGTACGGAAGGTGCAACTTCGAGACCTGTTCATTAAGACAAACAAGGTAAGATACGTCGGAGTTGCAGAACGGTAGTGCTTAATTTCTCACGATGAAGTTCTAGTGATTAAGACTGCGATCAGACTTCGCGGAAGTTGCAAACTCAAGGACGCCCCTCACCCCCCCCTTCCCTCCCCCTTCTCATATCAGCTTATACGCGGCCTGCAACGGTAACCTTAGACATAACTGCAGAAAATTGAGTTACTTCGGGCACGTTTCAGATTGATTTCCAGGTAGCGGGGCCCTATATCTTTCTACGGAGCGAAGCGTGATTGGTTTTCAATCCGTTCTACGTGGATCGAATGATCATTCGGTAAAACTCTACTTCGGCTAAACTCTTTTACAATATCGTTTTCTGTGTGTGCGATAATTTGATCTCGCTGTAGATACATTGTTACCGATTCCAGATCTTCCGTTTACTTCCGGGAGTATATAGAAGTGGATAAAATATTGTCTGTCGACAATCCGTGTATAGTCAATCGATTGTTTTTGTGTTACATTTTGGTTTCGATTTTTTATACTTTAATATTTGTAATAGTACAACATATATGAAGCTTCTCAAAGAAAATGCAAAAGTAATTTTATCAATAAATTAAAATATATGAGTTGTATTATCTGGTTCAAGAGAATATGATGAAAATGTGACAACCATATTTCGGTGTCATTTTGAATTATTACATAATATTATGCGAATTTATAACTCGCACAATCTGCTTCCACTCTTCACGACAGCGTTTATGTGATGCAATTTCATTAATATAAACAAAGGTTATGCAATTGCAAAGTGAAATAGCTGTAAATAGCTAATAATTATCGGTTTGAACTCCCGACGGTAGTAATTAACAATAACATGTATTAAAACCGTCCGCGTAATAAATTATGTGACAGACGATTCCTGTAATTCAATTATTACAACGTCAATCAAACGGAGTGACGGCATTAAAGGATAAATGTCCCGGGGTATAAAAATTTAATGTCCCTCAAGATCTCTCTGAATACTCGCGAGAGATGACTTTTCTTTTAAACGAGTATAGTCGAACTTTAGTATCTTTTCTTCTAATTTTATTTTCTTTACTGTCTTTCTTGTGCTATTTTTATACTACTTTAAATTTGCCTAACCATATGATGCTAGAACGAGAAAGCGATTGAACAACAGAAAATGCAATAAAAATTTCAATATTAATATCAGATATAAAATAAATAATATCAGATATAAAAAGAGTTCAATGATAGCGCATCAATAGTATCATTAGATGGTATTTTTTATTTCTTTCACTTGTTTTCTTTTCAGTTCACAAATAGTGAAGTAATGAAAAGATAGCACAAAAAGGAAAGTGAAATAAAAGAAGAAATTCAGACAAAAATATTGAAGTATGATTGTATATGTATATATCAATAATCATAGCTTATATCAATAACCATAGCTTTTTTGTCGCACTAACAAATTACACATCTAAAACTGTATTTTCACTACTGATCCTCTTGCAATAATACTGAATTTATCAACAAAACTAACTTAGTAAGACTAAATTAAACTTATTAATTAGATTAAGTAAAAAAACATTTCTATACATTAAAATTATATTGAATATTATATTCTCAAAATTTTGATTTCTAAATTCAGTTCTTTTTCTTATTCTTATTTCCATAAAATTTTCTTTTGTATGTATTTTTACAGAATTTGGATTTCTAAAATTTAAAACTTTAATACTTTAATACTTTAATATGACTTCTAAGAGATTTCATATTTTTTGTTGAAGATAAAGGGAAAATAATTAAAAATTTTATTATTTATAAGTAAAAATGCAATTTGTAGACAAAGATGTCACACTCAAAGCACAGTTCTTAGCAAATATGTAGTAAATATTGCTATATATAAAGGGTTCAGAAAAAAATGGATCAAGTCCATTTTTGTTAATTGTTAGAAAATTAGTTTTAAAGTTAAAGTTGTTCTAATTATGTGCAACATGTACCCTGTTTTTCATAAGTACTATAGTTTCTTTTACTTTTAACTCAAATATTTGCACTTACTTTTACATAAATAATTCAGTCAAAACTGTTCAATTTTTTAAAATTTATACATGGATTTAAAGAAGGACTTCCAATTTTCCTCAGAGAATCCCTCATATAATGAGAAAAACAGCAGAAATATCAGTGTAACAATGCAAGAGAAAAGAAATAACTTTGGACTCACCAGTCGTTGTAGCTAAATACATCTTCAACTGTACCTGTAGAGAAATCAATATGTATTTAAATTATTATAAATTATCATATATTTTCTGTATATCTGATAATTACATATTTTAATTACTTCTGTTTTGATTAAAATGTAACTTACGCAATAAAATACGTGAATATTATTTAAAAATTGAAATTAATATTCAATAAAACTTTTCATCAATATTTTCATATATCTTATATCTATATAATATTTATTAAATATGAATTGTAATTGTGTATCACATTTATGTATGAATTTGAATAAAAAACAGATAATTGTACTCACCAGCTAAGATATTGCAGTTTGCTCCACCCGTTGCAGATTCCGCCTTAGATGTTCCGCATCAGTTCCATCAAAGAATCCATCGATGAATACCAGAAAAACACATTTAACTATACGCACTACTACCGATCGCGAACCACACACAAACGAAAGCCGATCCACGCACTTCACTTACGCGAAAATCACACGAATTTACGTCGCGAATTTACCGCGGTACACAAAACGCAAACGCGAGATAAAACGCGTTTTGTGTCCACGCATATATTGTCGTTTTACAATTTCGGTGCTCTGTGCACAAACTTCAAGCGAACGAGCGACGAGCAACGACCTTGGTGTAGAAGTATCGCATACCGACATGCAACCACGTTTCACCCAACCTCATTCTGACGAGCTGAATTTTCAACATGCTATGTTTTATGAAAAGAATCATGTACTTTACTTTGCGCTTAACCTTTCGAGCGGATATAACCTTCATCTTTGCAAATGAAATTGATGCTTCTACTCACCGGGTTCGCGACGAATACACACCGGTGTAAAGCCAGTTACAATCGACGAAACGCAGTTAATCGCGAACACCCACGATACAAATAGTACTTTCCAACCATTGTTCGTCACTTTCATCGGCACTACTGACAAAAATTTACATTCGTTACACATTTTTAGTGGGAAAATCGCGCGGGAATATTGCGCGGCAAAATCACGCGGGAATATTGCGCGGCAAAAACGCGCGGGAATATTGCGCGGAAATATTACGCGGGAAAAAGCACGATGACTTGCAAAACATATGACATGAACAACGTCTCAAGTCGAAATAATGAAGGTCTATTCAGATAAATTTGCATAAGTGCATATACATATGCATAAGGAATTGGATTGGTCCATTTCCTTATGCACTTTCTCATGAACCAATCCATTTCTTTATACATATGCATATACACCTATGCTAATTTGTCTGGATAGGCCTTACAGATTGTCATGGTCGGAAGATGGCACTCGTATCATTGATTATCGATAATTTAGTCGTAAAAATCGTATCATTTCTAGACTATGCGCGCCACCCTCCGGTCACTATGATAATCATTATTCCGTGTCACTTCGAAAGTTCGATAATCCGCCATTAATCATTGTATTTAGCCGTTAAAAGTGCGTAATGAGCGCGAATTTGTTTTGATAGTGCCGATTAAAGTGACAATCAATTGCCGGAGCGTGTTATTTTTACTGCGAATCAACCGCCGAACGTGTGAAACGTGTGAAATATGTGCGCCGACGTTGTGTGGCACAAAGCCAGTTTTATCTCGCGTTTGCGTTTCGTGTACCGCGGCCTGGCAAATTCGCGACATAAATTCGTGTGATTTTCGCGCAAGTGAAGTACGTGGGTTGACTTTTATTCGGTAGTGCGTGTAACCTAAATACAATTTTCCGATATTCATTGATTCTTCGATGGAGCTGATGCAAAACACAGTCTAAGGTGAATCAACAACTGTGTGATAGGTTATATGCAACAATCTAGCTGGTAAATATAATTATTTGATTATTATTAAAATATGCACACTTACACATATATAAATAATTGTGATAACATATACATATACAATTACAATTTATATTTATCATAAATATTTATTAAATATAATATATTTGAAAAGATTTATTAAATATGTTGACTATATATAAAATTTTATAAATAAATATTCACGCAGTTTATTGAATATAGTTATGTTTTAATCGAAATAGGAATAATTAAGTAATATGTAATTAACAACATATACAAAATATATGGTAACTTATAATTAAAATATATATTAATTTATGCAGGTACAGTTGCAAGAGCGTGACTTTAGGCTACAATAACCGGTGAGTAAATTGATTTGTTATACTTATTATACATAATTACACTGATATTATTTATTGTTTTTTCATTTGCATGCGTGCGCCAATATTGATTACATATTTGCTAAGAAGAACACTGCCAATTATGTGTTTTTCTGCAAATAGAAATTTTTAAAATAAATAAAATATAGAAGTACTTTTTCCTGCTTTAGCAGTAAAAAAATATTTAATTTTGCACATGTCATGTAATTTATTATGCTTAAATTAAAAAACTACAAATTATTGGACACATAGATTACAGAAAAGAAAATTTTATGGAAAAAATTATGAAACATAAATGTTAAAAAAAATTTAATTTGAAATTCTGAAGGTAGAAATTTTGAAGATATAATATTTAATATAATTTTAATGCACATAAAACATAAATATATTTTTTATTTTATCTTATAAATGAGCTTAATGATTGAATATTTTTGCAAAAGAATGAATTGTTAAAGAACGATTTTGAATGCACAATTTGCTAGTGCAACAAAAAAGCTGTGGTTATTGATATAACAATTAATCTAAATTCGCTTTCATGACATGCGTTATCAAACGTGTTCTTATTTTCGTCGAGCATTGTGAAATTTAAGAATTTTGCGACACACACACTTTGCGCCAAGTCTCTTCTGTGTAGTGATTAACAGAAGTGCTCTATCTGTTCTCACATATCTTTTGATTCATAATTAACCTTTCTAATTATCCCAATAATTTTTAGTTTTATTGTTTAATTTATAATTCATAATTGCGATACTTATTTTCCTTAATAAGTATCATTAATATTTGATATTTTATTTTGTGAATATTGTGAAAACATTTGCTCTGGAGTTTTAGCTAGTTTTTGATAGTTTCTGTTTTACTTTGATGTTCTTTTTTTTCCACTGCCGTGTGAAAAGCTGATGCGCCATTAATTGTACTCGTTTGCGAACTTTCAACCGGTCGTAGCCGTTAATTGACGCGATCAATCCTTTGCGCAGGCTATCGTGGAACACGCTTTCACGTTCGTCGTTGGCGCTATAACTCTGATTGTCAAAGTTCGAATCGTTAAAAAAGATTCAGAAACGCAGAAAAAATAACGGTGTGCGATATTTCATCGTTTACAGCGGTATTTACTTTCTTTCTTTTTTCACTTTTCTGTCGGATGAATAAAAATATGTCGCGTAAAAAAGAGGAAAAGGCGCTCACTTTGACATGTTTTTGGCTTATAAAAAAAGCAATGCGTAGCATAGTCCGCGCGAATCATACTTTATCATAATATATTATTATACGTAATAAAGATTAGTGGCAACTGTGCAGATGTGTCGGATGTTTCACGAATAAATTATATAGATCCTTCGTGAAGAATACCGCCCTCCTTGGTTAAAATGTCCTATCTGTAAAATTCTCATTTTTCGTCTTTTTGTTTATACTTGTACTTTAACATGTTTTACACCTTTAATCCTCATTTTTCTCGAAAAGTTAAAAATGTTAGGACATTCCAATTAAGGAGGGCAGAATAATGGGTCACGTGTACAAGATATTGTTTGTATTTATATAACTTAACATTTTATAATATTCAATTATTTTAGTCACATTATTTTCTTACTGAAGTCAAACGTTTCGTTGCAAATGTTTGAATATCTTTAACTTGTCTAAAGAATATATAAGAGAAAATCATTGTATTAGCTTTGTTTCGTTAGATGCAATCTGTCTTTTCTTGTTATTATTATTTGATTTATATTAGTAGAAAGAAAGCGCAATTATTGTACTCACTGTATAGTCCCACGTAGATCGGTGTCCATGTTACTTGACTGTAGACCAACGGTGTCGCTGCAAATAGCACGGCACTAAACCATACCGCCCGACGTATCGCGCTCATTTCACTAGCGGCCTCGATAGTCGTCATTTCTTCTCTCCTTTCAATCAGTTTTCCGCCTCAATATCATCTTTTCCAACATGCCTTCGCTACTTCACTCCGCTTTTGTTCGCCACGCTCGTTTCTCTCGTTCGTCTCGTTCTTTTATTCCTCTTCTCGTTTGAGAACGCGCGCACAACAATACGTCACTGCCGTTGAATATCTACGCAATCGAACGAAACTCTCGATACTCCTGTCGTTTTATTCTGTGGCGTCTAATAACCGGTATTTTTATATCTCGATGTAGAATCTTTCGGCGAACAGCTCGAAGAAAATTAAAAAAATATGCTGCAGCGCGACTTCTACACATATAATATTTGTACGTGATTTTATGAGTTCTCGAAGAAAGAATTTCATTAAAGCAGTCTAAGCATTAGCAGGAGTAAAAACTTCGATATGCAAATGAATGGTTGAGGAATGAACATATAAAAGCGAAATTAATTTAAAAAATCTAAATGGGGGAAATTAGGACGTGCTGAGGATTAAACAAAAAAAGAAAAGAAAATAAACGCGCCGAGAAGAGCATTTTTATTCGGTTGTTCTCAAATAATTAATCTCGTGAGCTTTGAGTCATGGTCGAGTGCGACGGTATAATCGACTCGCGAAGCAACGGAGTTAATTAATTAAACGCGATTACGCGTTTCCGTGGCAATTGGCGCGCGACGCGCGATTAAAATCGACGGCGTATTTACGTTGCCCTTGACAACAGATATGGAAGTTTAAAGCGAAGAGAGAAAGCAGCCGGGTTGTCGTTGTTTGTCGGACGTACTTTTTCATGCGTCATCGAGCGAGCGAGTTTTACGTCACGTAAAATTTTGCACTCGCGCTGCCGTTCCTCTTCCCGGACAGAATCTTCATTTCTGCGCGGGTCCTGATTTATGCACCCTATACTTCACGTTCTCCTCCTCCTTGAAACGTATTACTCCGTTCCTTCGGGTATAACATGACGACACAATCATCGCTCCTACCGACGGCGATCGCGAGAATAACGGCCTTCCTACTCTCCCGCCGCTCGCTCTTCTCCATCCTGCCTTTTTTCTGCACTCGTAACATGTGCCGGACCATTTCCACTATTTTCCATCGTTCTTTTTCCCTCAGCTTTCTGCCGGCTCTTGGTTTTTCTCGCTCCTTCGCGCAGACTTTTACCCGTCTTTCGTTAAATCCTTCAGCGGTTTTGCTCAGATCAAAAAAGCTTTTTTTTCTGCCGATACGAGATCCCGTCTGCAACAAAATAGCAAAACATTTCATTAGAAGAGTCTCTTTGACGGATGATCATTAAGAGATGAATCGTGGACAGGTCTCAAAGAACTGTTTTAGAAAATTGCAAGATTAAGAAACCTATTTTCCGCAAATTTGCACGGCTCCAAAAGCGGCTTTTGTAAATTAAAGTATTTCACGCTTGTCTGAAAATTTTTTGTGCAAAATTTTGGTTTTGCCAAAAAAAAAAAAACGATGAAGCGTGTTTATATAGAACATGAATATGCAACAATATTATTTACAATTGAGGTAGAAAATTATTTTAAATTTATATGTGGATTGTATTGTAAGCGTATCTAAAATGTATGTTCGTGAACCTAGCATATCATTTTCCAGCAGATCAAAAATAAAAGAGAGTTCTTGTCGCATGCAGTCGAGTTCTATAGTTCCTTATAGTTTTTAGTAACAGTTCTGGTGATTTTATCCAAAAAAACACCAATCGAAAAAATGATCTGCTAACTTCCCGTAGCAGATCATTTTCTAGCAGATCAAAAATAAAAGAGAGTTCTTGTCGCATGCAGTCGAGTTCTATAGTTCCTAATAGTTTTTAATGATAGTTCTGGTGATTTTATAAAAAAAAACACCGATCGAAAAAAATGATCTGCTACGGAAAGTTAGCAGATAAAAAATAGAGGACACTGAACATATATGTGATATGCTGGCCGTATATTGATAGTTCTGTTGATAATTAAAGAGTTTTCGTGTAGTTCTGAGCCAGTACATTGCTTTTCCAAAGAGTTCTGACGACTAAAATAATTAGAAAATTTTTTAAACAATTAATTTACCCGAAAAACGCGCATTTTTGAGCATATGTGTGATATGCTGGCCGCATATTGATAGTTCTGCTAAAAATTAGACAGTTCTCTTCTAGTTCTGGGCGAGTACATTGCTTTTCCAAAGAGTTCTGACGACTAAAATAATTAGAAAATTTTTTAAACAATTATTTTACCCGAAAAACACGCATTTTTGAGTATATGTGTGATATGCTGGCCGTATATTAATAGTTCTGTTAATAATTAAAGAGTTTTCGTGTAGTTCTGGGCAAGTACATTGCTTTTCCAAAGAGTTCTGACGACTAAAATAATTAGAAAACAGAACTAGAAGAGAACTGTCTAATTTTTAGCAGAACTATCAATATGCGGCCAGCATATCACACATATGCTCAAAAATTTGCGTTTTTCGGGTAAATTAATTGTTTAAAAAATTTTCTAATTATTTTAGTCGTCAGAACTCTTTGGAAAAGCAATGTACTTGCCCAGAACTACACGAAAACTCTTTAATTATTAACAGAACTATCAATATACGGCCAGCATATCACATATATATTCAGTGTCCTCTATTTTTTATCTGCTAACTTTCCGTAGCAGATCATTTTTTTCGATCGGTGTTTTTTTTTATAAAATCACCAGAACTATCATTAAAAACTATCAGGAACTATAGAACTCGACTGCATGCGACAAGAACTCTCTTTTATTTTTGATCTGCTAGAAAATGATCTGCTATGGGAAGTTAGCAGATCATTTCTTCGATTGGTGTTTTTTTGGATAAAATCACCAGAACTATTACTAAAAACTATAAGGAACTATAGAACTCGACTGCATGCGACAAGAACTCTCTTTTATTTTTGATCTGCTGGAAAATGATATGCTAGGTTCACGAACATCTGAAACGCGAACGGAATTCGCACGTAACGTCGCAATGTTTGGTTCGATTCGCTTGCAACGTCGGGAGTGCCGTTTAAATCGCGTGATTTTTGCATTCGGGTACGCGTGTGAGTGTCTTTAAGGATCGCTGAGAGGAGGAGGAGGTCTAGGAGGCGTCGTGCGACAGCAGAGCAACGATACGGTGAGTAATTTATCATAAAAGATGCATTTTATAGGGCAGTGAAGAAGCTATATGTATACACTGATATATGTTCGTGAACCTAGCATATCATTTTCCAGCAGATCAAAAATAAAAGAGAGTTCTTGTCGCATGCAGTCGAGTTCTATAGTTCCTTATAGTTTTTAGTAATAGTTCTGGTGATTTTATCCAAAAAAACACCAATCGAAAAAATGATCTGCTAACTTCCCGTAGCAGATCATTTTCTAGCAGATCAAAAATAAAAGAGAGTTCTTGTCGCATGCAGTCGAGTTCTATAGTTCCTGATAGTTTTTAATGATAGTTCTGGTGATTTTATGAAAAAAAACACCGATCGAAAAAAATGATCTGCTACGGGAAGTTAGCAGATCATTTTTTCGATTGGTGTTTTTTTGGATAAAATCACCAGAACTATTACTAAAAACTATAAGGAACTATAGAACTCGACTGCATGCGACAAGAACTCTCTTTTATTTTTGATCTGCTGGAAAATGATATGCTAGGTTCACGAACATCTGAAACGCGAACGGAATTCGCACGTAACGTCGCAATGTTTGGTTCGATTCGCTTGCAACGTCGGGAGTGCCGTTTAAATCGCGTGATTTTTGCATTCGGGTACGCGTGTGAGTGTCTTTAAGGATCGCTGAGAGGAGGAGGAGGTCTAGGAAGCGTCGTGCGACAGCAGAGCAACGATACGGTGAGTAATTTATCATAAAAGATGCATTTTATAGGGCAGTGAAGAAGCTATATGTATACACTGATATATGTTCGTGAACCTAGCATATCATTTTCCAGCAGATCAAAAATAAAAGAGAGTTCTTGTCGCATGCAGTCGAGTTCTATAGTTCCTTATAGTTTTTAGTAATAGTTCTGGTGATTTTATCCAAAAAAACACCAATCGAAAAAATGATCTGCTAACTTCCCGTAGCAGATCATTTTCTAGCAGATCAAAAATAAAAGAGAGTTCTTGTCGCATGCAGTCGAGTTCTATAGTTCCTTATAGTTTTTAGTAATAGTTCTGGTGATTTTATCCAAAAAAACATTAATCGAAAAAATGATCTGCTAACTTCCCGTAGCAGATCATTTTTTCGATTGGTGTTTTTTTGGATAAAATCACCAGAACTATTACTAAAAACTATCAGGAACTATAGAACTCGACTGCATGCGACAAGAACTCTCTTTTATTTTTGATCTGCTAGAAAATGATCTGCTACGGGAAGTTAGCAGATCATTTTTTCGATTGGTGTTTTTTTGGATAAAATCACCAGAACTATTACTAAAAACTATAAGGAACTATAGAACTCGACTGCATGCGACAAGAACTCTCTTTTATTTTTGCTAACTTCCCGTAGCAGATCATTTTTTCGATTGGTGTTTTTTTGGATAAAATCACCAGAACTATTACTAAAAACTATAAGGAACTATAGAACTCGACTGCATGCGACAAGAACTCTCTTTTATTTTTGATCTGCTAGAAAATGATCTGCTACGGGAAGTTAGCAGATCATTTTTTCGATTGGTGTTTTTTTGGATAAAATCACCAGAACTATTACTAAAAACTATAAGGAACTATAGAACTCGACTGCATGCGACAAGAACTCTCTTTTATTTTTGATCTGCTGGAAAATGATATGCTAGGTTCACGAACATATATCAGTGTATACATATAGCTTCTTCACTGCCCTATAAAATGCATCTTTTATGATAAATTACTCACCGTATCGTTGCTCTGCTGTCGCACGACGCCTCCTAGACCTCCTCCTCCTCTCAGCGATCCTTAAAGACACTCACACGCGTACCCGAATGCAAAAATCACGCGATTTAAACGGCACTCCCGACGTTGCAAGCGAATCGAAACAAACATTGCGACGTTACGTGCGAATTCCGTTCGCGTTTCAGATGTTCGTGAACCTAGCATATCATTTTCCAGCAGATCAAAAATAAAAGAGAGTTCTTGTCGCATGCAGTCGAGTTCTATAGTTCCTTATAGTTTTTAGTAATAGTTCTGGTGATTTTATCCAAAAAAACACCAATCGAAAAAATGATCTGCTAACTTCCCATAGCAGATCATTTTCTAGCAGATCAAAAATAAAAGAGAGTTCTTGTCGCATGCAGTCGAGTTCTATAGTTCCTGATAGTTTTTAATGATAGTTCTGGTGATTTTATAAAAAAAAACACCGATCGAAAAAAATGATTTGCTACGGAAAGTTAGCAGATAAAAAATAGAGGACACTGAACATATATGTGATATGCTGGCCGTATATTGATAGTTCTGTTAATAATTAAAGAGTTTTCGTGTAGTTCTGGGCAAGTACATTGCTTTTCCAAAGAGTTCTGACGACTAAAATAATTAGAAAATTTTTTAAACAATTATTTTACCCGAAAAACACGCATTTTTGAGTATATGTGTCATATGCTGGCCGTATATTAATAGTTCTGTTAATAATTAAAGAGTTTTCGTGTAGTTCTGGGCAAGTACATTGCTTTTCCAAAGAGTTCTGACGACTAAAATAATTAGAAAATTTTTTAAACAATTAATTTACCCGAAAAACGCAAATTTTTGAGCATATGTGTGATATGCTGGCCGCATATTGATAGTTCTGCTAAAAATTAGACAGTTCTCTTCTAGTTCTGTTTTCTAATTATTTTAGTCGTCAGAACTCTTTGGAAAAGCAATGTACTTGCCCAGAACTACACGAAAACTCTTTAATTATTAACAGAACTATTAATATACGGCCAGCATATCACACATATACTCAAAAATGCGTGTTTTTCGGGTAAAATAATTGTTTAAAAAATTTTCTAATTATTTTAGTCGTCAGAACTCTTTGGAAAAGCAATGTACTCGCCCAGAACTAGAAGAGAACTGTCTAATTTTTAGCAGAACTATCAATATGCGGCCAGCATATCACACATATGCTCAAAAATGCGCGTTTTTCGGGTAAATTAATTGTTTAAAAAATTTTCTAATTATTTTAGTCGTCAGAACTCTTTGGAAAAGCAATGTACTGGCTCAGAACTACACGAAAACTCTTTAATTATCAACAGAACTATCAATATACGGCCAGCATATCACATATATGTTCAGTGTCCTCTATTTTTTATCTGCTAACTTTCCGTAGCAGATCATTTTTTTCGATCGGTGTTTTTTTTTATAAAATCACCAGAACTATCATTAAAAACTATCAGGAACTATAGAACTCGACTGCATGCGACAAGAACTCTCTTTTATTTTTAATCTGCTAGAAAATGATCTGCTACGGGAAGTTAGCAGATCATTTTTTCGATTGGTGTTTTTTTGGATAAAATCACCAGAACTATTACTAAAAACTATAAGGAACTGTAGAACTCGACTGCATGCGACAAGAACTCTCTTTTATTTTTGATCTGCTGGAAAATGATATGCTAGGTTCACGAAAATCTAAAATGTATTGTATTGTATTGTACTATTAATACACTATACCAGCTCTCTTTGCAATCGCTTTTTGAGCACGTTGGAATCAAAGCGATTCCAACGTTCTATTAGTTAATTATAATACTAACGCAAAATATTCGAATCTAAATCGTCGTATGTGTATATTTGAAAACATAAAGTTAGTGTCTAATAAAAAGATTCATTATTTATTGTTTTTTAAATAGAATATAAAACGTGAGAGCGCGAAAGAAGTAATAATTATCTTACAGTCACTTTAATTTCCGTCACGTCTCGATCGGAATGAAATTCATATCGCGAGGAAGACCGCATAGTTTCCAGGACTCGGTGGTACTTGGCATTTGCATTTTCATCTGCTTGGAAATGTCGTCGATGTCTCGTTAGCGTATCTTCATCGAAGCGGCGAGTTGCATAAGTCGCAGGTCATGGTTCCTCATAATGTTTCATGAGGTCGCGAGGTCGGAGGGGATGGTGACCCCATTACGTGCAGCTAGCAAGGGAGACCAGCGGAGACTCAGTCGTTCATAATGTGACAAGCCGAAGTTATATCGTCGTTTTGCCGCCGTGTTATTCATTCGTCGTTATCTACCGCTGCCGGTTTTACCGCGAACTTGTCCAGCAGTTATAAAAGCCACTCGGCGCTCGTGGAAGAACGGCTTTTATGCGCTCGCCGGTATCGGCGGACGATCGGTAGCCTTAGCGACTACGTATTCCCCTTCTCTCCTATCCCCGTGCCCTTTACCATGTACTTATCGCTTGTCCGCCTTATTAGCTCGCGCTGTCTTCCTAACTGCTCTTAACACCGCTTTAACCGAGATTCCTGAACACTTTTCTACACCGTAACATTTTCCGGTTTGTGATCACGCTCTAAGTAGAGACCCGCAACTTCCGCCGTCGTATCACTTTAGAGTAAAGAAAGAGACTTCGTTAAGTACGTCTCGCTTAAGTGTATAAACTCAACCCGCGTAAATAACGGTGTTTTATGTCCCGCTATTTTTTTTATCTAACGTTCGTTTGTTTGAGTAGAACTCTTTTCTTTTCTTTGCCTCTTATCTCTCTGTTGTCATTGCGTGGAAGTGGGATGAAAGAAATATTGAACGATAAGTAATTACCTTTTTACCCAGGTAAATAGACAAAGGTGATTATATTAAAAAAATTTACAATACCCGGTCTGATCATATGCTGACTTTATCTACTGTGATAATTTTTCAGTTTATATTATTGTATTCGTTAAAGCGTACGTTTTTTTTACGGCTCCAATTACTTTTTACCGCTGTTGCGAACACAAATGACGCTTTTACGCGCGAGATTGAACTATACTTTTATAAGTATGCATCTGTCTCGAATCGAGTCGTCTGCAATAACGGTCTCTAGCTACTTCATACCGCCGACCTCGCGTTCAACAGCCATTGTACCTCGGTTGACCGTCCTCTTGAATACGATCTCCCAATTATAATTTGCCACTTCCGTCAGACACCTCCATCGTAACCGAGTCAAGTGCTCCCTCCGTCGGGTGACATTTCCTCCCTTTATTCTCTTTCTTTTTCGAGCAAGCGGTGCGACTGCCGCCGTGAATAGCTTTATCCGAAAGGTGCCGATGTAGTTAACTTAATCCGGGTGCTGATTGGACGCGCAGTCAAGGACATCGAAATAGAAAGAGCAGACACACAACTGGAATCGGTGAGCAAAGGAGAGAGAAGGCCGCAAGCGGTCTGTAATTGTGCCGTGCAATTATGACTAGTCCCGTTTGATAAAACCGACCTAACAGTAAAAGAGGGTTTCGATGGAGGGAGAATCAACGGTTATGAGAGTGTCAGCGACACAAAGGGCGGTCACTCTCGCCCTATCTCTTCCTTCTCTCGTCCACGTCTCTCCCGGCCGCGCAATCTACAATCTGCTTTCCGCCCGGAAATGTTTTCTATCCAGATTGTCTCCGGTCAATTATTACGCTTCTCTGCGTATGCGAGCGAATAGAAATGACTGCTTCGACAGCCATAATCGTACGTCTTCCGCGCGTTGCTCAGACAAGCGGTAAAATTTAATGTTCATGCAGGGCCAAGTTTCCCATAGGGAAGATCAAATGTCCGAAGGAGCAAACAGGTACGAGTAAATAACATTTCCCGCTGCAAAGATAATTACTCGAGCCGCAGCTCGCGCGAGTTCACGCCGTGTGTCCGGAGTTTGCCTCGCTTCCTATGCCTCTTCGTCCCCCTCTTCGACCTTTGTCTAGTCCCTGTTTCTTGATGCCCCGGCAACTTCTCGTTTAGCACTGCCGCAAATTAGCTTGCAACCGCGTTTTCTGCGTCCAACCTACTGGCGCGCGGTTTTCGTTTTAAGGCGGAGCACATGTTCTTTGAACGAGACTTAATTAGAGGAACGCTATTTCTCCCTCGCAGACATAAGGCTGCCGTCTGTTTAATTTAATGCTCATTAAATGTTCATTTGATAGGGTGAAAAGAATTATGCAGAGCTCAATCATCCACGACCTGAGAGGGTTGCCGAAGCATAAATATATAACAGCTAGGGCGCACACTTCTCTCTCGCAACTATGCCTTTGATAACATCTAAAATTCTTTGGCTTGCTAAAATCTGTATTAATCTGAATAAGTAATGAATTCATAAAGAAAGCCTGTGCGTTTACACCTACGTGGAAAACAATTGGATAAAAGTCATATTTCTTTGCTTATAACATTCTGAAACATTGAAATCAATAGTGTTGATGATAGTTAATCTGCTGATTGTAAACGCGCGCACGGCTGTTGGACGCGCGACGAACCGTCGTAATTATTAATCGAGTCAAGGATCAATTAGTCGGAATATCGATTAATTGCGCATCAGAATGTATCTTAGTCCATCGACAATCACGACCGCGATTGTCTGCGGCCACAGATGACTATGCGTTTCGTCATATAATTAATCACCTGACCATCATACCGATCAAACAACTCGAAGTGACGTTTCTTGTGGGGTTGTAATTTCCGAACTAACAAGCAAAGTCATTCTTGTCACACTAAGATCAGTCACACTAAGATTAACGCTTATATAATAACAGTGACGAAATACTCGCATAATAGATTCATTATCATTATTATAAGTTCATTGCAAACTGCAAAAATGTTAGAAAAAAAAATTTTAATTTTGATCAAATCGTACAAGTGCTATTAATTATTATCAATTTATTTAAATCTTAATTTATTAAAATATATCTATTTATTCAAAGTGTATCAGATATAAATATTATTATATTATAAACTTTATAACTTATATTTGTCCAGAAAACGTATTTCAAAGTTATCGTATAATGTGATAAAAGTTGCACGAAACTAATTCGTTCAGACATATCTGTAAACTTATCGAGAAAATTTATTTCTACTATTTGTTGTCTGTATGTAAAGTAGAAATGGCCCTGCTTACAGCTTTTAGTTGCGGCTTACTGCTACAGTTTGAAGATATATTCTTGGATAAGACTGTATGATAAAGATATATGCATCGGGCATTAATATTCAGGTCAGACCGAGCGTGAATTCTGTAGCGAGCGTCGCGTTATACCGTAGTTTCACAAGCGTTTCTCAGGATGTACTCAAGTTATACTCCCTGTTTCACAGAAACAAACATTAAATGTCGTTGAAGTCTCTTATTTATGATTGTAATCATGTATTCAAATGTCGCGTTTTTTGAAACTGTTGTTATTACTAAATAAATGTGTGCATAACAGCGCTATCCGATTGACAAATGGAGAGACTTTTATCTTTGAAAAACGGTATTTAAAATCATTTTAATCGTATCTTTAATTTTATCATTATTATCACAATTATTAAAAATCTCAGTGGACGGAAGTATTATTTTTTCGGCTTTCGTCGTTCGATGACTTTTGCTTTCTAAAGTACACATTGTCGACTGCACAATTTATCGCGTGACCATAATCAGTCAGGTTTCTCGCAGTGGTCCGATGTTTGCCAGCCGGAACGCGGCGCATTTAGTTTCTAATGGAGCTTAGCGACTAAAGATAATGACACGTTCGTTCCGCAGCAGCGAGCAGCCTCCGTCCGAAATGTCGCAGCACTGTCTCGTGCTAGTCCAAGCACCAGACAATATTTGTTTTTCACTTCAACAACTACGGCAAACGTAACGCCGCGTTGTTTGCCGGAGTAGAACTTCAGACTAGCTACCGAAAGGATAGAGAACATCTCGTGCGTGTTTACGAAAGGAATGTTTATTTCAGAGCGATGTGTATTACAATCGAATTTTTAAATTAAGGCATTTTCAGGAAAAAGATGATATTAAATTCTCAAAAGATATAATACTAATGTTTGATCAATAAATAAAATATACAGGATCGTCGAAATAAAAAAAAAAACATTTTTTGTCATAGAATAGAAACGCGTTCATATTTTCTGAAACAGCTTCAAGAATATAGGTTCCTTTTTTAAGATTTTTCTCAAGATTTGCTATTGGATTTAACCAGTAGCTATCTTTTATATTCTCCGTAGTTTCTTATTTCATGTAGATTTTGCTTTTTAATATGATAGTGTTCCTTCTTCCTTTTGGAAGTCTCAAGTGTTGATAATTATCATCTCCGTCGCAAATCTACGTTATCAAGAAAATGACTTACAACGAGCGTAAAACGAGAAAAATATGAAGGCTGACAAATCGTGGTAATACAGGAGGGTAGTTATCCCGCGTTTCTTCTCTTCGTTTCTAACGCTGGTAAAATCCTTTCTGCCTAAACGACGTCGCTGACGTAAGCGCGTAAAGAAACTAGTATATTTTATTAGGCTCGTTTCTGTGCCACTTCTTTGCACGCAATTCTTTTCTCATTCAAGTTTGTTTCCTATTTCAAGAGGAACTGATGAAGTCGCTTGTTATCCTCCATATAAGAACTAAGAATAACACCCCCATTAAGTTGGACCCCCCACCATCGCCAAATCAAGTCGCACCTATCAATTAATTTAGTGCTAATTATGTGCTAATTAGTTGCCGCAATCCGGATTTTGTTGCTCTTACCGTTGAGCAGGAATTCACGTTTAAAGCTTAATGTCAAGCTGGCCCCCCCCCCCCCATAACAAAAAAAATATATAGAGTGCTCGAATAAAAAAATCATTTGTACCAGAATTTGTTGCTATTTTGTTGCTCCAAGATAGCGTGAAAACATTTTGAAAAAATTATATTATTTAAATGCGTAGTGTCGTATAGTGGTGTGTACTGGTATGGTATATCTTAAATAATGCAATTTTTTCAAAATGTTTTTACGCTATCTTGGAGCAACAAAATAGCAACAAATTCTGGTATAAATGATTTTTTGATTCGAGCACTCTATATATTTTTTTTGTTATGGGGGGGGGCAGCTTAATGTCAAGCTGCCCCCCCCCCTCCCACTTTAAACGTGAATTCCTGCTCAACGGTAAGAGCAACAAAATCCGGATTGCGGCAACTAATTAGCACATAATTAGCACTAAATTAATCGATAGGTGCGACTTGATTTGGCGATGGTGGGGGGTCCAACTTAATGAGGGTAAGAATAACACGATTAATTTCTTACTTATTACAGTGATTTTTGGTGCTCTACATATCTTTTAAATTATTTCAATTTATATGAATAAAAAGATAATTTATCATTGTCCTTTTGGAAAAACATTATTCTAAAATGAGATAAGTTAAGGATGAAAATATAATACATTATTTTAAATAACATTACTGTAAATATTGGAATTATCAATATTTAATACCATGAACTGTGAATTTTTTATGAACATCAGCAAATTTCTTTATTTGCACTTTGGGGATAACAATCACTTTTGAAATTATGCGATGTGAATCTCGATTTTGCCAAAAACCGCTTCGCAGTTCCGGACAAAGATATTTCATCTCGGTTTGCCCGTGTACTTGATCGCGGATTCGCGCTTTTTCCCGCGGTACATGCGCCGGGACATTGTTCGCCGAGCGTGCATGACAAAGTTGCGGCATGCGTTCTCTCGATGAGTACACGCTGAAATCTACAAATGCACACGTATCTATGGCTGGTAGCCGCCCATGCCGTGCCTCGGAATCCTCACGCTCTACTTCCCACACGTTTTCGCACGCCCGTTTTCGCCCGTATCCGTATCCGGGAAAAATATAGTTTCGGCCGTGTGCAAGTGCTTGGAGACGCGCCACCAAGATATACGATACCGACGCGATTTATCATCGTGACAATTTCGAACGGAGCACCCGTTTCGCAGCCACCAGTTTTCCATTCTGTTCCCTTCGACCCCTCGGTGTACCCCTCGTTTCTGCGTGGGGCAGCTTTCGCCATCGTATCATACCGCCCTCCTGAACTTGCCGCCGTCTCGTTGGAGAACTGCGGCAAAAGTTGCTTATATGATTAATCGGACCTTTCCTGCCGGCTGTTATTTGTGTGTATACGTGGAAACTCGCGTCCAAGGATTAAACTTCGTTTTCCTTCGCACCGCAGCAGATGCGCAAGAGCGATCGCTTCAACGCGGTTTGTTACGGACACGTATCGATAGCAACACAGTTTTGCGAGATGTAATAATGAAACCTGGTCTAAATCATTCAATGCAGACAGCTATTGATCGGTTAAAGAATCGAGAGATATTTATTGAGACAAGACAGAATGAGTAATGATTGTCGGCTGAGAGAAAATACATCATAAAAGCAATCTTGCAATTTTATTCTAGAAAGTTTTCATGTAATAATAAGACGATTACAATTTTTACGATTGATCCTTATTCTTATTTTGTGCACGATAAAGTTGCCATAAATATATCTTAAATAAGTCAGGCATAAAGTAATATCTTTGTTTTATCCTTCGGTATTAAATTTAATTAGTAAATGTAATCGTAAATATTTAAAAGATATTACATTCATATCAAGTTATTATTTTCGAATTCAAAAATAATAAACATATCTCTTTCGCAAGATAACTCTGCAGAATATTGATAAAACGAATGGAGGAAAGCTATAGATCAACAATATGAGACCAAAGGATATTCTCTGTTTTTAATAAATGTCGCTCCGTTGCGCACACATCGTAGATCTCGATATCGTCGTATCGCGGAATTGTGTAGTCTTCCTCGTCTTTCTCGTCGCCAGCAATTTTTCAATTTAATTAAAGGCGACTGTACTATAAATATTCAGTGGAAGGGCGGATTTTTATCGTATCGCCGGTGCCGCCGCACCGGCATTCACTGCACTTTATAAAAAAATCTGGCCGGTGAAAATAGGCGTAAATCTCTTCTGCGAATTTCGCGCTCGCTCCTTTTGCTCGTGGCACTATGAAGCACTAGCATCAGATCATTACCCCATCTTTTGTTCTGCCGCGTATATCAAATAAATGGGCAAGGATCGCGCGCCCGAAAGACTGGCGGCACAATGCACCGGGTATCCACTATATTTTAAGCACTCCACTATCTGGACATAACGTAGGCGGTATACATGGCGGTCGCGGAATTTTAGCCATCGTAAACCTTTTTTATAGCTGCCCATGGCTTTGCACGCGTCCGATCTCAGCCTCCGTACATTTCGATGTTTCAATGAACCAAGCGTATCCGCATTTGCAGCTTGGTGAGCAACATCGTCGCTCGCCTGCTGGCATCCGCGTCCGCAAAAATTGTACAATTTTTTTTCATACGTGCAGAAAATAATCGCCGCGATCGCGTATATTACAAATAACGAGAGCACACATTTCCGACGATTTTTAAAAGTTATCGGTGAAATTGGTGTGAAGAAACTTGTACCTAATCTATGAGATGCATGAATAGCTTGCGAGAACAATTGTTTTTATACGATGATAGAGCGCGAGTGACATTACATATCTCATAAAATCTGACCAAAGTGAAGTTTATAATCCTAACGTCGACGTTGCGGTAGTACAATGTCGCCGAAGACCAAAGTCCCCGGGGATCAAAGTAATCCTCATTCCGGGAAGCCCGTTCCGGTCAAAGTTTTTTCTAATTGGCCCGCGAGTTAGCCGTCGGATAAGAACCCACCGAAGAGGCCACGGAACGCTGTGGCGACGACTTAGACGAAAGAACGGACGAGCGTTTTCCACGAGTTTCCCCGCGACGCTTCGTCGTCCGGAGAGCTCGTGGAATCTTCCAATTCGACTAAGAAACTCGAACACCCCTGCAACCAGTTTAATCGAATTCCACTGCGGAGCCAAAGACTTCGGTCCTTGCTTCCGATCTATATCCCGCTCCTGACTTATACACGTACACGCGCTGGTGTGTACGTACATGCGGTGTGACAACCTGGAAGAGGATCGGATTCTCCTCCATTTGTTATCAGATCGGTAACTTTGCTCGTCGCAAGAACGATAACGGCCGCAGATAAAAATTCCTTTCCGAAAATTCCCCGGCGATAACCCTCCAGTAAGCGCCCTTCTGCCGTTCTCTCGTTAGAGCTATCAATATGAGCGAAGCTGTTTTGCAGCCTAAGTGCTTTAGCCATTAAAGGATTTAAGCTTGAATATTGCGCACACCAGCCACTGTAAACTACTTCATTACGGTCGAAAGAAATAATTAAATAAATTAATGAAAATTACTATATATTACAAAATTAAAATTATTAACAACTTGTGCGCAACAAATAGTTATACTAAAATTATGAATGTTATTATATGTTGCAAAATTATAATTATTAACAACACACGCGTAAAATTAGGTATTGAGTAGAATAAAATTATTGCAAAATATCTTATAAAAGTAGTTATTTGAAGACACGAGTAAAAAAAAAAGACGAGGTGTCATTATGTCGATATACTATGCGACAAGTATTTTGACAGGTGAAAAAATATTATATATATCTCGGGTATAGAATCTATTTCGAAGGAAAATATTAGGTGCGGTTGGGTTACAGGTCTTTGGGACGATGATCGTCGTATCGAATATCGATTGACGGGAGAAAATGTGTAGCGAGTTTCGTACAGCGAGTTTCGCTACAGCGCATCTGCAGTTGTGGAAGATGCAGTTTGGAAGTTGCGGAGACGCGGTAAATGTGTGCGTTAACTTTTGTTGATCTTTCAAAAGTAGACGAACGCGCGTTCAGTTATGCGGTCGGGATGAAGAAGCCGTTTATTACTTGAGAGGGATAATTCTTTCGCCAAGCAAACTAATTTACGAGAAATAATTGGCTAATTTCCAGCGTAACTTGCTCTTATTTTGTTTCTATCATGAGAATCCGTCTGATTAAAGAATCAGGTTTTATTAGGAACTTATTGAAGAATAGATCTACGAGGATAAGTTAAAAGATAAATAGACATTGAAGGAATCAAACGTTTTAAAAGAAGTTTACTTTTTTTTCTTACTTTTAAACTTTCTCTTGTACATCTTCAATATATCTTTACGCGCTTTGATTCTTATTCAAGAGATTGAAAATGTAGTTCTCTCTTATTTCCTCAATTTCGAATTCGTCTTTGAAGAACAAAAAGCGTGCTCGATTCGAAGCATGAGATGAAAAATCTCTCCCGCGGTGAGATTTATACTCTTATATACACCTTCTTCGAAATTTGAAGACTTGCCAAAAGTATATAGCGAGTGGAATATTTTCTCGATATATCCCATGTCGTGTCATCGTGGAAACTTATCGCGTAATAAAATTAAGAGCGCACCCCCGGAAAATCTTATAAAATATAAAAGGAATAACATAACCGGTACGAAAAATCTTTACCCATTTTTACGTATCTATGCGCCATTCGTTCAAAATTCTATTTCGCGGCGTCATGATCTGCGTGCTTGGCGAGGTTGATGTATCACCATCCACATATATGATTTAATCATGATTTACGATGCACGATCTTAGCGGGAAATGTTTTTATCTCCCGGCTAATGATACATATTACTTTTGAGACGGCGGGTTCTTTTTGCTTACGGATCTTTATTAAGGATCGCGCTCGCAACTTACCGCGTTTACTTTTGGAAACGCGGCCCGCGGCCAATTATCAAGTTTCACGGTCTGAAAATGATTGTTATAATTCGCATTTATCGCCGCTATTTATACTCGTCAAAAAGTTTCCACGTCAGAAGCCGGCTGCGAGTGCGTGAAGGATACTAATTAGTTACGGAGGATTCGCTTTAATGGGATCGTTAATCATCTTTCGCGGCGTCTCGCGCGACGGCGGAGAGAGAGTCCTGCTCCTTTATCTCGCTCTTTTCTTACGTTTTCGCCCGCGCCATTTCTCGGTTCTGCCAGTGCACCAAGGCTAATCTACTTTCACGGCACGGCAGTAATAAGCCAGGCCGCATGCATGCGTCCCTTTGCGTCCTTTTGGCTGCCCCTTTCAATTAGCTGGTTGACTGACGCATTACGGTAATAGTATTAAACGTCTATGTATATTTGGAAATGAACGCTGCCGAGTCAGTTGCTTGTGTTTAAACTCTCTTTAAACCCAGTTTTTTCTCAGATCTGGTCTGTGCGAGGCAACGCCCGTAAATGAAAACAGTTTTCGCGGATGGTAAATCAATATCTTCATGTCATGCCTTCGTCATTTATGTAATGAGCTGTTACTTTTTTATCCTGTTTCTTAATTGAAATTTGAAAGTTACATTTAAAGACGCTAGCGTCGCAAATCAAAGCCGTTGTATTCGAAAACGAATGTAATAAAATTTTGTAAAATACGAGCAGATAAATTTCTTCGGAGCTATAAAATTACCTGTGCTCGATCGGAGTCTGTTTATATTTTGTACTATGCAAATGCGGTGTACAGACTTTCGCGTTTGCGCATTCTGCCGCTAATGAAATTGGTGAGAGGGTCGAGCCAGGGTTACGGGAGTTGATGCCAATAAAGTTAGACTAGAAAGCGGAAAAGTTAAGCGGTTATGCATCAAAGTATATTCTAACCCGGAGAACTCGACGGCGATTGTAGCCGTGAAATGTTGATTCATACACATGTGCGTTTAAATTCAGTTTTTCCAACTAGAATTACTCGGATTACATACAGTCTAGCTAATTGCGATTAAAACGAATTTTTGTAGAAACGCATGAAGGTACACCCCCGAAAAACTCTGACGTAAAAAAAAAAAACTTAAGCAACGCTTGTAACAGTTGCAAATCCTCTTATTAAAACTTCTGTATTATCTCGCGAAAATGAGCTCCTTTCGCATCAAGCGGATTTAAAACAGGCAAATAAATTCATTTTTAGAAAAATCACATGCATGCCGATTCCGAATTAAATTCTCGAATAATATTTGTCTCATGCGCTCAGTATGCATTTAATATTGTTTACAAATAGCTCGACGTTACAAAATAGCAATATTATTATTAGCTAAAGATGTGTGAGAGAGAATGCGCTCAAAATAAATCATACGGTCGATACAAGGATATCAGTTGTCGAGCTATTATTTTCTGCAATTTGATAATGTCACTCAAAAGCGTTTACTTTTGAAAGCGAACTTTAATTTCCCGTGTCGCAAACAGCGCCGGGAACAATCGTTCTACGCAAAGCAAAAAGGTGATATATCGCCCGCGCCTTCAGCGTCAGGGCGTACTCGTGGATAAACTAATATCCTACTGACCGTTATCTGTTAATTACGGGTGCTTCTTGCGCCTGGCCGGTGGATATCCCCGTTAAATTTCCACCGCACGTAGACGGCATACTGTGAGCATCGGCAAACATGTGTGAGTGAGAGTCTGGGCCCACCGTCGACTTGCCGGCTCGCTTGCCAGCTCGTATAGGACGATCCACGTATGTTAATATCTCTCTAATGTAGTCCGGCATCGCTCATCCACTTCGCCCTGCTACTCGCCGCGATCCGTCGGGGATTTCGGGATTCGAGCCGAGTTTCGAGCAGCATTCCGCTTATTCCATGAGAGAGCTAAGGCTTAAATTGCGCTATAAGCGCGTTGCGTTACGCCGGTCCGAGCTATGAGAGGCAATTAAACAATCGCCATGAATTTACAGGCGACGACAATTGCCGCGATCTCATTGTTTCTGAACGGTTACACCGATCGAGCAAACCGCAGGCGACGGACCGGAAAGATGCGTCCAGGGCTTTGTGTTCCGGATATGGAATTACATGCACATACCGTCTAGTAATAGCAAGGGCCCTCGGCGAAGAGCCACAACGCAGCGATTGTATTTCGCGTAAAAGCTTTTGCTCGCTATTGCGAAAGTGATTGTGTGTTTTGTACATTTACAAAACATTGAGCAACCTAACTAAAATCATAGATAAAAAATATTGCTGTAATTTAATAATAATGAAAGTATTTTTATGTTAAATTTTTTATCTCATGAATTATTACATTATTATTGTTATGCAATTATTATTATTATTTCAAAATTGATTCGAATTTTTACGTTTGACGACGAGAAGTGTAAATATGTTCGATAAATATGTTCCCGGTATTTAGGTCGTATCGTAAAGTTAGAATATATATATATATATATTACCAAAGTAATTTAATTAAATCACAACTAAACTTCATTTAAAGGCGTGATGTGATTTGATGATAGCGTTTAATCACGGTTTTCGCGTCGTTCTCACTTTTATATTAAGTAACGGCGAGACATAATACTCTCGTATCTAGGGATAAAGTCGTTGCGTCGTAGGTGGCGTACATGCGAGGGCTTTCGAAAGCATGTCATTACCCGTGCGAATGGCTATTGTTTCCCGATAATATAGCCGCGGTTCGGTTCTGATAATCGCCGTTCACCGAAAGTGGTACGACCGTGAGCTTTTACCGCGAAGTCGTTCCCGCGTATTTAATGCTACGGAAAATCTGGACGCGGCGCGCGTTTACGAATCATCGTAAACGTTTTTGTCAGAGAGTACTTACTGGCTTTGGTGAACACGTATACGCGCATTACTGTTTTCAGATTACAATGCATACATCGGAAATTTTCTTTATTTGCACGGGTTCGTTAATTAGACTTTTTGTGCGCGTTATTTTCAAACAAATTTCTACGCGAAATCATTATTGTTTTGCGAATATTGTTTACGCTGTACATCGTATCGCAATATTTGCAAACTTACAATATCCATGGATACAACTACATCTAAACTTTGAACGCAGCTATTAGTCCGCAACTCTGCAATAAATGAGATCTAACGCTAACAATTTGACAAACAATGCTGGAAATTGTGATCAGAATATACACAAATAACAAAACAAATATAAAAAAAAATACCATTCTGTTTCCATTTCGCGAAAAAAAAATACCGACGCGGATCATCGGTAAATATCTATGTTTGTTATGAGCAGCTTTCATCGCACTCTGTATTTTATTTTACGATAAACATCGCGGAGCATTAATCCAACTTCTCGTTATTGCGTCTCCGTTATATCCGCTCATCATCAGGTAGGTGCGTCGTTCTCTGTTAGACGGGATTGTGTCCGGAATACGCGACGATATTCGATGTAATATGTGGCACCCTATTATAATGCATATGAACGCGTGTACGAGCAAGTAAATGGGCAGCCAGCGGGTCTTCGGCATACGGGAAATTGAGTGGTACCACCCTGAAGGGTCGTAGGAAACGTTAGTGCTAGCAATCCGAACGGAATGACCGAAAGATATGACGTCTGCGGCGTTACGAGTTTTCCGATTATCCGACGTGGAATTACGAGCAAACCGCACAACGAAATTGATATACGGTGATCCCATTGTATTCAAGGTATATTGTACGTCTGTATAATTTTGCACACCTCGGATAGATTTAAGGGAAAAATTATGAGCGAGATATAAAATGAAATATATTTTAGAAATATGATTGATTAAAGAAAGACACGTACAAATGTCATTTTTCAATTTTTGCTGTTATACCGATGGTTAACTCTGAAGAAAAAGAAAAGTCTGTTAAATAGACCACCATAAAAGATATCATTCTATTGTATCGTTTGTGAATGTGCTAACAGTTTTTATATGTTATTTTGCATATCATATATCAGAGCTGTAGCATTATATAGTACATATTTCCGGTACATGTTTTCTATATTTTTCCGTTATACGGTTCCATGTGATGGAGCATCTGAGCCTGTGACATAAAATCTCCGAGGAGATGGGTAACTTTATCCTGTCTTGCTCGTAACTCGTATAGCCTCGAATATTACCTCTGACAAGGGCAAAATGGAAAAGACGAATATTTCTTTTGCTTTTTACTTTTGTTACATGTCGCCTCTTTTGGAACTCTTCAATGCTTGCCTTTTACGTTTCTTTGGCTCACTAATACTTGGCCGGTATATCCATATCGCATTTCTTTGTGTATTATTCAAATCCTTCGTGACGTGCATAGGAAGTATGTAAAATCCTCTCTTTCTTCTTTTAAAAATCCCAGTTCCAGTCCGTTTTTCCGAGATTCAATTTTCTTCTTTCGCAGCTACGTGCCGATTTATCGCAGCATCTTCTTTTACAATTATTTCTTTTTGCATCAGGCATCAGGGTTTTGAGTATAAAGAACATACATATATTGAATACCTACATCGAGAAATATCATAATTTGAAATAATATACCGAAACATGAATATGAAATCGACTTTGGAGTAGAAAATATTGTTTTTCTACTTATATTATGTTTTCGATTTATATATCATGAAATTATTAGTTTTATTTACGACATTAAATTTTCTTATATTATTTGAGAACGTATAATTATGCTCTTAGATTACATGACTTTCATTGCATGGTAAATCGTTTAACGATAAACATGTTTTCACTGAGAAATTTTATTGCTTAACTTTACCATAAATTCTAAACGGCTCCTTAGGAATTTTCCCTTATGTAAATCCGTTATATGAATCGTCGACAACAGTCAATAATTTTTCCTGTCGGACTTTCAGTCAGTTTCCTCTAAAAGTCGAGCGGCGAGCCCTTCAGCTCGAAAATCGGAGAGCCAGTATTCCCCATCGATTTGCGGACGAAACACGAGTAACTCAAGACGGTCTTATTTACCGAATCACAGATTCGCGCGATCGTTCTTCCCAGTCAGATGGGTCGAAAGTTTCGAAAGAAATATTTCTTCTCCTCTCATACCGCCGCGGTCGACCTGGCGGAGGAATTTACCCGGAAAACATTTCCTTCCACTTGAGGTACTCCGCGCGCCGCGCCGCGTAAGTCCTACTCCCGCGAATACCAAGTTCCAGCACGTCGAGTAAATTATGGAGCCCCAGCAAACGACACGCGTGATTCCAAGTTCGACCTGACTCGCGCACGCGAGTACCTATGCAGGGCGCGGAGACGGAGGAGAACTGACCTGCGATGATAAACGAGCGGCCAGATCGACTGATCGTAACTTCTTGCACCGCGCTTTCCTTTCTACAAAACGTTGCGCTCTGCATCTACGCTACACCGAATCGAAAAGTGGTTCACGTCACTTGGTAATTTATTATTCGCGCGGGCGCAAGCGAGTTTTTAGTTTTCCTGCCGATAGTAGCGATCGTTCATGTTGCGCGGCCCTTTGCATTCGTAAATTTATGCACCCCCGACATCGGTGATATCTGTTCGTGTACAAATTTAGCCAAGGTGGAGAGAAATGTTTTTTATCTTTTATTATTATCTCTTACGCGACGAATCGTTAATGTGATAATTATTTTAATATATGTAGGTAGATAAATTATGTTTTGTGCCGACACAAAATTGCGTTTTACATTCGTACGTCTTTGTTGATTACGTTTATCGTAGTATATAAATTAGTATATCTCTTTTAAAAAACATGGGAGGACAGTTTTACTCTTTCCGTCGTAATTCTTGTTATTTCTGGTACGATGCATTGGAAATGGAAAGCGACTTCGTAAGCGACAGTAAAGTTAAAGCTGTACTATTTGTATCCCGGGAAGTACGGGTGGAAAATTTTTAAAAAGAAAGTTTTATTTACGCCAAGAAAGCAAAAGGATCTTGCTTTCATGTTATTACATTTCCTTTAAAGGCGTCGCGGGATAGAGGAAGGCACAATTATCAGAGAAAAAACTAAGAAAAAGGAAATATAATTTATTTGCGAAGGACTGGGCATTTTCTGATCGTTCCGAAGTAAGAAAGTTTTCCGTGCGATTCGATCTTTTTCAAACTCATTCCATCACCTCCGTTAGTTCCATCGGAGTTATTTATCGCCGCGTTTGTATTTTTCTTTTGTTGGACGGCAAAGAATCCGCGGTAAGACCGGCTCTAATGAAAGAAGATGTTCGAAAGCACGAATACAGAAGTCGCTGCAACGGAAACGCGATATTTTCCTTTCGAGGAGCGTAATGAGTCGTGTCGATTCGACTTGCGAGAACCCACCGTGTATCTTCATTCGCCTTTTACGACTGGCAACGGTCTTGATACATTCCACAAGCTCGCTCGGGATTTTAAGGTACGAGAGAAACTGGAAAGAGGAAATTAGATAAGACATGTAACAGAACCTACGATGTTGTGTGTACTACATCCCTTGGGTTATGCAACGCGAGAAGATTATGTCGAATCAGTCTTGCGAATTTATTTCGATGCGTATGAACACTCAAGTGTGACGCAAGCTCGGTTTCAGGGAAGAAATTATATCCTGATTTCTTGGCGAGCAGCGCTCGCATTGTGTTCGAGAATGCGTTTTACTGAGTGTACAAAAATTGTAGTTACGCGGCTACGAAAAAATAAAATTTTCGTTTATTTCTCCATTCAAACGAGAGTACGCGGTTTTGGAAAATAGACGGCATTCGAACAATTTTATCTTCTATTATATTGAAAAATCGTTTCAATCTCTCCGTTATATTTATGACCAAAAAAAAAAAAAAAAAATATTTTTCAAGTGGCACACGTATATAAAGATATTTTTTTAAACAAATAAATATATTAAAAATTGCAGTACAAGACGAATCTATTTGTATAATGTTTATATCATTATTACATAAAAATAATAAAATATTACATGATAGGTGTGACGAAAATTGAAATATGGATATAAAATTTGCATAATTAAACGTATAAATAAAAATATTATAGCTTAACTTTTTCGACAAAAATTAATTTTTACATCGAGGTAAAATAGGTTACCATTTCAATAAAAATGCATTTGTGCGATTCATAAACGTTTTATCATATAATATACTTTTTTTTTGTTCGCTTGACTATGCTCTGCATAGATACGAATATTTACGAATTTCTGTTAAATTTAATTATTGCGGAATCGCTTATGGCGTTTTACTTTATTCCATGTTATTCGATATGCGCACGAATGGGAAATTAATCAATTGCAGTTTCCGTTTACAATTCAAGGAGCGCCGATGCGGCGAAATTATTTTCACTGATTTTGCAACAGAAATTGCTCGAGATTTTGAGATGCAATTTGGATGATATCAGTCGTTTCGGATAGCTAATCATGGGACAAGCGCTGTAATTGTCGAAGTTCCATTTTGACAGTGAAGGAGCGCCCGACTAGGCAATTGTGCTTGAACATTGTGCGCTGTTATAGCGTCGCGCAATGTCAATAATCGATTGTCAAACTCGTTATATTATTGTTGATAAACGCAATAATGTACAGCGCGAGCAGGTTATAAAACCGACGTTATAACATCGTAAATATTAGATAATTTAATACTGATAATAAATCACCGTGTTGTTTACACAAATTAAAAAAGAAAACATTAAGTTTTTCATCTTTTTCCGGTTTGCTATCCAGTTTGCGTATTCGAAAGAAACGTGCAAAAACATGTTGTGTGGAAATTAACAATATAATTCTCTGATTATAAAAATAATCCTTTATCGCGCAGTTTATATACGGCAATATTTAAAAAGTACTTTGAAAATCTGTGTGTCCGTGTGTATGTAGTTTATTAATTTCAGAGAGCACATAAGTTAATCACTGACTACTTCTTACAAATTTTTACTTAATATATTTATATTTCTCGAAATATTTCAAAATACAAATAAATATTCTCCGGCAAATATTTAGTAATCACGTCCTGCTTTTTCGATTAAACACGGAACATCTCGGCGGTTAGTAACCAATTATCCAGATTACACTGTAGCGAGTCGAGAGTGAAAATCGCGTCGTTTATAGATACGCGAAGATCGAGTTTATATCGACCCTATTCTACCGGGCGATAAATAAGCGCGTACAGGTATCGCATGTGCGTACCTATATACACAACACGCGCGAGCGTGCGCGCCGGTGATTATTCTTGCAGCGCTCGTGGTAGCGAATTGTACATAAATATTCTCATGAGTGCAATAGAATCGACCTCGATCTACGGGAGTACATGCGATCGTACGTGCTGTCGCGTCCAATTGCAGCGGACGTTTAGCGAGTGATGCCAGCGCGCGACGAAGGGGTTAATTTTAATTTCGACCTATAACAGTTGTGTGCACATCTCTCGTGCTATAAACGAGGTCGCACGGCTTATCGGGTGCAATTTAATCGCGATGCTTGTACCAGATCTTCCGCTTCTGTATAGATTGATCCATGTGTAATTTTCATTATTTTTTTTATTTTTTTTTTTATGGAATTTCGCTTATATTTCATAGATACACATTCATATACATATTTATACTATCACGATTAAACGCAAGGATAAGGTTCTATTGTTTATTTGCGCCATTGAACCTTCGCTTACAGACAGTTCTCCATTTATTGTGTAAAATATCGTTTACACGTCACGTTGCATCGATGCATCGAAAAATCGCTATTTATCCGCAATAAATATTCGCGCAGAATGGGATTGAATGTGATGGTACTTGGCGAAGAGAGAAGCAAACAGAAAGAAGAGAAGCATGATCTCTTTTATGACCGCCGATGATTATCGGGATCGCGATTGTCAACGACAACGACCGCGATGCAAATCCGCATTGGTCCCACCGCGCACTTACCGGTTCCTACCGGAGTACGAAAAGTATCGGCCAGCAGTGATAAGCGAATTTTATTGAGAATAAAACGTCACGACGGTGAACTATAAACTTCCGTTGTCTGTTTCGCGAATAATACCGCCGTAGCGGGCGCGACCGGTACCAATCGATCGTGCAGCCGCGATATACCTGTGTACCGGCGACCACGCGGGCGTTAAAATTAAATTACGCTCGCTCCAGGACACACAGTCAAGAAGTATGGGCTAGCTTTTTTTTAATGGCGCAGAAAATCAATGCTGGGCTTTCTCTTCCCGGTTACGAGTATCGTTCGTGTTCGCTTGGCAATCGATGCAAATCGAATCTCCGTTGGATGTTATCGAGCAACATAGTCAGCGATTCTGCATGGTCATTAATTCTTTCGAGGACAGGATTTTTCGGTAGATCTAGATGAAAGCCATTAAGAGAACCAGTGGGAGAAAAGGGAAAAACATTTTGTGCGAGGATCGCGGAGTCTATCGCGATTCTGACTCTCTCACTCTCTCGGCGAGTTTTTATCTGTTAAGCGAGAAACGTGCATTTCCTTTTTTCGCAAATTCTTTCTGATTATAAATAGTGTGAACTATATCGCGAATAGCTAGAGCGAGCGATTCAATGTACTCGAAACAACCGCAAGCGAGCCGCGGTGCCCTGATTTTTGGGCAGTAAATAGTAAAAATAATTTCGACGCGCGCAATTCATCTCCGGTGGCTAAACGAATACCGATGTCGTGATTCGGCGAGCCGTGTTTCGCGGGAATTTACGGGCCGGGCATAAAACACTCCTTGTAAACGGGCACGTAATCGCCGCCGCGCGCCGGCCACTGCAATAATTATTACGGACGACGACGGGCGCCGTTTTGCGGTAAGCGGGCTTTGCGACTGACATACCCAGTACAACGCCGTATATTCGCGGCTCGCGCAGGGGGGTCGCGCTGCATCGTAGATCATTATTTAGCATAGCATTCTCGACAGTCACAAGGTGGAAAATGGAGTTGGCGAAATACCGGCTCCGCCGACGCGACGGTTGATTCTGACGGAAAAGCGCGGCGCGGAAATAACGTCGAGGAAACTCGTAGCTACGTGCCGGCGTCATCGCATGCGGCGCTCGCGATCGTTTCTCTCGGCTTGACCGAGACTGCTGTCCCGACAAGGATTTATTATCATCGACGCGCGACAACGACATAAAACATGATGAATCGTATTCGCTTCCTCGTCACGTGACGTGACCCCGTGAGACACGGCACAACGCTGGTTTCTAATATGTTTTAATTAATCGTCCCTCTATTAATTTATCATTACCCCGCGCCTTGCTTGACTGGCGGGATTTGATGCCCGGCGGCTTTATTATTTTTGGCAAGGTCGTAGCAGCGGAAGAGGAAGAGCGCTGATAGCCATACTCATATTCAAGACTTTATATGAGAATACGACGGAATTTCCCGCGCAAACATTTACTTTGGCGCCTAATTACAGAGTTATTTGAAACTGGGGTTATATTAAAACAATGCACACACAGATGAAGACATGATGAGGGGAGATTATAGAAACCTAATAGCAGAAATCTCTAGAGTAGATTTATTTATTCAATTTTTCAGTCAGTTTTATAATTTTTTAGATCTAAGAAAAACAAAAACAATGAAAAAATTTGGATTCTTATGCAGAAGTTAAAGATAATAAAGTAACTTTATAATTGACTAGTGAATTGTGTAAAAGTTTAACAAGTGGGTAGTGAAATCGATTCATACGCTCGTACTCATGACTCACCTGATATGAGTAAGTCCACGATTACGTGTTCGGCTATTGTTTTAGGAAACGATCGCGTGTATCCTGCGCTGTCTTAAATATAGCGAAGTAATTGCCGGCGAAATTTATCTATCCGCGCGAGTAAGTCGCAATTAATTTGTTAAATGGAAAGTTGAATAAAATTATTAATCAATTAGCGGGGAATTAATATCAATTTGCGGCAGAGCGATTCGAATAAACTAAGTCTTTATTGATATGTTCTAGGAAATTATGTTCTCTCGATGAGTTAGGCTTCGCATATTCATTATAATGTAATTAATATAATTATCTCTTATTTATTATAAGTCTAAAATAACAATATACCGTATGACGTATAGATTTTACAACTTTGTAGAATCTATTTAATTATGCGCTCTTCTAATGCTTGAAGAAACTCTGCGTTGTGTTGTGTGCTAAGAAGTTTAATCTAAGCTGGCAGCATCATAATCCGACCGATACCGCGTATCCGCGCTGTGCATTGTCTGGCTGCGATATTATAATAAAAATAATACTACGCGATCGCGACGGATTAAGAAGTGTATTTTACTATGCACGCGCGTGAACCAAAAGTTATTGTCTGGATTACGCGAGCACAACGGAACCGAACGTATACTCGGATATTAACGTGCGAACAGCATGGACAACCAGCGACGTCCAGCGTTTATTAATATTTATTCACGTGTCATGCACACAGATCGCCGGGGTCGGTGGCGCACATCGCGCGCGCTCTTATTAAATATTTAATACTTTAATCGCGCGGCAGCGGCGACGTGGATATAGCTGGGAAAAGGATTTTGCGGGTGCAAACGGTAAAGTGACGCGTGTGTGCGCACGCGTGTGTCTGTATGCGTTGTCGGCGCTAAGCGGATCGAAATGCTGTGTCGGTGAGAAAAAAAATTTAATCGAACATCCCTGTTGCGCAGCTCCGCTCCGATGACTAATTAATGTGAATTTCAGTCCCTTCGGTTCATTCGCGGAGCGAACGGTAACGAATTAAAGAGTTTAGTATCGCCGGCGGCCAATAACGCGATATGATTAATTAACTCACGGTGCATGCGCGCGGATGCGCGTTTTTCAGCATCTTCTTTTGTGTCGCGACGGTGTTACCGGCGCTTTTTCTCCATTAATCCGCCAACGCGGCGCTTTTCACGATCACGCCTCTAATGCGATTGTGGCGTTAAAAAGTCAGACGCAAATATCCGTCAATCGATGAAATGCGTAAACGTCGCCGACGCCGCGGCGCCTATCTTCGTAAGGGTTAAACAATAATAGCGCGACGTCGATATATACTCGCAGTTACGGCGAGTAAGATTTATAGCCGCGGATAGAAACTGCCGCACTTACCGAAGGCATTGCTAAACGATGATTAATTGGTGAGCGCCGTTCTTTGCATTCATTTTACAAAATGTTGGCGTGAAAGAAAAACAGATAAAGTACCGAACTCCGAGCGAAATTAGATATTTTTATTTAAAAAAATAAAGTCTCATTAGCTATCTAGATCTACTCTGAAATTTTTCATCGTCCAGAAACGACATTACGGCCACGTAACTGGATTTTATCAGCGTTCTGCGAAGTAAATGTAAAAAATGTCGAAGTCGACGATATACGATTACTCAGTTTTGCGGCGCGGCGGCGTCTGGAAATATGAGAGCTCCAGCGTGCGTAGTAATAATTCATACCCCGTCATTTTTGCTCTTACCGCCTCCTTCTCCTTCTTCTTCTGCGTAATATTACGCTACCGTACGCTGCGCTCGCAGCCAAGATTTTCTATTCTACGTGTTCATCCATCATCGTCCATGCTACCGGCCTGTCCCGATACGGCCTCCGTTGCGGCTACGACTTAACAGTCATATACCGCCCGCGATGCTTGAAATAATTTCTCGAATACAATCCTTCCGTTCCAGAAAGCGGTTAAAAGTTATTTAAAAAAGTTCACATATAAAGTCTGACTGATAAAGTCGGACAACTTAATCTCTTACTTGTGTACGAAATATTTTATTTTTTTTAAGATAAAGATGCAAACTATGTTTTGTTACAAGATTTTTAGTTTTATTTCAAAAAGGAATAAGTATCTTAGTCTCTAAGATATTCGAAGAAGCTCGTATTCTATGAGTTCTTCTAGTTTTATTTGTTATGTATAATCAGAGTATAAACCTGAAGCACAAAGGCCTGAATTCTCGAGACAGATGATCGTGCAATTTTATTCTCGAGCGAAGCATTAACGGCTCAAATCGAAACGGATCTGTTTGCAGAATGCGCAAGCGAATTTCAGTAGTTCGTATTTCCTAGTTTTTTCTTCTTTATTAAGGATAGAATGGGTAATCCGATATAAGATGAGTACAACAGGAAGTAGAAACGGGTCTTAACAATCTCCGATAGCGCACTTAACTCAGACAAGGTGAAATAATTCGAATTCTTTCGACTCTTGGGAACATTGATATGCATTCCGGCTGTAGTTTTCTGCCCGTGGTGCGATATTATCAATATAAAAAATTCGAGAATAATAGAATTGTAAATTTTATGCAATTTCCTAAACTAATTATGTAGCTGACATTAATAAAACACACATATACTAAAACTTTAATGAATATAAAAATATTGATGGAAATATGGACGGATTTGGACGCACAAAATTTACGAAGAGAAAATTAATTTGTCGACAATTATTTTTATTCTAATTGAACACAAACATTGATTTTATTTTTGCATAATGTGAATTACATTGATTGACATTTATCAAATAATTGTGCGTGAATATTGCGTTTAGAAAATGTAGCCTGGAACATACAATCGCCTCTGCAACTCACTCGTTATCCCAGTTTCACGCAGAAGGGTGCATACGAAATTAATTTCTTGCGCGTATGTACGCCAACCCAGCATCGATCGATGGCCGGGGCCAGGAACAACGGCAAAGTGCGCCGAAACGACTCGTACGCTCTCGATAAATTATGAAGGACTCGCCGCGAAATGACACCGAACGATCGTACTCCGCGACTGAAATGGACGGTGGAAATATGACTTCGCTTGTCAGAGGGGATAGTGAGCACATTTTGCGTCAGTTTAAAGGGCGAGGGGATATTTTAAGTGTCGAAACAACCGATGCGATGGTACTTTGATTGCGCAAACAAATTGACGCAATAATTTGAGCGTTGGAAATTTTAACGCGATAAAGAGAAGCAAGACAGATATAATCTGATTGCGACCATTTTATTTTTCAATCTCTTTTCTTGATTCTCTTTTAATTCTCTCACAATATAAAAATATACAAAAATATATACCATTGTGTGAACTCAGTTTGTTAGAGGATAAATCGCGACAGGCTGATCCGCATTGTTACCGCGTTTCTAAAGCGGAAGGATAAACGCGAAGGATGAGCGAAAAATTAGTGTCTTGTCCCTGGAGACGTAGAAAAAATTATTATGAATATTTCAATAAATCGCATCTCTCTCCAAGAAGGATTACAGCACGATATAACAGTTTTACATCATCCATCGTAGGTTTCTGATGGTGGATCTTAATCCGTGCAGATGGATGGACGCTTGAAATATCACGTTGTAGCAGCTTGAAATAATTCAGCGAATCAGATTTGACAGGTACGTATTAAATTCTTTAACTCGCTGTTTTTATCCCGTGAATTTGATTGGATCAAAGTTGGCGTGTGAAAATATCAGGAAACAAATATAAAGAATTGCGATTACTGTTGCATTGTGATTATCCAAAGATATTTTACAGTGTTTTTAAAAAAGATGGGGATATTTATTAACAAGATCACGTTCAAAAGTATAATATTGCTGCAACAAACATGAAAAAAAAATTCTACGTCATAAAAATATGTAATTTTTATATAAAAAATGGAATTTTGCTCGATTTTACCTGTGCGCAAAAAAAGCGTGACCCATAACTCGCACGATTGAATCGACTTTAGTATCTATCGAATAACGATAAAATGTTCTGTTTATTCTTTTTTTTCACATCAAGATACATTTAATTTTTTCCATGCGTAAAAGGTGGAAAAATATAAGCCAGATTTTGTTCGCGACGCGCGTGAGGGAATTTTTATTGCGATTTAACCAACATTGCCAATATTATATACAGTTTCTCGTTGTTTCTTCAATAGCTTAAGTGATATACGCAGAGTGTTCGCAAAGGTTGTGAGGCCAAATTTATTTAGTATATATATATATATATATATATATATATATATATATATATATATATATATATATATGTAGGATGTTCTAAACCAACTGTATCACCCGTTAATAGCAGATTTCTGAGACTTCTCATGTAGTAAAAATATAAAAATCAATATACGACATGGCTGAGCGCGTGAATTTTTGATAATCTGATTGGTAAACTTTAAATACTTCGTATTTAAAAATTACTGTAGCCTCGACGTTTATAAAGATTTTTGTCTCCAAATAAGTTCAGGAATCTGCTATTAACAGATTATATGGTTGGATTTAGATCTGTACTATCTTACAACGTTTTTGTTTGAGTTTTAGAATATAAAAGAATTATGTAACGAATCAACAAATTTGCATAATATCGGAGCAAATTTTGAATCAATTGACACTTTGTTCGTTTTAAGATATTTAAACACAAAACGTTGCATTCACGGAAACAATTGCATTAAAGTAGAGAGCCGAGCATACTTTACTTGAGGTAGCTGAAATTTTGCATTACAGAAGGTTGGCGATGACAGTACTAAATAGTATGAAACAGCGCAAACAGCGGAATACATTTTGTAAGTAGTAGAATAATACTACTGTCGACAAGTTGTGAGACTTATTACGCGATGGCGTGCTTATTGTTACAATTCTGAGATAGGAAAATCTGTCAGAATTTCAAACTGTCTCTTCTGATGCGCTTGGGAGATTTTAATGTAATAACAGGAGAGTCGGAGGAGAAAAGATGAGTGACGTAATTAGAAGAACTTCCAAATTTTGCCAATTTATTGCGAAATACTTCAAGTAGACTGAAACTTTGCAATAATACTCACTGACATTTTTATTTTTGGTAAAAAGTTCGATGAAAAAAGAGATTATGATAATATCGCTGGATTTTCTGGCGTTTTTTTCAGTCATAGCAATTTTTGAATCATACAAATCCATCTTTGGGAAAATTATTTCGAGCATTATCCAGTGATTTTCTTTGTCGCATGGACAAAAACGTGAAATATCTCTCTTGATGTCCGGAGTCGATTTAGGGCACGAGTAATTCTCTTTCTCGACTCACTTTTTTCGCAAGTTTCCTCATTTGGAACAGTGACGTGCAGGATTGCACGAGTCGTTCGCGCCGGCGGCTACGAGAACGGTCGCAAGTTTCGTTACAGAGGGGTCGGAAGATGGTTTTGGGTTCGTGCGATCGTGGCTAGGTTTCCAATTTGCGAAATTGCCCGTGAGATCGTGCGTTTATGAGGCGAGATAAACGACCGGCGAGCATCCGATACGTTGGCACCGACCGTCCGCGTCCGATGGATCGGATCGGCACCTTTTCCCTTGTCTCATCGCATCTGTAAACCACCTAGTTTCTCGAGGTGGTTGCTTGTCGTAACCGAGTAGGTGACCAGCATCTGCACAAACGTGTCATATCCAACGCGAACGGCTCTGCTATCGATCTACTCTCAAACGCGCGGCAAACAGAAGTCTTTAGTAACGTCACGTTTACGTGTTCACGCGCTAATTCTGCGTTTCGTGCAAAAACGTTTGTCGCAATCCGTTAAGATATCGCGCAAATTGCAAGAAATTCAACGTTCCACCTTGCGTAAGAAAAAATCTGAATTTTCAAAGCATGTAAATGCACTTGGTTATGAAAAACAAGGAAGGTTATGAAAAACAAGGAGTCGCTAATCCCTTGGACAGTCTTTAGAAACATCATATTCATGATAAAAGTTATCGATCGGCTCTCTTGTATGCATAGCGCACCAACGAGCTCGTTTATTACTTCTGCTCTTCGAGAATATCCAGTTCAGCTTGTGGAATTGTTTAAATCGCGGAATAATATGCGAACAATTAGGAAATAAATTACTTCTCGAGCTAATTGAATACCAATAAATTAGCGATATCCAAGTATTGAGTGAGATCAGCTCGGATTTCCAATCGAGTCAATCTCGCTGTGAAATAACATTACACAAACGCATCGCGTAGAATAATATCATAAAAGCCGTTTGACGGCGTCAACAGCTGCAGACGTAATCGATTTACTGCGTGTGGAAAAAACCGCATGTTTGCTATTGATCAAGCTGAAAATGATACGTTAACGAGACATTCGTGGAAATCTCGTTGTTTCGTGGAGACGGAGTCATGAAAAATGTACAGAGCATACGAACAGAGACGAAAAGCGTCCGATAAACAATTTGGCAAATTGGTTCGTGCCGGATTTATCGAACTCGGCGCTGACATTAATAGCGCAGCCAGTTTGTAATTTGGTAATGGAACGACACGTTAACGAGTTTGTGAGCAGATTTTGAAAACTACCAAGTAGAGTTTCCGTATCGGCTGTAAATGTGAAACCACGAACAAAAGAAGAATACTTTATTCTCACGTGTGTATTTTTAATGTCGCGAGTCTGAATAATGCAATGTTAATGTACATTTTAACGTTTTAACGTTGCATGTTCGAATATAAACTTCGCAACTGAGAGCATATTTGTGAAATGTTGCTCACAGTCCGAATTAGAATACATCTTTTAATTTTTCCATTCTAATTTTATCTTCTCATGTAAATTTCTTTGTTGCGTATCGACAACGACGGTCTCGATAAATTAAAAATATTTAATTTGTTTTACGCGCATTTATGCAAAAATTGATCAAACGAGCCTCATAAACATGTGACACCAAGCCCAATTATCACTTTTGTTTAAACATCATCACCTTGCACCTTAAACGTCGTTTTCAGCGGTCTCTGGTACAAAAGTTCTAATTGAGTCTTCCTGAGCTTTCTAACTTCTAGTTTCAAGTTTTCACCCGTCCCTCGAAGGGATTGGGAATTTGAGGGAGAAAAAACCATGCAGCGAGCGCCGACGGCTCTTTGTTGTCTGCATGTCCAGCCTAGGAGGGGTGAAACGAATTTGAACCCCGAACTTTCTTGGCTTCCATTAGCCAACCATGCTGGTGCACCCTCGGTCTCGTTTTACGTCTTGCTATACCAAATGACGTAGCTAGTAGAGAGAGACAAAAACATGTGCATTTAGCATGTGCTTATTGCTCATGCAACATGGACGCTTTGCATCAATATGAATGAGCCGTTAATTACACGATGTACTAATTGAATTTTGCATCCTGTTTATATATTTTACATTTTTTATCAGTATTTAAATTTTTATTTTTTCAAGTAGAACGAAAATTGCACTTGCTGTAAGATGTTGTGGCTATAATTAAAAAGAGATTTGCCGTTAATCCGAAAAAGATTGCGATAAAAAAACAGTTTATTCTCACGTCGAGAAGAGAATTAAGAAAATAGCGCTAACTTTTCCTTTATGCGAGTTGCTCCTCACTTGCCGTAATGATAATTGGCCCGCCAATTAAAACTTTTCGCCACGGAGAAATGGTGGATAAGCTCTGGCATATTTACTTTTAGTTTCTATAAAAATATCCTCAATGACTTATGTATTCTAGCGTTCGCGAGTATTTCGAAGCGAGTAACTTCAATTTGATGCAAATTATATTATAGTCGTCATATTTACACCTTTATTATAAATGTTTCCTGCATTTTTGCAAGATTAAATTAAATTAAATTTTTTATTAAAATGCTTTGTATCTTGAAATTTATTTAGACATTTCCGCATTTTTGTAATATTTTATTAATGAAAAGTAATTTTTGTATTTTTTTTATTCGGTTAATTTTATTTGTGCAATTACGTTTCGCAAATATATGTATTAATTGCCAATGTTGCAATCTTTAATCGTTAAATCACATTAATCATATTAAAGTGCTGCTGTTTGATATCAAAAACACAATCTTTGATATCTGTGTACATCGATCGTTTGACTTCATCATTCAGAGAGATTAACTCGTGTATAATTTATTTCCTTCAGTGAATACACGGTATGTAAACGTATTTTTCCATACCTGACGCCATTTGAAAGCGTACGAATGACCTTTATATGGATTCACACGAACAAACACACTATAAAGCACAAGCATCCATCATTCACGCTGTGAGTTATAAGAAAGCCTTTTGTACGTACCTGCGAGCCCATTCTCATCATGATCAACGTATCACCCTTCGATCGTCATTAATGTCGGACTTGTCAGGCACGTCAAAGTCTTCCTTTCGTCATTCGTCAGCCACTGCGCGCTGCGTTTGGCGAACGTATCTATTTTGCGTCAGAGAGAATTCAACGAAGCGTCTCTTTTTGACGTGCCGATTTCGTTTCATATTTACGAGCTGTCGATTACGATCGCGATTAAAGAGAGAAATATAACTTTTAGGGTAATAATATTATCGAATTTAACATGATGTTGCAGCGACAACTCCAGAAAGAGAGTTCGCAATTTATAAAACACGGATCTCGCGTGAGTATGTTACATTACGTTAATGTACGCATTTCAATGAATATAAATATGATAATCGGAAAATTGATTAACATACAAAATGGACATTTCACGAGTATATTTAACTCACATACGCCCTTTGACAGCGATGTTAAGATAAAATGTGAAATGCTTTCTGAAAAATGTATCGATTAATTTCCTGGCGAATGGAAATTATTCCGAAAGATGAGACCTTACGGTGTAACCGTAAAACCTTTATGCCGACATTGCACCGTTGCAGGCTCGTGTGTACGTATAAAAATATTAGAAAAGTTAATATTGAGAAACCGTAAAGTTGAATAATATTAAATGACAGGATCCTAATATGCCACCAGCCGGCTTCGTGTAAAAAGCAGAAGTCGTAAACGTGCGAACGAGCAAGATGAACCTTCCCCTAATATGCTTCTGTAAAGTGCGACGAAGTGTAAAAAATAAGGATCGCCCATAATGACGTGTTATAAAGAACGAATATCGCGAGGTAAACGTTTGCGCGTAAAAGCATTGTTCACGCTAACATTTACAGCAACTTATCAAAATTATTTTACGCCAGAAACGTAATATTAGCAATCGCATTGGTTTATTAATTTTAACAGCAATACTTGTGTGTGTAGCGGTCATTTAATTATTGTTCAAACTTGAAGACGTTTGCTAATATGGGATTATTTATCAATAATGTATCATTAGATGATAACGATAAAGCGCAACTAATTTAGAGACAAAATTTTTTTGAACTCAATAAAAATTGTAAGGCGATTCTTCTACATATTAGGCAATTTGCGTGAAGTATTCTAATTTAGCTTATCCTTTTAGGTAATACATGTAATTAGAACGAAATACCGTTATGGTCGAACTACTTGTGTATTGCGCGAACTTGACTCGGGTGCAACCGCATCTGCGTCGTGAACTAGGCGCCGCTAAAACCCTACGGCCTCGCAAATTACTAGACGCGCCGTCTCGCAGGAACCCCGGCGGGCTTATTAAATCTAATCAGCCCAATTTTGTACGCGTCTTATCCCCTCGCGAGAAGTCGTCGGCTCTCGTTTGCCTCTATAATTCCCACCGATCTCTTCTCTGTATTAACGCGTCGTGATTACACTTACGGTGCATTAAAGTCAACTGACATGTCGCGAGGAGAACCCTTTGCTTTTCCCTTCGTCCGAGATTTCTTAAAAACGCCACTTAAATTTTCTCTGTTAATTAACAGTGAGGTTAACGAAGATTGAAGTGCTAAAGAGTGCCTAGAAAGAGTGCCTATATTTCAATTCAAAACTCGACGTACTATTTCTCATCTTTAAGGGTCACTTATTCCTTCAAATGTTAACTAAAAAATATGATATTAATTATAAACGTGAATTCTTCGACAAATTTATCTGGAATTGTATTTTAACTAAAGTGTGGAAGAGGTTTATCATTGAATGAAATACAAGTTACTCTCGAAATTGTTGCGAATTTAGAAAAAACGCGCTTGGTCATTGAACGTGTCAGTCAATGGCAACTGTAACAATTGAATCGCAACGTTCGCAATCGCGGATACAAATCAGAGCATCATGGGCGATTGAAATCCCATGTGTTGCTGTAAAACATTCGTATCCTCCGATAAAAGTCAATGAATGTAACGGTGTTTCATACGACAGATGAAGCGATCTGGAAGATTTACGGGCATTAAATATCTTGGACCTTCTCGGAACCAGTAGAAAACTTTTGCATTATCTCGCACGGAAAGTTTTACTCCGCGAGCATAAATTACAATCCATTAAGGATAGCGTGTTGCACAATATCGGTCGCCTTGAACGAAAAAAAAAAAACAACCAAAAAGTGATTTTGTTGTTCAGAACGTATCCGGATAAAAGGCTCGCCCGATCTCGCTGGCAACAGCCTCGTGAAAGCTTAGATCGATCGTTCGTTGAAGCGAGCACTCATGAGTCGCGATTTGCATCGAGTCGCGTTGCGCGACCCGCATTATTCCGCCGTATATACGTGTGACATGTTTCATTTACATGATGTGTCACGCCGGCGACACGTCGGCTGCTGCGGAATTACGCGTACAACTGTGGCGTATCATAAATCTTTTATGACTTCCAAATGCCATTCGCGGAATTCATTACTTGACGTATTCGTATCTATTCTCCCTCCCCTTTTATCCTCCCCTTTTATCCTCCCACGCGATTGCATTATTTAAGAAAATGCGTCGCCATCGATTCCTTTGATTGCGTATTATTGATTTTGTTCGCGCTGTTTTTCAGCGCCGATCAATCAACCTTCCTTTCCCCGGAAACGAGCGGAAACGTAACGAACGGCAAATGAAAACTTCGCATTACCGCGGTTCAAGTTGCGATATTATTTTCACGATTTATCGGTAAACGTCCGAATCTAATTTGCGGAAATTTAAAACTTCCGGACGTCAGTCGCATGAATTATCGAACTTCGCCTCAGCGAGCATCCAATGATTCTTCCTGACGCGTATCCGCGATAGATTCTCCCTGCGTTCCTTCGACGAAGATCTAAATTTCGCCAAAGCAGACAGTGATTTACATCGGTGGGATCGTTCGAACACATCTCGCAGCGAGCGAAATGGTCGCGCGCGCGCGCATGTCCGCCGAGAACGTATCCGAAATGTAAACGTTACATAGAGGAAATCTCGCGCCGCCGACTGTATATTATGCAGATACCTGGGCAGGAATTATTGCCTGATACCGTACGGGCAAGACTGGCATGTTGTATATTATTCCGTGCGTGGTCTGTTTGATGGTAAATGATGGCTCTGCGAGCTGCCATCGTGCGCTCCTGAGCGTTGCGCGCTGCAGCAGTTCGTGCACGTTGCATCAATGCGAGATACGTTGCACCTGATCTAGCAAAATCGCCATCAGCTGAATTCGCGACCATCAGACTTAAATTTCGGAAAAACGAAATTTTTTATTTGAATAAACAAAAGACGTGTTACTTTGTTTTAGTTTGCGAAGACTACAATTGTGTCTGACCTCCAAGTCATGTCATGGAATGACATTGGTTGCTCCAATTTTGAAGTATTAAATTCATCTCGCAAATTGATTCCCGAAGATAAGCTTTTCGCATTCTTCGTCGTCGTCGTCGTCGTTCTCGTTGTCGTCGTCGTCGTCGTCGTCGTCATCGTCGTCGTCGTTGCATCGTCGTCGTGTGTGTTAGCGGACTTTCCGTAAGCATAAATCTTTCGTGCAGCGTGCGCGTTCAGGGTCGGGTGTGTCGCGATATATCGACTCTTTGAGATATATCTTCGTCGGTTTTACGGAAATGCGAGGAAGTGAGTTTATCCCCGTCTTGTACAAAAATTTGCAAATCCTTGAATTTGTGAGGTACGATATCGATCCGCTGTCTACGACACGTACTTGCGAGTGTGCTCATCGACCCTTGCGTTTATCGACGAGACTACTACCGACAAAAATCATACGAGTTATCTAACAGCGCGTATAAAAATTTATAGCTCGCATTTGAGAAAAAGCAGGATTAAGTGGTTACGTGCTTAATGAACGATAAGTTATTGCACGTAAATGGACGAGATCCGTTCGCCGGGTTAATTAACGCCATTCCGCGTGCGCGGTGTAGCAAAAAATTCGCGGATTTTTTCTTTTCTTTTTTTTCGCTCAAACGCACCGAGAATTCCCTACGTAATCATCATTTATGTCGGCAAAAGTAGAAAAAGCTGGACGGCAGGCGGGTAAAATAATTCACCCGGCGCCGTTTACCAACCTCGATTCTCTGCTTGACACGGCCAGTTTTAGAGACTCGCTATGTTGCAGAACTATAACTCGCGGCATTGTACGGCAGTGAAAAGATGGTACATACGTGCTCGGCCGTGACTCGCACAATAGATTCTTAAAAACCTTGATTGCGGTGGTTTGTTGAGATTTACGTTCTTCTGTGCGTATATATATATATCAAGGCATAACGTTTATTGTGATATTTATCATCCCTATTTATTATCTCTACATATATGTGTCATTACTTGCTGAATTTAAATTTAAATTTATTTCCACATGATGACCTGCACTATTGTAATTCTGATTTGATTGAGGAAGGCAACTTCATCGTGAGCGCAGCTTTAAACTAACTACGCCTGTCCGCTATATCGCGAATCGTAGGTATAGTTCGCGCAAATCCCGTGGCGGGTTAAATTAGATTAAACCGTTGCAAGCAGACTCTGTTGAATTGTCCTATTCGCGTATCTATTCATACGCCTCCTGCGCGAAAGCCATATTGTCGGACGGTTCACGATTCTGCCTTTTCACTACTTTATGACTTTTTGCAATTCGACAAATAGATATTTTTTGAGATATAATATTAGATTCACCGTATTTTCCATGACTTGTAATAAATTCAGTAATCGAAAAGTAAAATGAAATCATCTTAACGTGTTCTAATTTTATAATTTAAGAAAAAAAATTGTTAATTTCTGAGCTATTTATTACTCTGAAAATATTGTGGAACGTTTCCCTTGAAGCTTTCAACACTTTCTCCGTTTAGGAGATTTAGCTCATTAAAATAAAAAACTTTTATCCTTTGTCAGTAATGTCGTTTAATAACGACGCTGAATAAATTTTTATTGTCTTCAATTATGATATCATTAATAGTTGAGAACATCACAAATAACAGAAATTTGATAACAAACTTCAAACTTTCCGCGCTGTAGGTGCTATAACGTGCCTTCTAATCGCACATCACCAGCAGATATTCGGTGATAGCGTGATTAATCGTACCAAGCTCCCAAAGTTTATCGGAACATTTAATTGGTCTACAGCACAAATTACGCAACTTGTCAGAAAGCATTGCGGATTGAGTTTCATACGGAATAAAATCAGTCTAGCTGCGTATATATGGAGGGCAAGTTTTAAGCACGTCCATCAGGATGTTGCTGTGTTTTAATTAATTCGGGAATACGTGAGAACAATTTTGTGACTAATTCAAAGAACATTTCGTTATTTAAATCCTATCATAATACAGTGTGTCCTCGAAATGTGACATTCTCTTTCACTCTTTATATTTTCGTAAAAAGATCCGTCTCGACCAACGATATAATGCAGAAAACAGCTCGGTACCGTTGATTTCGCTACGATGTCCGTACATTCGACGCGACATGACATAACGATTGAAATATAGCCGTCACAAAACCTTATGGCGGCCGCGCGCCGCCGTTCGAACGATATTTCCTGCATTCGCAGAATTTTGGACCATATATTTTTTCAAGCGCAGCTTTTATCCTGACCGCTTTCGGACGTATCGCGCGTCGTGTTATCGGCTGCTCGTGTAACGCCGCTAAACTTTAATTGACGTGGACGCGCCGAGTATTAAACCGCGCGAGTGTCAATCACAAAGGGTGCGTTGCCACGTTGCAGCGTCACTGACACGAACTAGTGGGCAATAAGCGGTTATGTAGTTGGCTGTACCCATTGCAAGAGTGTCCCCGGTCTCGTGTACATCCCCTGGTCGCATTGGTATTCACAAAGTGGCCTGTACAAGCCTTAATGCGTTTACGATCGTTTAAGTTTGATGTCTTGCGCCGTAATTTACACGGAAATCTCAGACGTATATAACACATGTGTGATTTCACTCGTGAAAATTTATAATTGTATGTTGTATAATCAACTATTAAACACGTCGATTACGTCAAAGGTGACGTATAATTTCATAAATAATGTCGTTGAATTTTGGACATTGCCAAGAAATGTGCAATCCCATAAGCTGTTGGATTTTAATCATTTTGACTGTAACGAGACAGTTTTATGGCGTAAAGCCAAACAACTTTCAAGTTGTTTCGAGAACTTCGTAGTCTGTCGAATTTGATATCGCGTGCTTGCTCACGAAATATAACGGATTGTGAGCGATTTTTACGCGGTTGACACTTACTGATAGAGATCACTAAGCGGATATCAATTTGACGTTGGCTATCTGGACGCGGATTACACAAGACAAGCCATTTGCTGTAAAACATCTACGCAGACTGTCGCTTGTCCTGCAATACACACCGTTTGGGACCTTTAACGACGTCGTTGGGTGGCAGTAAAAGGACAGATTTACGACAAGCAGGCTCGAATAACAAAATTCAGTGATTTTCTCTATCGTAAAATGGGTATTAAATTTTTTTTATAACAAATAATGCAAAAATCCAGAAAATATATGTGTAACAACACTCGTGAATTATTTATTTATCAATCAATTATTAAAAGCAATCGAAAAATTTCGCATTCAATTTTATAGCAAATGTTCAGTTTTTTTTATTTATGCATTTTAATTGTCAAGTCGTACAAAGTGTTATGAAACATACAACTCTTCTTTCATAAATCTGGTTGCATATTTAATGTAACGGAGTTAATCAGGTGAATGGTAATAATCCATCACTTACGCTGTTATGCGAGCTTGCTGTCATATATCTGCGGAACGCGCAATTAGCTATTTAACAGTAACGATATATGAACGATATTTGCGGATAGCAGTGGTCAAATCTGCACCGAGTAATACGATATTCACTGCATTACTTCAAAATGTATCAATGCGTCAACAGCCTTTGATTATGAGTTTGTACTTTGCAATTGTATATTAGCTCTGCAGCGGAATTGAATCTATATAACTTTCTCTAGGATGCAAATATTTATATACTATTACAAATAATACGTCATTTCATTTTGATTTATTGTTTCTATTCGTAGAATCTTAAATTTATTGTGTTGATTCACAAAGTTTTCAATGTGCTAATTTTTTGGGATTCAGTAATTAATGCACAATAGAATTAAAAAGTTTCTCAAGCGCAACGCAATGAAATATATTTATTTCAGTGAAATCAATTTCGGTGCAGCAACAGCTTCATCCAAACTTAAGCATAGTCATAGACGGTTAAAATCGGCGATCAATTGGCGCGCAGTGGCGTATCAATCTCTTTTGCTATTAAAGCCCGTAAAGCTTCATTACAGCTTCAGTGACCTGGATTGGTAGACAGCGCGATTGCAATTGAACATGCACCAGCGAGTGATTAACTAACGTGTCGGTTCCACGGGATGTCGTCAACTCCGGCCAACCTGACGATATTTGCAATTTATTTCCGGCCAGACTTTGATGAGGTGTTTAATTGTACGATTCGCCGTCCGCTGTAACCCGCGAATACGCGTCAAGGAGTGAACTATCAAAGTTAGAACGGTGTACCGCTGCGAGGTAGCTTAGCGAGAGACCTTTGACATGCCGGCGCGTAGCTGGCTCATTACATTCCTGTATCGGGGAGCAACCTACCGTGTCACAGGTTCCATTACTGGAACAGTTTAGATCACGCAGTCTCACTGACATTCGCAAAGCAGTCCCCGCAAGGGCTGATCCATTGACAAGCCCGTCTACGAGACCGGCTTCGTGACCGATATTGACAAGACCGCGATTTCACATAATAAACGCGCGCGACAAACATCGTCGAGAGAAATTATAATTTAAAGTTTCCAAATTATTCAATAGCAATTAATACCAAATATGTTGTCGTTTATAAGAAAAACATTTGTTATGCTCGCTGCAAAAATAGCATTTTTAATATTGTAAAATTTTATCTATTTTAACTTTGCGAAATGACATTACATTAAATTATTAATATGTCGCTTAAATTACTTTGCCGAGTTCCGATCAATGATTGTTGTGATATTTTTAGACTTCTTCGTGGAAAAATTTGTTAATTGCAAGCTCATGCGAATTGCTTGAGTTTCGACACTTGACGCCGACGAGTTTGTATGACGTTTAATATAAATGGAAAACCAGAGAAGTTTGCTCTCGATGCGCCATTGCGATGCATAATTCATAATGATGGTAAACGGCTGATGTCGACATTTCTTCTTGAATAAACTTAATCGTAAGATTTAGTCGAATGCAATTTTCAATAAATAGATGTCATATCTTAAATATTACGAAGAGTTAATTAGAACGACATTAATTTACTAATTAATCTTTAGTCATATATGATATTGTTACATTTTCTAAATAGAATCACACATGTGTTATTGCCAGCTAAAGCTAGAAGTGCCTATTTGTTATCGAAAGAAATACATTTGACGCTGTAGAATAATGCAGTTTTGGCGAACGCACAATGCAGAATTTTCGCTCATCATTTAATTCGTTACAGAAATATCTCGATAGTGATATTTTAAACGTCAAGCGCACGCAGATATATTTAAACCATTGTTTCAACCAACTATTGATTAGTAATAGCTTCCATGGGGAAAGAGGGCAGTTAACTCGTCTCTAGAGCTCTCATTTGTTCGCACGAAAAACCAATTTTGCGAATCGATTTTTTGTGCCAAACACACAATCGTTTATTCGACAATTTTTGATCGTAGCACGACAATTTGTTCGGCTGCATTATACACTTTGTAAATAATTTTTTGTTATTCTGTCTCACGTTTATGGCTGTCAACATACTCTACTTTGAAAAAAGTTTCCAACATATTTAATATTTTTGAATATTGTCGCTCAATATCATTGCATTTTTCGTAGATAATGCGCGAAATTAATTTTTTATTGCAAAAATAAGACAATGTGATAATGGAATGAATGATATAGATTCTATTCTTGCCAGACACTTCCGCGATTTTATGTTCGCAAGATTTTCGACGATATGACGATATCGTTTATTGAACGGAGTCCGGCGAAATGCGGAATGGAATGCTGACGTGGTGCTTGCAAGCTGTTTTTTCGAGGCTAGTGCATTTCGCTGTATTTCATTCAGACGTTAACGATTCCCAACGAAAACAAGATACTAGCATTGCGACAAAACAATCTTTAATTTTCTTAACTAGTAAAGCTGTTTTTTGCAGAACACGTTGGGCAATGTTTTACGTTTCAAAGAATAAAATTAATTATGTTGTTGAACATTGTTGTAATTTATACAAAATTATTCGCTAAATGAAAAAGCAATACAATCACTTTTAAGTAATCAAAGACTTATTAATTTTATTAGTTTGATGATTGAATTTAATAATCTAATGTAAATTCTATTTTGTATATCAGTAGATAAAAAAAAGTACAAAACATTTTGTGGAAAGAAGTATTTTGCATTAAATGCTGAATGGTATACATGTGAAAACGTCATTAAATTTGCATATTTTTTATCATACGCATTTTAGTTGCAGACAATTTCTCCGACGTAAAAACAAAAAAGTTATGAATTTAATCCGATCAGTAAAGTTGATTAATAACGAGACTGTTTAATGGCGACTACTTTTTTTTGTCACACAGTATATTATCTTTTAATGATCAAACGTAATTAACTACTATTACAATCACATGACAAATTAATTATATAACAAATAATAAATAATAAATTAATGTAAATGATCAGTGATATTGAATCAACACTTGCAAATCGATTCCCTTATGTACAGTCTCTCAATTATCTCGTCATTAATTGAGTAATATTTAAAGCAAAATCACGCATATGTTTTTGGCGAATCATCTTAGAAAGAGGTGACGTTGCTGCTTGCAATGTTGCACATAATTTACCATCATTACGGTGCCGGTTTAATGGCGTAAAATATGACTGCGAATTACCACGGAGAATTAAGACGAGGACGGGAAATTAAGGCAACGCCCGCGTAACCAACTGGTACTCTCGTTAATTGGTAAATACGTTACCAGAAATATACGACACAAGAGTAAATTGAATTTGTAGATTATTGTATGTAGTTCACAAATGCAGATACTTTATAGGGATTCAATAGAAAAAAGACAATTAAAAAAAGTAACGTTGGATACAGAGGTTGGATAAATATAGCAATAATTCATTGAGTAACAATCTTAGAATCATTCAACACCGAATAAAATAATTTATTGATTGTAATTTTCATGTGACATTTGAACAATTTCAATAAGAGTAAAATGTAAAATATCTTATAAGTATGCGAATACTCACCGTTAAATTCTGTTCAATCACATATCGCTTGTCGATGCTGGCGACGGCCTTGTGTGTATGCTCTCGTAGATTAATTAATCACGTACTCGTTATGTATATACATTTCCACTGAATTCCGCTAATATTTTATCAATTAGTATCTGTCCGGCACGATCCATTATGCGCTTTTAATGATCCTTTTGCTTCTCTCGAAGTTGTTCACCACGAGCTCGTATAATGCTTTCAATCGTGAATAGCACGTTCTCACTCAGTTCCAGCCTTGCTTAATTATATTGGGATTAATCGCATTACGGTTCGCATTGGTTTTAAAATACTTGTTTTAATTTCCTCATTAGCCTTAATAAAATTTTTTACCATAATTTAATATTTATTTTTCATTACGGGGTTTATTTCGTAAAATTGATTTACGTTCTGTGTTATGTTTTTGCATATTTTATTCGTAAAATTTTCCTTTTATGTACCAAAGATTATTTAAGCGCGTTCATTAATTAAACTTTATTTTTTAGCGGCGCGTTTGTTTTCAGGTAACAATTGAATATTATTTTGCAAATTAATGTGAATTGGACTAAGGTGGGCGGACATATTTAATTGTCTCTCCTCGTTTGTTCCAATATTACGAAGATCGGAATGCTGATAGTTGAAGGCGAACAAGCGACGAACTTTCACCCATGCTAAGTTCTCACGTTTATAATTGCCGTAAGAGCTTCCGATCATTATTATTATCCCCACGGAATCGAGTTCTAAACGCAATTTGGCCGGCAACTCCCATTGAAACTCCAACTATAAGACACGGTGCGAGGAGAAGACCATTGAGTCGACAAAATTTCGGCGCGTATCAAAGAAAAACTAGATGCGTCATTTCACTAGAACATTTTATTGACTAACACGTGTGTGACATTTTTATAATTACTATAATATTGGAATTTGTATAAAACAGTCTTGTTTTCTTACTTTTAATTAATATTAAAATTACGTAAAATCGTGAAAAATTGCAACTAAGAGGCACTCTGTGGAAAGAAACAAAAGTTCACAAACGAAAATGCAACATTTCAAATTTAATCAATAACTATTGCCAAACTTTTTAATCATTATTATCGAACATCGCAAATCGAGTTTCTAACGCAATTTAAGTGGGAAGTTGCACGAGAACTTGGCGAACGGAAAACGAAGGAGAATAGGGTTGGTGAAAGACTCACAGGCACGAGAGAGGAAGGACGGAGTGAGGAAGAGATGCGTCATATCTTAAATTTACTTCGAGCACCTCGCCGCTGTTTTCCGATAATGGCGAACGCGCAACCGGACGCCGCCACGCCGGCGTTCCTTTAGCGCGGTTCGCGACCGGGCAGAGTGTCGGAAATTATGTTTGCATAATTTTCAATCTCGCGGTAGAGCCCTCCGGCGTGTCGGCGACGATCCGCCAAGTCAGACGTACCAGAGTATCGCAGTGATCCGCGCGATTATCGCGAATAATTGATAACCGGCCACTTTTTCATCGATCAATAACAAGCGGCAATCGATGCAACAGAGTCCATTTGCACAAGTGACGCGTATTTAATCCGACTAATTGTCACTCACGTCTAACACATTTCCTCGTCACGGGAACGACAACCGATTCGCGCGATTATTTGCCCGTCCTCACGACTACTCCGTATTATACCTTCCGGAGCTTTGCATGAATGGGCTTTGATTTCGTCGGAACTTGTCGCGCACAGAGGGGCAGGCAGTCCCGATCGCCCGCGACGGCGACACAACGAGCAGAAGTCGACGTGCCCTCGCTGCTCGCACTGCGCGCCCTCGATCCCACCACCCCTTAAGCACGGACCGGGGGAGCGAAGGGCATCGCGCCGCGAATTGCACTGACACTCGCAGATTCTCCGTTTCCCGCAGAAGCTTCCAAACGGCCCCTCTCCCTACCCGAGTGCGAGCTCTTACCCTCCGCCAACCCCCGCGCGGGCCGTGGCTTTTAGCGCAAGCGCTTGTGCTTTTCCGCGGACTGCGTCCTATCCTAATTCACAGCGTCGTAAGTACGGTCTTGTCCAACTCGCGCGGGACGTCAAAAATTTCTCCCTTTGTCGCGTCGTCTAGTTCTTCAATGAATCAAGAACGACGGAAATCCCTTATTTTTTTCATGTATAACGATTGCTTCTCTAGACGATCGAATTGAAATTATCTTCTGGAAGTGGTACAAAGATAACGCGACTTCTGATGAATGTAAGATCTCCGCATTACCTGTCTAAATAAGAAATAACTGATTCTTTTTGTGATAATTTTTTTTATATTTTACACACAGTTTTACATTCGCTACAAAAAATTGATTATATCGAAAACAGATTTAAGATAATATTTAATTAATATATTTTTTAACGCAAATGGAGAAGTTCTAATCTGCAATTTGTATTTTCATACGTTAAATCAATAATGATTTAATGATTTCTCAACAAAGATTGTTTAATTTATTTTACCAAAAAAAAATAGAATATGCATATTTATTTTGTATTTCGTTTAATCTAGCATTTAACATGCAAAAACGTAAAACTTCAAAGATCTTATCCAATATTTACTGGCTTATACGGTGACTGAATTATGTACACAGTGATTGATCAAATCAGAGGCATACATCGAACTGTAATTGATAATATCGCTAAAGTAAATTAACACGAACGACTGCGGACCGTCCGTTTATCCGACACAATTTCACAGCAGCTGAACGCATATTGACCGCTGAAATATTTACGAGAATTTACAGCTTGCTAATACGCGATGAAAATAACGGGACAATGGTTTCTCTAATTTTTTATTCATTACCAAGTGACAAGTTCCGTTTGCTCTAAATACTTTTCTTTACAAAGATAAATGTATACAACTTGGCACATCTTGTCATATTCATATTTTATATAAAGCCATTGATTTTTTTCTAAAATATAAAATAATATTTCGAAGTGATCAATTTTAATAATAGTATAAAAAATATTAAATATTCAAATATATTTCAAAAAGCTTAGCTGCAGAAATATTAAAGAGTATATATTGAACATTTTTGATATGCGAGTTTGATGAAACGAATGAAATGAGGAAAAGTCGTAGATAATTGGCTGCACGTGACATGGAAAATCAGTTCGGGATAAGGCTGACAAATTGAGCGTGGCTGCGGCCGCGAGTCTGTAGTAAACAGGTATTCTAATAAAGTGCCTCGAGGGTGATTCTCTCTCGCGCGTAGCACTGCTGAATTTTTCATTCATCGAGACGGCGGACGCTGATCAAAACTCCGACGCGCTGCGTGCACGCCGTCGCGTCGGAGGAGGCAACAGTTTGAGAATTAAGATTACCCTGGGGAGCGTGCGCTTGTCATATTTCGACGAGGGATGGTTTGCTCGCTTCGGTGCGCGCGCGCGATGCGGAGCATCTCCGGCGGCTTTGCTATATCTTTCATTAGCCTCGTTTTCCTCTGGTGGCTTTCTTTCTCTCTCCGCGCCGACGGCTAATAAAGCCGCTGTAAACTGCCTGACGCGTGGTTGAATTGCCCAAGTTTTAATTTCCTCGGGAACCGGCGCGCTCCCGAACAATCGTCGAAGTTATCGCGAATGAATGTGTTGCGAGTTGTTGGCCGAAGGATAAATTGCCGGCCGGTCATCCGAGTAATAGTCGAAGCGGTTAAAGCTGTCGCGCGCGCGCTGGATATGTAACGCGTTAGATTTCCATAAATATGATACGATAGAGTGAATTTCCGCCGGGATTTGCTGAGAATCTACTCGCGTCCGGCGAGCTTTAATTTCCCGCTTTGTCAACTGTGTATTGGGATAATCGACAAACTTATCGCGAATAAACGCAGCGCCAGTTGTTAGCAGAAGCGTGAATTCCCCGGCATCGGCATGGTTGTTGAACTGATCCCGTGACAATTGCGACCTTTGACTTTTGTAGAATAATATGTATAATATGAAACGTGGACAGCAAGTATGTGCATTATCAAACAGCGAAACTGTTTTCAGTTCTATCAATACATTTCAGTGTATTAATTACAAAACGCGTTGGATTAAATATGATACCTGTAAAAGCTAAAAGATTTAAAATGAGAAAATTGATATTTTACTTTTGATATTTAATAATTAGACAAATGTTATTAACCTGGAAATTTAAAGTATATTGAATTATTCATTTGTGATATATTTTTAAAGAATTATTACCATGAGTACATAAAGTGTTCCAGATTTCGCAGAAATAAAATTGAAATTTTAATATTTGTCTACAACATAAGCTCGTAATATCTCAATTTCGGTAGAACATTGTACATTTCTGTCGTATAAAATATGTTTCTTGATGCGAAGCGAAGTGCTGCATGGTCGACATTACTGCCAAATCAACAGAAAGGTCGACGACCAGCGTGCTCGTAGTTTCACGAATTCCATCAGTCTCGTGGAGACACGATGCCAGCGAGGCAATCACAGCCACGTCGTGCTTCTCCCTCTCGGCAATAACGAGGCAGTAGTTCGCGACACATTCGCTCCCAGTAAGTTCGACGATTGCGCCAAAACGAGCGAGCTCTTGACGAAATTAAAACTTGTGCAAGTTGGCGAGACGCGGGTAGCGCTTGACCAGTTTATCGAACGTGTCCGTGGTTGTTTGGGGAGAAAAAAGCGTTTTCCAAGAGCTCAGACTAATGAGAGATTCCTAATTGTCGTTAGGTATCGTTAATTACGTCTGTCTTCCTCCTGGTAAATTGTCTTCTCCGATAATCGATGTTTTAGAGCAACACTTGCCTCTAATATTATACATTCCCAGTAAACACAAGTAACAGTAACACAATATTAATGTTATAATTTCCCACTCAACAATATAACTGTTACGTACAAGGTATGTTATATTGCAGTTATATTGTTGAATGGGAAATTACAACATTTACATTATGTTACTGTTAGTTTGTGTTTACTGAGGTTTGTTATTGCATATTCTTTAATATAATTTGCATTTATAATAAATAATTAGTTTGTATAATTTTTTTTGTAAATACTCTACAATACTCTATAATTAAAATGTATGTTAATTACATTTTGATTATATATGGCGAATGGCTTAGAATTCAAGATTAGAACTGAACTAGCGTCTTCTTCGCGCATCTAGCTACACAGTCGGTGTTATTATCTATGCTTGCATCGTGACGTCATTGTTGGGAGAACCATTACGTGTCTTGATGGAATTCATGAAACTTCGTGGCAGCGCTCGCCAAAAGTACCGGGATGCACTCCACAACAGTCCGTAACAAATGGAACGATCTGCATGTAATGGAACTGTGTTTAGTAGTTGTGTGCTAACGTGTGGTTTAATGTGGCGACCTTCTCTGTATCTAACTGTGTGTTATACAGAATCCCCTGGACCGAGGATCACCGCCCTCAACGTAATGAGTGTCCAGTTTCGTGACTAAACGATCGCTTCTAATTTAAGAATCAAAATATGCAAGAAGCAAGGTTGAATTGCGGAAAATTTACGCTCGTGCGATAAACTCTGAAACGATGATTTGCGCAAAGGATTTCTATCGGAATTTTATTCGATTGTTTGGCGATTTTCCCTGTGACGCCTGCTCTTTGCAAGTTGGTCGCACCGCTCCGACGATTAAGCCGCTAAAGTGTGAAGCTACGAAAGTAGGACGGCGATATGGAGCGTGGTTGCACTCGGCTGAATAATTCAGGTCACGAAGAAGGCGGTGACTTATTTACACGGCGCTCATACGGGAGCTCCAATTAATGTGCGGCATTAGTAAATTGATATGTTTTCCGTACGTAGCTTAACCGAATGCGCAAAGTGCGACGACATCGTATTCGCGAATCTGCAGACTGAAACCGTGCCAGTTGGATGAACTTACGAAATGCGAAATGAATTCGTGATCAAGCGTGTCTTACACAGAATCTCATTGTCGAAACTAAGTTTGTTGTGCTATTTCATGGATTGAAGACTCTGCGTTCAGTGAACTAGCGTAAATCTTGATGCAAGCATTCTACTGTTGTCGAAATAACGCAAGTACATTCGTGATATTTTTCAAATATTGATTTAAAGCTACCACTACGTTTTATTTTTGTTTGAAAGAGATACGTGGAGAATACTCGCTCGAACTTGGGACACGGCAATTTTTCGAACAATTTTGTAACAATTCCTTCGGATCAAGGATGTAATTATGCGTCTCTTTGTGACTAACATAGGAATTTCATTTCTTTTGATCCAGCTCGACTCGTGGTTTCGCCATTGATTCTCTATGGATTGTATTTCTCTTGTGGAAGAAGGGAAGAAAAGCCTGTATGAGTTTCGTCCAATCTCGTCGTTTGAGAAACAATTACTCTTTGACCATTCACTCGATGACTGATAAACTGTTCTCTGTAGTCGTGGTTCACGTTTTTATTCTTCCGTTCACTTGCATTCAGCAGGACGTAATTTAATAATAGACGGGTGCGAATGTTCGAATAAAATGGAAATAAAGAATTTTACTTTTCTATTTTTAAAAAAGACGTGCGAGATAAATCGAATCTTTTCCGCGGACGTCGAGTTTTTATCTATCTTTAAATTGGATTATATAAAGTTTTAATCTTTTGACTGAAGCATTAATGTTCGGTTATAATCAGAATATCGCATAATTCTATGTAATTCATTGGATTTAATCGGTCCACTGAATATCCATAGAATTGATTCATATTGACTGGTTCACTTCTTTCATTGCGTAGTCAAGCGATATTTGCGTATGAGTTAATTTTTTTGCTATCATGATTCATCGACAAAAATTATAAGACAAAGTTTATAGTATAATTATGACATAACATTTTCCTTTATCGCTTACTTAATATCGTTTATTGCTTTCCTATAATGAGTGAAGCAAATGGGGTCAGCGGAGATGGTTTAATAAGATTGTAGATTAGCATTAATAATTGATCGCAGTTACACGTAGTAGTTCAGCCAGTTCTGCATGACCGAATTTTAATGTCAACCGGTTTCGCGATTATTTCTTTTACGTCAGGCTTGTTTTTGTTTTGCAAATGTTGCTATGTGGGCCATAATTTCTTTCCTTTCTTTTTTCTTTTTTTTTTTTGCTTCACCTCGAGACGGCAAAATGTACTAACAACGAGACCGAGTACGGTGTGTACTAAAACGACGTGATGCGGTCTGGTAAAAAGCGTTGGGAAGTAGTTAAACTCGTGTCGACGTCATGCAAGTTAATTTATGCCCTCCACGTACCCGATTCATCCCCGAAGTTAGTAGCGCGACGTCGGTTAATTCCGGTGGACAAGAGGCAAGTTTAGGGAGGAACTGCGGGAAAACGGTTGTGGAAAGGTCTAGGTTGAAAGGGGGATGTACACCATTTATTCGGAAACATTGCTCGCGTCCTTCGCTGACTTCGACGATAAAGAAGATTCGTGACCGGCTAAGACGGTCGCGTACTACGTCGGATGCGCGTGCTATCTAGTTCTCTTAGTCTGTTATACTCTTCGTTATTTCGACTGGAAGTTTGTTCGAGAATGAATGCGCGACGACGAGAGGACGGGGCTGACTCTTAAAGATCCTTGGATGAAACGCAGGGACGTAACTTAGTCTGACATAACTGAGGCATTGTAAGAGGTCCTAAGTATTTCACAGGATAGTTAAATTTGCCGTGATTTAACTTGTTCAGTACAATTATTACAAAAATAATGTTTAATAAATTTGAAAATTTTGTCAAATTGTTTTTTACTTATTCCTTTGTTTTATGTATTGTTTTTCAGATGTCACAATGCGGATGATGTAATGACGTCAACAACGTATTCTTACAGCCGCGTAAAGCAGTTGGAGTTTCAACACTTGCGGAATTTTTTTACGGCCCTCGCAGGTGCGAGGTAGAATCCGTTCCTGAGCGAACTCTTTAATCAGCCCGGTGCATTTTTCTCCCGGTAAGTGGCGATTCTCTTATCTAAGTTCCCTACCAAACCCTCACACCTCCGCTCGCACTCCTAAAGCTTCGCACGGTCGGGTGCCGTAACTGCGAAAGCAACTCGCTCCGGTTGTCCGGCGAGGATTTAGACAAGGTGAAAAAATGTACGAACGGGGAGGAAGGATGCGAGCAAAGGGAATACGGGTAATGACTTTACTCGTTCGCGAATATAAACTCGCCCCTTCCTCGCGAAAAAATATTACGCACACTTAGCGCTGGAAAGTATGTCGGTGTGAGCGCCGGCGAGAAAACAGGTATCGTCGTTGCGGGTGCGGGAGCAAGGCAATTGCAGGGAATTTTGCATTTTAATGAAGGCGCCAGATATAGTCGCCTGATATTAAGTGGCGTTCTTATTCATCGTAGGGTAAATCCCCTTCCAAAACACTTAACATTAAGCTGACGCGCAGCGGTGGGTCGCGAGAGACAAAAAGAGCGTGACTCTAACGTTCGCCAGAAACTTGGTAAACAAAAATTACGTAGTTCCATATCATGTGAGATAAGTTGCTTGAATCGTTTATAATTTTTGTATGATTCCTCAAAAGGTAATCAATAGATTTATTGGCTGTAAAAATAATTACATTGAAGAATATGTTTTTATTTACGGTTATTATACGAGTGTGCGAAGCTTCGTTCGCGGTCACATCGTCGAAAGCAGGACTCACTTCCTCATAAGTGTGAAAACTAATTAAAACTTTCTAAAATCCGTGCTGCCCGCCTTATTTAATTAACCACGTGCAACTCCGCACTTAACCCTTCACTGCTTTTTATACGTCGCATCGTTGCAGTTTACGCTCGTTGCGATTAACTTCTTGTTTTTGCGACGGTAATTATATTTTTGGCGCAAAAACAAATAATAAAGCTTAAAATAGTTCTTTAACAAAACAACGATTTGGAGAAGTAACTGTTCGCAATGGTTATTACTTCTGTGAATATCTGAAATATTTAGAAAACTATTCGCTTCGTACGAAAAATGCCGTACGAAAAATCTCTCCTTTTAAGAGTCTGAAAGATTCTTGGGTGGGAAATCTAGCTTCGGCACTCGATATTGACGTCAACGCGCGCACTGATACAAGTCGGAATAAGACTAGTGGAAACATCGGCGACGAGAGCTTTTCCAAACGATTCTATCTTCGTGCTCGCGGGCGCGAGGAGCCCCGGTTATTGTTTCGGAACTTGCACGAGGGTCGTGCGGATGATGCAGATAGCGATACACAGGTTCGCCTTGACAAAGCTCTTCGAAAGGGCTTCAGAGATTCACAGATAGCAATGGAGTTTTCCCCGAAGTTACCGTGCCTCTTTACACCTGCGAAAAGTTCCCTGACGTAGCTGTATCTGCTTTGTCAATCGAGCGCAAGTTCGGAAATTTTATTCGGGTCCACTCTGCATACAATGTAACTTCGTTCGCGACTTACTTAGCGACTTGTTCGTTGCCGACGAAAATAAACTATGCTCTGAAGAAAAAAATTCGGTGGAAAGGAAATATTTTTAGAATCGGCAGAAATTTAAGTGGCAACGCGGGATACAGAAAACTCGTTTTATTAATTCAATTACGAAAGAGTCGATGGCTACGATTCTGACGCATATTACATTTTCAGAGCGTAAACTGATATAAATCGGCACATACGTGGTGCAATCTTTCTTACGGGCCAGTTAAGAAATAATTTGGAATGCTATTCGGGCAGGGGAGAGGAGGCGAAGGAAAATATAGGAACGAGTTTTGGAACGGTTTCAGAAACAGGTTTTCCGCTCGCCGTTTGATCATTCTGCGACGTACGTTATCTCGTCTTTCGAGGCGTTAGAACGTTCACAGTTACGGATTGAAAATCAATAGTCCGCTGATCTCGAAACGGTTACTCTGCATGTTTCTACGTCAATCGTAGTATCCCAATTTTATCTCCGAGAACTTTTGACCTACATTATTGAGCTCCAGATTCGATCTAGTTCGCGAGAATAAATTTGGCATGGATTAATTACCTATGCATATCACTTTATCTGAGTCGGGGATACGTGCTCTTATTTGGGTCGGGCAAATGAATTCTTCACGCTACAGGACGATAGTGGTCGGCCGCGCTCCCGGATATTAATATGTCTGTCCAATAGTGATGCAAAATACATGAGGACAAAGACTATTTGTTTTTCATCTTAAGGTTTGATTAACGACTATGTACGGAGGATATATCACATTGGATTTGCGCGTGTTTTCACAATCATGGATTTTCATACCGGCGAGATTAATATCGTATAGAAAATATTTCATTTTTTACATATTCAGGTCAGGCGACCTAATGTTTACAAAGTAAGTTTATTTAATTATTATGCATACATTATAAAATTTAGATGAACACACTATAGTTATGTACAAAATGCTTGCTTAATCGCATGCAAATTAAATATTTAAATAATTAATTATGCAAATAATAACTGTAGGCGAAAAGACCTTGTTGCATATATAAATAGGTGCGTCGATAATATCTCCCATAATTGACAGCGAATTGGCGAAATGTTGTTAAATATCGTGAACATATAATTATTGTCAATTTTTCTAGCAATCGCACTGTGCACGCAACACACGCAACGGTGCATTATTCCACTACTGAACTAACCGCACTGTGTACCATGCTCACAATCAGTTAGGACACGTTCGGTGTCATCGAATGCTATAGTATGTTATAGTAGATCGAGCCTTGACGTCACGAGTAAATGTTTACATTTAATGAATACAGTGGTCATCGTAAACACTAAAATCAACGCAAGCGAAATGTTTCTGGCATAATTTCGGCATGAGCGCGACATATTTTTCGACTGTGCGAAACTCACTCGCTATCCGATGATACGTCATTCGCGCGAGATAGGATATATGATAAGTTATAAGATAGGAAATAGAATAGGCTCCATGTGTAACGTAGCGCGGAATGTTGCGTGCTTCGACTCCGTGAGCTCAGTTTCGTTCGGAGTTAGAAGATTGGAAAACTTGGTTATATATATATATATATATATATATATATGTGTGTGTATAGCAGGCTGGATGTTTTTTTATTCTATTTTTCCTCTCTGTTTCCTCTTCGTGCCTATTTCTCTTGCAGTCGCCACATCTCGCCAGTCTCATCACTCGTTGTCATCTGTCAACTCTATTTCTGATTTCGATGGGTATAGACCTTCTTCAACGACATTTATTACCATAATTAAAGTGCAATTTTATCAATTTAGCATCAGCAATAAAAGAAAGATGTATCTAAATTTTTGTTCTATTTCTATCAACATATAAGTAACATGTTAGACTACGTCATAAAAAAACTCGAATGCATACTTTTCATATAACTTCTATAAAACGTACATCTGTATTTTATTTCCTCTGCAAGGTCTGTATTTTTGAACTTGGAAATGTAATGTAGGGCGGCGATGTATAATGCCTCAGATCTCTCTCTCTCTCTCTCTCTCTCTCTCTTTCTCTCTCTCTCTCTCTCTCTCTCTTGCTCTCTCTCCGCCATAACTAGGCGTAGTGCGAAGTAAGTGCATAAGAAAGTCGTTAGTGTCACGGGCGATTAAAGTCGAGCGAATTAACTATGAAACGTTGGTGGACAACTGCACAAACTCGGCCTGACCACAGCTGGGATTAAAGTAGGTTTACACATTAATTACGCGGGTACGCGATATCTCGCCCTATCTCTCGCCCTGCATGCGCGCACATTACATGCGCGCGCTGCTATATTTCACTAAAAGTTCCCACTAAAAATCTCGTGCATCAGAGGGTGAGACTTTTCGCGGCGGACAAAATGAAAAGTAATTTTGCCCACGAACGTTGTTTAGCCCGCGGGAAGTTACGATATGAGGAAATCTAAAAGTTCTAAGAACACGCCACGCCGTTTTCCGGCTGCTAAGTAAAAGTAAAAATACAAGTAGACATCAGAGGCTGCGGCGCGACAACGTGTGAGCTGAAGTCAAAGAGAGAGCAAATTTCTCATCTCCAGTAATTGAGATTATTATCTTACATCATGCAAACCGCGCGCCACAGAAAAACGATACAATAATAAACGATTGTTTGAATGCTATTAAATTTTTATTTAGGCAATGTTAAGCCCGAGCAAATTTTATCATCACAGAATTTATAATCTAATTATTGTAAGTTATAAATTCTGTTATTGACATTTACATTGACATTTATTTTAGTCATGGAGACTATTAAATTACGAAATTAATTATAAAAATTATTTGAATTACATTATATTGCCGCATAATGTTAATTATAAATTTCTTTATGACTTCTGACGTTCTTTAATATCAAGTTTATTAAAATTTTTTCTTTTTGACGTGGAAACGCTTTGTATAGAAAAAGTTTTGCTTGCTCATTCAGCCATTCTCGGTGTGTTGTGTAAAAACTATTCAAGTACATCTCTAACGAAAGCCATTATGACGTTTCATTGTCTTCCACGGTGCTTGAAGATTTTCGCAACACGAAAAGTTCGGGAAAACCTGAAATTGGTGCAAATTTGGCGACTCATCGACAAAACGCTTCCACTTCTGTTACGTCGGTTGCGTTCAAATGGGACTAATATTGTCAGGAATATAATTCCATTGGCTGAAAACTCGGGGAAAATAGTTTTTCGCCGCTTCAAGAGCTCACCTACTCCCAAGTTGCGCGCCGTGAATCATCCGAGAAGGAAATAAGAGTAGATGAAGCCAGTTGCGCCATTCCAGTCCCGTAATTGCATTGCACTCCACCTAGTTCGCTTCAACTTCGCACGGGATACGCCTTATTATCTGCACGGTTACTTAGGAAAAGAAGCGAGAAGATATTTTCTCGACTTGCGCAACAGTATTTGCATAGAAATATATCAACTACGGGGGAAAGTGCCTGTGGATCTTGCATCGCATGTATTGAACGCGATACTCCTCGCTTATCTCGAGTGCAGGAAGCAACGTTTGAGATAATAGAGAAGTAGAGAGACTTTCTAGACGATCACTACTACGCGTAATCACTGCATGCAGCTCCGCTCCATCGATTTTATATACTGCGAGATGATGTGCGCGCAGCATCACTGGCATATAAGCAATCTCTCTGACGTTGTAGCGCACAATTTCGGGCTTTCTCCGCGTGTCTTGCGTACCGATTTAACAATCTTTCGACCGTAGAATAGCGGCATCGCGAACGGTCATGAAGCGCTATCAAAGCGTGGCCGACGTGAATTTTCTTGGCGAGGGACATCGAGCCAAGCTACTTCTGCGAAGGAAAAAAAGGAATTCAGGAAGAACATTCGCACGATCCAATAGCTGAACATTTGACATCTTGCAGGGAGCTTCGGAAAAGCGAAATGAAACGTTGGCACTGAAAACGGAGTGTAATCGTGGAACGGATGGGCGTGATGGGACTGAAAAGAGAAGAGAGAAAGAGTGAGAGAGACAGGGGGAAAGGAAAGAGAAACTGAGATAGAAGGAGAAAGCGATAAACAGAAAGACAGAAAATAGATACCGACAGTCGGAGAGAGAAGAAGCTCCGTCGTAATCAGAGGAGCACGTCGATTTCTACCCTCGAACGAATCCCACCGGAGGGACAGCGGTATTGTTCAAGAGAGTGAGCAAGAGAAAAGAGGGGGAGGGGAGAGGAATAAATAAATAGCTTCTGAGACAATCTCCAGCATCTGGTAAGTGCCTGGGGACTTAAAGGCTGAACAAATAATTCCCCTTCTGCGTTAATTAACGCAGAATTGCCGCACATTCAATAATTTTCAATTCGTACTCCATCCCGCTTAATTCCTAGTACATTTGTTATGAGTGTGCACCGATAACAAATATCCATAACACATGAAACACGATACGCAATTATTATTGCGACGCATTAATGCAACAAGAACTATTAGGAGAGTTATGTTTCAGTAAAATGGTGATCCGCGAGGATCTATCGGAAACGCGAGTACGTTCTCAGATGAGGGAGGGCATTTGAAAATGATTTTACAGTTACAAATAGCCTTTTTAGAACCATCGAACGGAAATTTACTGGACTACATCGTCGTACACTGCACGTGCGTTTTACACGCGCCGTACCGATATCGCGGAGAACCAATGTGTTTTCGACTCACGTACACGTACGCGTCATAAGAGAGCTCTTTTCGCGTTCCATCCACAATGGAGTGTATTGGAGAACCACGATTTTTCTATTGGATAGCATTTGCTTTTATTTGCAAAGCGATGCACTTTTGATTCTGCAAAACGCCGGGATACATATCGTCGATATTTGCCGGGATACACGTCGTTGTGAGATCTGTCCGAAAGATTTTCTTTATATAATGCAAAAAGAATCACGGCCGTTTGAAAGATTTCTTATTGTAATGTACAGCGGAAGATGTGGAAAAAAATTATTTTCCACGTTTGGCATAAAATTTGCATTTATAAATCAAATATGTGTCGTTTGCAATTTATACACACGTTATTAGAATGATGCGCTCTCAAATTGGATTACATTTCAAATTGATTAGCCACTAAATTATAATATGGATTAACACAATTTGCTTTGCAACGCTGAATACACTGTGGAAGTGTGCATATTGGGTGACCGCACTGATTGTTTCATCCCAATAATCCTGCAACATAACATCAAGCCGCAGCTGTTTCCATTGACACCACGTGTCGATCTAACAATCGTGACGCTACATTTCCTGGATGTCAAAGTACGAAATTAGATATTTGCGATGCTGCGGGATTTTCTTAGATAACGGAAGTGACTTAATTTTATTTGAAGTGGAGGATTCTTACGGGAAAAACGAAAGAAAACGATCAAGTGCCAGCGGTTAGAGCGTTCATCCCAATAAGAGAACAGTAAAGCACCGTAACCTGATTTATACGGGTGTTTTCCCCTTGCTGTCGAATCTCTCTTCCCTTTCCTCGATTCTCATTCCTCTTCCGTGTCCAGCCGGCATGTTTCAAGTCCCGTTGGTCCCCATAGAATCAGGTAGGAGCAGGTGGCGCAATATTTCGGTACTTTAACGCCCGAAGCTACTCGCGCGTGAACTGTGAACTTATATACTCGATAATACTCGAGATATACTCGATAAACCTCAAAAGGAAGAGTCTCTGTTTTTATTTAATTGAAAGTTTTACTAATAATATCATTTTATTATACTAATTTCTTGTGCACGCTATAATATAAAACTTGTTTTTATTTTTATTATCATTTTACCGCTATCTAGATTTTATACTATAGATCAGTGTTTAATAATATCGTGTTTGCGATAGTGTATGATTTATTATTTCCGTCGAGACATTTAGTGAATTATATCACACATTTATTCTTAGATAACACCGAATATCGCTGCATGCGATAGTGGCTAGCCAGAGTTAATCAATAAGGTTTCCTGGTTTTGGTTTGCGATATTACAAGCAAACTGAATCAATCGCTTTATTATGTTGGTAATAAACTTAAAGTTATAAAGCAACTGTGAGTCATAATTCAACGTTAGTGAAGGTAAACAATTTATTTCGCATAATTATTGAACTCAATTATTTTCCAGCAAAATATTTAACTATTACTTCAATGTTTTAAATACTAATTATCTATTATTTTAAGTCATTAAAACTCGTTTAGCTACTTTTATCTGAATTGTAATAATACTTTCTGGAAAGGGGAAACGTATAATGGCAGAAAGGCAAGACGCGAAATGTCCCAATCGGGGCGCGGAGATGTAGTATTCGTGACAATAAGTATCGCGTTCACGCCCGAACTTTGGACATTGAATTCCCTCATATGTTCCGCCAGTCTCGGAGACTTTCTCAAAACGAGATAAGGAAGTGCTAGAATACAAAACAGGCTGAGTCATCCCGTACTATCCTCTATCGACTTAAAAGCGGAAAGCGTACCGTAGAGAGAATATCAGTGTGGCTGATAGCGTTCCTTATCATACGAATGAATGGCTCTTCGAATATCTGAGAGAAAGCCACTTTAAGAAACTTATTTCGAGCGCCATAAAACCTCAAGCCAGGATTAATAAATGGCCGCGGGGGAGAAGCGCTGGTTTTTCTTTTTTTTTTTCGAGCCGTAGCTCTCCACCGGAGCGACCGGGTAATCCCTCTTTTCGCATCTCAGAAATTTAATTAAAGCTGTACGGCAAAGCTAGAAACCGTTAGAAAACAGTGCCTTGTTTGGAAAACCCCTCGCGGTGGAGAGAAATTGTAGACAAACGGCGGAGGAGCCCTGCCAAATTCCCGATGCAGCAGCGACCCGGCATCAGCTCGTCCGTAGCTCCGCTACGACTGTACTTCGGTATAATGCAATGTTCGAAGTTTTCGACGATCCGACCGGAGCGGCGCGGCGCATCCACCGCCGGCCCACGGGATATCTGGGCAGAGGTTGGAGGAATGCAACCTGCTTGCGTATCCGCGATGCCGCGAATTTCGTTTCTACCCGATTTTATTTTGCTATTAGTAGATGATAAAGCCGATCGGGAAGCGGCGCCGGGAGAGGCGGAGAAGAGAACAGTTGCGCGACCGGGATTGCACCGGGATATCTTTCCCCGAGGGGTGAGAAAGGGAGGTCGACAGCGGGGAAGCTGATGGCCGCGAGCAAGTGGCACGGCGGTGGCGTTCGGTCGGACGGCAGTTTGGAAGAATTGCAGCAGTTTCGCAACTGTTTTCCGTTCTTCTGTTCCCTCAACTGTTTTCCACGCTCCACTGTGCTTCCCGAAGCGTCCCCCGCTGACCCGCCGACCGCCGGATCGCTCTCATCCTTTCCCCCTTCCTCATCGCATCGATGTCGACACCCCCTCCGATGCGAGCCCCCGAGCTGTACGGCAAACTTTTCGTTATTATCGCTTTTCCGCCGACGAACGAAACGGCAACGGCAACGAGTAGGTTGCCGGAAAAAGCATCTTCCTCTCTCTTTCTCTCTCTCTCTCGGGCGTACCGAATAGCGTCAGTAGTTACGGGCGAATAGCCGTGCTGTCCGAGACTTCGATCGACCTTTTTTCCCCCCTTCCGGATCTTCGACTGTTGTATTATTTATGCCGGCGCCGTTATTACCGCGCCTGATCGTCGGCGTTTGCCCAAACACTTGCGCGTCCCGGCGCGAGACGATGCCTGATCGCGCAGTTCCGCGCGGCATTTACTCGACTTCGTTGGCTGGCGAAACTTTTTCGTGTAACGTTCAATGGGAAAGGGAGTACAATAGTGGAAGCACTTTGGTCCTATCTGTTTTTACTTCTGACGATACCATCGTAAGGGTGTTTATTTTTGTAGCAGACGCTATTCCTCTTTGTGCGACAAGATCGTGAGGGAATTTTAACAAAGCATCCTTTCTATTTATGAAAATGAAATATTCAGAATGTAGTCATAGCGTCTCAATGGCGATTTATAATTTATCTTAATCTTTTGCATTTTCTTAATAAAAATATGATAAGAAGGAGAAATATAATCAAAGATCGATCTCTGATAAATTTCATTAAAGGTCTCCATAATGTGTCTGTAATTCTGGAAAGGTTGATTAAGAAAAGAACTAAATGCTTTTAAATTCCTTTAAAAGACTCTTTGGTTTTTTTTCCGTCTGACTTTTGTTTCGAAGAAATCGCAGTGATTGAATGGTTCAGCGACGAGAAAGTAAAAAGAAAATAACTCGAATAAGTAATGGAAGTACACGAGAGAAGCAGTAAGTAACATCAAGCGCAGAACTAGACACCGTCCGTGAAATTCGTTGAATCAGATTGTTTATGCGGAATATTCATCGGCGAAGGGGTGCGAGCACTCTCTCGACGGGGTGTTCACCCTTTCTTGCCACTGATCGATAACGGAGGAACGACGGATGCTCCTCAGACGAGGCCGCGTTTCATCCACCCACCCAGCCGTTGATCCGCATTTATCCACCAGGGGGGAGCCCTTAATTGCATTGTTCTCTCCTAATGAAGCTGTTTTTGTTGCAGAATAGAGTTAATTGGGAAGACAGGAACGTAAAGCATTCGATTTTCCGTTTCGAGATTTATGTCATCTGTTTCGCGACTTATTTCCACATTTTATTTGCGTTAAGCCCAATACTGTAATCGTCTTTCTTCGTTTACGCATTTCTGCAATGTTGATATAATGCGCTTTCTCAATTTTCTAGCATTCAAAACATTGCACGCTTAGAAGAATGTATTCACTTGTAAAGAAAAAATTGTGTTGTTTATAACAAAATTTTTTGAAAGACTTTTCGTTTGTTTCGTAACATTTACAATTTTTTTTATTAAAAGAATTTTCTTAATTGCAAGTTTTTACGTAATTACGATAATTATTTCTTATCAAATATTTTGAAATATTTTAATATTAATTCCATGAGTTACATAAGCTATAATAAATATCTTTCGTAATTATATAAATTACGTTTATTATATAAATGATGATATAATAATTTCTAACTAAAATCGCATGGCATAAAAAATTATGCGCCTAATAAAAGCTGACTAATCTTAAAATTTTACTTGCGGCTATTGATGTCATGGATAACGTGTGATATTCGGGTTGAAGTTGCTGCATTCTACCCCATTCGGCTTCTTATGCTGCAACCATAAGGCGACCGTAAGAAAATCTTATGACGACCGTAAGACGAGATCACAAGTGATAAACTTCAAAATCCTGATTTCTGCGTACGGCAAAAATATCGGTGGAACGAAATGAGATTCGTAGATCGAGCTTGACGAAGGCGTAATATAAAATGACGGGAAAGCAGCTGTAGGTACAGGAATAAGAACGGCGGATCCCGTTCTCTCTCGCATTCCACGAACGCAAAAAAAGGAAACCGACCTTCCTTTCTTTCGCTATCGGTCCTTTTGGAGTCTCAATAAACCTTTACGAGCATGGATCAGAAATCCATCGAAATTTCCGTCGCCGACGTAACCTTTAACCAAGCTAGAGGAATCAATACGCCGGATCAGCGCCATCGAAGCTTTCTCCGACGAAAGGAATTACATTGTCGTTGAGGCGCCAGACGGAGAGCAAGGAATAAAATCTTTATAATAAAGCATCAAATATTGCACGAGAATAATTTTGGGATTATTTTTATGTGCATTTGTCGAAGATTAAATCTAATGATTGATCAAAATTGACAGGAGACGAATTGTCAATATTTGGATGTTCTATTGTCAATCTAATAAACTAATATTAATGATTTGAATGTTAAACTGTTAGTTTTATAAAGAGTTTTGTGCGATGAACGAGTCGCAATCTCTTTGCGAAATGTACTTCATTGCGGCACATCGGATATGTCGTGCGCAAAATTCGAACATATCGGCTTTAAATGCTGCGTCGAGGCAGACCGGTTGCGTGATAATCTGACGCTAGCGGCTATCGAACCAATTTGCCTACCACCTCTCAATTACTGTTCTCGGAGAGCAGAAAAAAACGCGATTTCAAAATTGTCGCAAACTTTTGCAATAACTTCATTCCCGCGCACACACGCGCGATCAATATGTTAATGACCGTGCGAATGTACCTCGTCAACCAATCGGACGCCACGTTCAGAGCTCGGATACGACGTCTCTCCAGTCTGCTTGAAAACACTTCGTGTCGACAAATTGTTCACCGAGATAAAACATTGAAAAGAAAGAAGAGATGAGATGAACGATACGGTCGGGCGATGAGCCATTCAAGGAGGCCAATAATAATACAATAACCGTCTACGGCAGGGTAAAATGGCGGATGGCTGGTGCGAGGGAAGGAGTTATCGTTAACGACGTCGTAAAACGCGGGATGTTCGATAAACATCGGCTAGACTGGAGGATGTTACAGCGGACACCTCTCACCCATGCCGACCTCGACGAATACGTCGGCATCGCCATTTCGATTCCTTTCGTGCAGTTCTTCTGAATAGCGCGATTCAGTATGAAAATAGATCTTCTTTTATATATCGCGTCGTAATGTACATCACGCGCAATTTCGCGATGTATTGCACGCTTGGATCCCATCTTCCGACTTATTGATGCCGAACTCGAAGTCGACAACTCGAAGTTGATACATAGCAGCTAAATATCGTTTATACTTGTGATCGTCAGAGTCAGCAAGTCGGCGCGCTCAAGAGTTTTCCGTCCGGACGAGCGGAGTGACTGCTGTCTGCATCAGATCCTCGACAAAGCCGGAGTCTCTTTCTATTCGATTCGCGAACTGCGACAGCTCGCAGTTCGCGAAACGGGACGTCCGTAGGAAATCTCTGGAAAACTTTTCGACGGCTTCTCAAAGTTCGCGTTCAGCGTCTCGCGCTTTCTCGACCGAGGACATTGGCTGGAACACCAAACAGAAATTACGTCCATGCGTCAACTGAGAATTCAACGAATTCGCTTGTCAGCCGAATTCTTTTCTGACGAGCTTCCCCCGCGCCACTTTCGCGGGAATTTTCAAAGGTCGCGTCTCTTCCGGTTCCGTAAGCAGGTGTATCAGCGCAGATAATTTCATAAGCAGCAAGCTGCGCGATGTTTCGCTTTTCTTCGCAATGAAGCAAATATCCAAATATTTAACTCGTTTCTTCTGCAACAAATTTATTTCAGTTGTAAAGTCTCTAGCTGCCGTTTGATCTGATTACGTTGCCGCTCTAAAATAATAAAAAGTCTATTATTACCGCAGTGCACCTCATAAAAATGCAGATTAAATAGTGTTGAACGGCCGGGGCAATATCCGGAGAAACAATTCTCCACAAGCGGCGGGAAACTTTGTTACGGAGCAGCCGGCGACTATGGGCGAAACGTGACGTATCAAAAAACGACATCGGCGTGCTCGCCATCGGGAAATAACGGATTGTCTCTACGGGATCGAGCCGATCGTCGAGGCCGAGACCTGGCCCATCTCGCCGTCGCCGTTCCTATCGTCGTCACCGTTGTCGTCGTCGCGACGACACTCCTGCGGAGTAATAATTCTAGGTCACACCGATGCACCTAGCGCCCCGGGACGATAAATCCTTCCACGACTCCTTTTCGCTCTCCATCACGCGCTTCCTTCGTTCTCAGCGCAGACGGACGTAAAGTGGGTTCGAAGTGGAGGGACCGCGTCGCTCTATCATTACTCCTTTCCCTCGCAGCGGTGCATCCCTCGCCTCCTCATCGCGCTCCCCTTCCTCTTCCGCCCTCTTCCGCCGTCACGTAATTTTAATTGCCTATATCCATATTTCCGGGAACGGAGATATCCCCGGGGGATGAAAAGTCATTTCTCGCGACCCTCGACCATCTCGTCCGCCGCCGTCGCCGTCCTCGGATCCCGCCACTCACTACCCGGAGTTTCGCTCTCTCTCCCTCTCTCTCTCCCTCTCTCTCTCTCTCTCCCTCTCTCCCCATCTCTCTCCACCGCTCGACAATCTTACAACTTTACGTCTCTCCGAGAGACGCGAGGAAACGTAACCGACGTGAAGTAACGGCCGACCATCCGGGGGAGGGGGAGGGGGGATGCTAAAACGAGCGTCACGGGCTAGACGTTTTCAAGAAATTTCACCTTGAATTTCTTTTTCCGCTGGGAAATCTGATGAGCGGGCAACACCAGCTTTACGACTGCCGGCGAAGTAACATGATGTGACGCTTTCGAGAGTTTCTTTGAATAAACTAGAAATGGTGGATGTAAATTAAGGAGAAATTCACGACCACAGTCAATCCTTGGTTACCCTTAAATACACACAGACGATCTTCCTCTTTTCGTCGATTTGGAGACTAAAGTTTTAATTTGATAAAACATTTGCTCATGCATAAAATAAGATATCGGATCTTGATTACTACGCTAATTCACGGCAATAAGTATTCTGGAATAATTAATGTCTATCTGATGAAGATGGTTCAACAAATATTTTTCTTTACAAATCGTGAAATTTAAATACGTTAGTTTGTGTGTACATTTCGAAAATCATAGTCCGCCGATGTTATTTTGCCAAACAGCCCAAAACAGCTGCCAGATGTGTTGATATACCGTCACACACGTAAAATCGCTTTTGCAAACACTTTCCGCAGGTGGGCGAGTTTGTATGCATTATTATAATATGTTGTAATATTAACATCCTGCACCGTTCATAATCACGAAAAGATCATGGTGGTATTACAGGTAATTAACGTGTCACGGGCACAAGGGACCGTAACGAGAATCGTTTGACTACGCTATGTACTGTAACAGAAATTAGCACCGACGTAAAACGAAATTACGGTCTCGTTCATTTTGCAGTGCCGGGCCTCTTCGTTGAAACAAAATAATTAATTCGACGTTACGCGAAAAAAATTTTACTTTTGTTATGTGTAAATTTTCAAAAAAGTTGGCCAAGTTATGAGAAAGATCTTTGAAGATATAAAATATTTAAATGTTATTTAGAAATTAAATTAAAATATTTTAATGGCTCGGAGAATATTGGATTATTGATTTCCTTTCATTTACAATTAGAGCGTCGGATTAAATTGATTTTCTTTCGCTTACAATTAGTATGAAACATGCCAAATGCAAATCGACCAAGTTCATAAATTTTAGGTTTGTTGTAAATTTCATCTGACATCTCCATGCAGATACTCGATGAGGATTATGCTCGATAAATATTCAAATGCCGTGTCATAAAACGATATTACGTGTTGTGTACATTGCGCTGTATCGCTTTCAAACCGGTGATTCTCGCAGATGCAGCGCCGACATTTGAGGACGAAATGCGAGAAAGCTCCCAACGAAATATCCGGAAAGTAGCGGTAACTTGCATTATACGTCGCATGAACGTGTTTCTACAGTCGATGTCCTTTCAAGCCGCGGCCCGCAAAAGTGCGCCGGATCCTCATGCGAATCGTTTCGAGACTCGGAGGTAATTTCGCGGAAATAATTTCCGCGACGTTGACACTCGCATTATTGGCGTTAATTGACGCCCGGCCGCTTCTTCTATTAGCGTCGCATTCGGTGCGAACGTGATTGCTCGTTGCTAGGAGAGACGACAACGAGAACGCGAAATGAGTTTTGGAGTTTGAAATAAAATTGGCAGACGGCGTGATTGCTGCCAATTGAAATTAATTGTTGGAGCGTCGCACAGCGACGTGGATGACTCTCGATGATCCTATACTAACTAATACTATGTACGGATCAACGTATGTATCGAATAAAATCCAGCAATATCACTGTCAAAGTAGTGATAAGTAGTGATAAGTAATCGATATTTTAGCTCCGTTTTATATACTATTTAATTTTCTATACATCAGTGAGTATAATAATATTTATCAAATTCTGCGTTAAAATATAATACGCATTGTAAAATGTGTAATATATATTGAAAACATATGCGTTAAAAATATAATTTTTATTTATCCGCATAATACATAAAATAACTAGTATTGAATTATTTTATTCTATCGTTCTTTATTCTGTTTTTATTGTAGTGCTTGAATACCGTTTGATTTGTATTGTTTAAGCGTAGCGAATCGGAGGTAATATTTTACAAAAATGCAATTAAGAAAATATATATAAATTAATGCGGTCACCTTTTTTTACGAGCGTTGACTTTTAATTGGAAGCTCATAGGTAACAGGTGCGCCAAGTCGCGCTGCGTACGAACTGGTTATTATCTTTCGACTCTGCTCCGGACATATTCTACACATTCATTAAAGTACAATAAAATTTTGCATTCTAATTTGCAACCACCTCTCATTAATACGGAGTATTCGGTTTTCGAGCGCAATTGTTTCTGCGGTTTTTTTTTGCAGTCTTCCAATTTCTTAACTTAGTTTATTTTCGCTATTTAATAACATCCGTGTAACATGTAATGTTTATTAAATAATTATTATAAAATATAATTATGTATTTATCCCGTTAAACTTGGTAATAAGGAAATGAAAATAGAGTATTTGACTTTTAAATAATTGCTTGCTATAAATTACTAATGCATGATACGGATTCGTTTATTTTCATTTATACATGAATCCGTAATAGCCATGAATTCTAATTAAAATCGTTCATGCGGATATGTTAGATATGGAGCATGTTATTGAGATGTATTATTTCTGCTCAAAAGAGCGAACTTTCCCAATTCTCGCTGTCGGACGATTCGCGGAACGGGCAAAAGTCGTATTCGTGACCGTTTATCCCGGCGTTTTCGCAATAAACACGGACGATGCGATAGCGACCACGCGTCATTGTTACATTAACATACCAACGCGGTTTATTCGCGTGGCGTACAGGCGTAAGCGCCGAAATGCCGATTTACATAATGCTATGCATTATGCGACAATAAACATGCGTGGCGTAGAGTTGGAACGACGACGGACGTATCGAGTCCGCCATCGCATCGTTGCGCGCCGATCGAAATTTCGAAATTTCTTCCCCCCTCTGACACAGGAATCTGTGTACGCATCTGCATTCCCGATTAGCCGGTCCCGGCCGAGATTTACGAGCCGGTGGCCGTCGGCATAAATAAAGTCACATTGAGCGCCACTGTCCGCGCATGATCACGCGACGACGGCGGCTCTCACTCTCGCCCTGACGAATGCGTTAAACGCATTAGTATTCCGCGAGCGCGATTATTCGATCGCGAAATTTCAAAACTTCCGCACGCAACACGCGGATAATTCTGTTAAACGACGTACGGAACGGATAAACGTAAAGGACATAAGTCTATCCTTTATTTGCGCGATGACAACGCTTTTTGACAGATAACTAACTGACACTATTAATCTATAAATCATTCATAACGTTACTGATTATCGTTATATTTTATTCCATATGAAGATTATCGGTTTTATCGCTAAATAATGTTAATCGTTGTTGTCCAGCGCATTGTTTAAAATTACCTTGATTTAATGTACACCTGTATGTAAATTAATTTACATACGCAAATATTGACGAGAGCATATTGTGTGTATATGTTCATTAGAACATTAACCACGCTGACATGCCTTGTTAAAGGTGCCAAACTAAGCAACCTTCTATGTGGATACGCATTAGCCTCGTTTGCACTTCATTATATAACCAGTATTCGTCGACAAAAACTTGGATTCGTTTCCCTGACGAGCAAGAAGTAGCGTAGTAGCTATGCGTGTAGCCGGAACGCACACTTAAATACGTATTTTAATGAGCGTACATGTTTGCAAGCCGAAATTATCGCGTGCGCTTATTCAGTCCTATGTTTATGATACCAATCAGAATTAGGGTTTCTTCGTGCTAATCTTTCGCCGAAACTATCGACATATGCAGAATTAATTCGGGCATTTACACTCGTCTTTTTAAACAATTCTGCCGTATTTTGCGAATATAGCATTTCGAAAGGCACGCACATGCTCGTGTTCCACTTTTAATTCAGAACAAAAAACATATTTACACACATATTGTGAGATAATGAATAATCTTTTTCAATGTACAAATAAAAGAAGAAACCACAAAAATGCGGAAATGTGAAAAGAAAACAGTAAATTGTAAAAAAAATATATGCTATTCATATTCGCATCGACAACGAAATCTTGATGACGTGTATTCTGCAAATTTATAACCTGCGTATCGCGCAGTTATTTTTTTTCTATTGCGCTTCTCTCGCGACAGAAACGGTCGCGCATTCTGCACGCGACAAATCCGGCGGACTTCACCGCCCACACTTCCAGTAGTGAATCGATTTCCACCTAAACCGGCTATCGAGCAATGGTAATGTCCGCGCTGAGTGACCCGAATCGATCAGGTCAGTTCTTCTCGAGATCGAAGGCCGCGGCCGCATATCAGTCCGACGAATAAAATGCATCGGGAGATAAACGACGCGACCGTTACTCCTCTCGGCAGCGCGCTTTGCACTCGGCGGCATATCTTCCGCCACGGTCGCAAAAACGTGACCATATCGCACTGTTCCAGAAGAGAAAGTCTCCGTGATATTTCAAGGGTTATTCAGACGCGCGGCTCGCTATCCACAGATGTGCATCCCTCTTACAAGTGCATACCGCGTGCATAGGCTGGCGCTTACGTGCCTCCTGCATTTCTCTGGTACGACTACTTCCGGAAAGATGAGAGCCCGGCGGAGAGGTTTTCGTGCGAGGCTTCACCTCGGCATGTCGACGAATGAAAAATTCCCGGAATTCTGCGGCAACGCTTTTAAATTTCAGAAAGGTCCTTCAATACTTTCCGTACAAATGCGCACATGCACTCTACGTTAATCGCGTCGATTACGATTCTATAGTTGCAAAGTTGGAATTATCCTTTCTTAGAGAATAAAAATTTATTTCGAATTTGATCTCTTTATTGTTGAATTTTTATTTGTTAAAAGAAGAATCTGAATAAAAGAGAAATTTTAAATCTACAGTAAAGAACTTTTAATATATAAAAATTTGATGAAAGATTAAGATTTTCAGATCCACTTGAAAAATAGTTACCTTGATGCGCGTTACGTGAACTAATACGGCTTGTACGTATCGTGCAGTCCCACCGGAACTTTCCATCGTGCAGTCTGAAGTACTTATTCCCCGCAACGATGGCGCACCGCAAATTTTTCAGAAAACTGAGTCGCGCAATAACGGCTGACGCTAACGTCCGGTCATACGATGTTCGTGCCGGGGAAAAAAAAGGGAAAAGAACGGTCGTCCACGTCGAGGCGCGTCGACTTTTTCGCCTTTTCGGCGCGGCCGCTCTTCGTTACGCAATTATGCGACTCACGTTCGACCGTGCCGCGGAAACACGGGAACGGGGAACACGCGTTGCTGGACACGTAAAACGCGCCGTTAAATTAGCTCCGCATAACGCCCGTCTATTAAAGGCTCTCGTAGAATGAAACGCTGCGTTTCACCTTCGCTCGTAATTACGGCGGCGCGTTAGTTGAGATACGAAGAGCGACTTACAAGAACCGGCGCGGAACGCGCGGCGCGTCTTTACGAGCGGCTTGTAAAAGTTCCGGTCCACGTTGCTTTCATCATCGATTCGTCGATCATTCGCGCTATATTGACGATAATCTATTGACGATAAAGATAAAGCGGAAACAATGGCACAGTGATACATAAAATTGTTCTGAAAGAGAATCCATACGAGATTAAGTAGAAAGTATATACGGTTATTTTTCGATTTTGATGGAGTTTTCTGTTTTTAAATTTTATTTGAAGAAGTATTAAATTTTAATTTATTTTTCATATTTACATGTATATAATGCGGGTTTTAAAAGATGCGCATATAAAATTGTTTGTTTTTCAGAAAAATGTCTGAAAAAACATTTCAACGGTTTCATAAATCAATCATAATTGCTTTGATTAATAAAATATGATTGAAAGCAGTATTTGCAACTTTCGACGCGGAAAACGTTTGCGGCCATTGTATGTAATCAATATGATGTGGACTCTCGCACGATATTGGGCGAAGTGAATATATAAAACGTTTATTGTATTTTTGATTAAAAAATAAAATATATCATATCTGCTTTTCTGCAGATATTTGAATATTGCAGAAATTTATATATTTTAATTAATTATATTTATATTTATATATTTAATTACATACAGTAAATTGATTTAAATAAATAAACAAATTTCTGCACAAAGTGGTAGTAAAAAACGTAATTATGACAAAAGTTATAGAGCGCTTTTAATAAAAATCACAAATATACAATTTAATACATGTGAAAGGCCGTAGTATAAACATCCTATTTTGGCATAACAAAACGACTTGAAATTAAAACACATTGACGACCATTACGTCGATAATACCGCTGAAACGCATACAAGCGCAACTATATATCTGACCTCACTACTAAAAATAAACCGCGGGATCATTCGGATTTCTACGTTATTTGCAGCACATGGATATCCGATTACGAAACTGTCGACAATCACGTTTCTTCATTATTCTCGTTTTTCGGGCGCGAGCGAGAGAACATCCATCCCGAAATAAACGTTCACGTCGTATGGCTTGATAGAAATGCGAGACGAGATCGATACACACCGTGCCACGCCATGGAAAGAACTTGAAACTGGCACCGACGTTGCCGCGTAAATAATTGAAATCACGAAATGGATACGTCAGTCGGCGTGATTTACATGAATGTTTGATACGTCGTCGCCTGTTCAAAATCTGAGATGCAACCACTAAACGTTTTCCCTACTGCTACGGCGTGTCTTTTGGGATTTTATCCGGATAAAGTGGAATATATTTTGTCGGAGGGAACTCAAAAATCCGCGCGTTAAGCGGGAAATAAAAGAGAGGAGAATGATTTTTTCTACCGTAGCGTTTCACCGAATGTAAAAATCCGCTTAATATTATTATTGCAATATATAACAAATTTTTTTCATTAATGTTCTTCAATATTTGTCTTCTGAAATTTTATTTATTCCGCATTGATGTTAAATGCTTTTCAAACATTGAGTTTCTTTTAAGATTACATTTTACATGTAAAAATATGTAACTATCCCCAGAATTGCAGTCACTTTCTATTTTGCGATTCTACGCGCTATTGTGTCATGCGGCGACGGCGTCACCGACGTGTGAATAATTGAAGCCACGAAACCAAGGCATCAAACATGAGTTTCATGAAAATTTAACGGGCGTCATTTTGTCGATTCGTCTTAGTCAAAGTGTCATAAAATTCGCGGTAAAAACCAAAAGCGCATTTTTCGATGTCGTAGTACCTGTCAGTACCAAAGCAACTTATATAAACGAATGCATTATGCGAGAAGTCGTACGGGTTACGAACAAGGAACGAAAAACAACGTCCCTTGAATTAAGGCAAGGTTAGAAATGGGAAAATGTAGCACGGATTTGCATATTATTTTATAAATTCTGAATAGTGTTATCTTTCTGCGTCTCGTGCCTTGCTTCTCAAATATGTAAAGACATCTTTGTGTCTGCAAATTTGTAGCATTAAAAAGCATAAATTTTCGAGCTGATCCCGCATTTGTTCTTATCATGCCAGATTTTTCATTTATTTTGGTTATTTCGGTTTTTCTATATTTAATTTTAATAAAAATATACAATATATAATGCCTCTTTCTCCTGCTATTGTATTCTATATTAAATATAGTTTAACTAATAAGAGAAGCACGAATTTATTTATTCTTACTGTTTATAATTGCACAGTTTGATAAACAACCAAATATGTTTGTCGATAATAAAATGTACAGAAGCCGCACAAAACTGAATTGAAGTAATACGATTCCACGTTGTGCGATTTAACGAAACGCGCGATCGATGATGCGAGACGACTATTATCTCCGACATCACGTATGCTTTTGCATTAGATTCTCTGTTAACATTCGGGAGCGGGTGGGAGAGAGAGAGAGAGAGAAAGAGAGTTATAATAATTCAACGTTCATCTTTCTTTTTGATTAACCGAGAAAGGGAATTTTGAACGAAGAGATTTGACGCGTGTCGGGAGACGAACTTCTTTTTTGCCAGATTTTGCTGTATGGAATCGCACAAAAAAAGAGTCAAGTCAGATCAGACCAATAAAATATTACTTAGGAAGAAAACAGTACTGGCGTCGTATAAAGGATTCCTATTAAAATACGTATGTGGTTCATCTTGCACGAGCATCGTGCAAGGAGGAGAGGCCGGTGACCCGAATTCCACCCTGTTCGCTGAAGGAGTCGCGCCGTTTTCTGAAATAGCACTCTACAAATAGCAGTGCGTCGAGTACTTAAGAAAATGAGAACTTTAATCATCGGCCAGTTGTACCCAGTTTTCTTTTGGACGGCGAGCGATGCTCCTCTCCCGTTTCCCCGAGAACACTCGCAAGTTTTCGAGGCGAGATCGTAAGAAAAACTACATGCTATAACCATAAATCCTTCGATAAATCCTTCGTACCGCTGGACCCAGTTTATCCGGTGATATCTGACGAAATGTAGGACGGGCGATATGAAGCGTATCCATCATAGTGAAAAATGTGAAGCCCCATATTATTCGCGGACGATTTATTTATATATTTCTAAAGTTTTGAAGTCTCTTCAATTATTAAAGCATTTGTTTTTAATAGTAATGCGATCGCGTGAAGTTAAAGTTATCGAAACGACGAGCGGTTGTGTCGACTTTATGTCCGAAGCATAAAATTTTCTCTAACTATATGAACGCCATATCTCGGTCTGCCGAGTCCTGAGAACAAATGCGCGAAATCTATTACACTCAATCTGAGAACTGATGACGTAACAAGAGAACTTTACGAGCGATCGATCGTAAAACATTATCATCGGGATTCATCGTCGTCCGGAGAGCGACAACATCTCGATGTCTTTTTACGATTGCAGTCTCCGCCCCGCGCACAATGTACACCTATTTTTCTCTTATTTTTCTCGTGAAGTTATAGTTCGAATTTAATTTAATTCCATTAACTTCTCCATAGAAATTGCTATGAAGTTTCTTTTCTTTTATATATGTTCAATAGTTAGTACCTTCCACGATAGCTTGGACCAATAGCATTAAGTTAATGAATTTCGATTTTATATTACTGCTGGTACAATCATTATTACAGATGTGTTTTCTTTTTAATGTGTAAAAAGGCAATGTTTCCAATTTCAAGTTCAATTAAGATTTATGTATTATATAATATTCAATTGCTTTCGCGTTGCCACGTCCAACTGTTCCGACAATCTGATTCTGTCTCATCTAAAGATTGCACGTTCGAGAAGGGCCGGCAATCCTTTCGCCGCATCTTGCTTGAATCTAGCATTCGCAACTCTGGCGAACCATTAGTACCTGTCAGGAAACATACAGAGAAACGAGCAGAGATGCAGGAAACAAGACGAAGCAAAAGGAAGACAAAGTTGGCGGAGGGATGAAGGAAGGAAGGTAGAAACATCTCGTGCTCGTAATATCCAGCCGTCTCTAGGATACAATGAGAGTTTGGACGAGACGCCCGCGCGGTCCGTTCCCTCTCGCCCCGCTTCTTTTTTTTCCTATAGCCACGCTATTTGTCTCCGGACTTCTTCTTTATTCTTTTCTTGTGCCAAAAAAGCAGCAGGCGGCAGTGGAAGCATGACGGCCAAGGACACGGTCTGCTCGGATAATGCACGAAAAGCGCTTGTTCATATCCTTTCGTGGCAGCGTATAACGCCGTCAGGCAGAATTGCGGCCGGGCAAAAGAGAGGAGCAAATCCAAACGCGGAAAAGGGTGTACGGAAGGTTTGTTTAGTTCTTCAGATCGAAAAAAGGGAAAAGGATGAAGGCTCTTTGCCCGTGTCACACAAGGACACATACGACAGTTTATTGTCCACGATTAATTACATGAGCTGAGAGTTTCTTCACGTCTTACTGAAATATTGTAGGTAAAATTCATTTCTCGTTTCTATAATTTTCTTTTTCAGAAAGGGGGAAAAAAATTTTTTTTGACGGAATCTTGTTAACGTAATTACGTGAAAATTAAAACTATTCTTATTGTACGCAAATGTTCAATTATATGTCTATATGACAACAAATTGACAACAATTGATATGTACTGTAACATATGCATATATTATACAAATTCTTTTTTTTTCGAGAATTTTAAAAGAAACTATATTTTTACTCATGCTTTCTGCTTGACGTGACGATAATTTGCCATATTTGATGTTTTGTCTTTCGATATCAAAGAAAGCATGAAAAGTCTCGCGAGTCGCCGTCATTATCTCGAGATTTGTCGCTCCTTTTAACGACATTCTCGTTTCTCTCTGGCACGCCGAGATTCGCATGCTTGCTTTGGTCTTTGCGCACAGAAAGTGAGTGGCAGACGGTGAATAGGCGAACGGGGCGCGAGCCAAAAACAGGAGAAAAAAGCCATTCGCAAAAAGAACGCAGAAATGTATGACGACGGATGAGGCAAGCAGATAGCAAATGGAGCGTGGTACGAGGATTGAGGTTGTAAGATGGAGTTACGTACTGATGGGTATTTTTGCAGTGGAACAGTCAGAGGTTTTAAAACGGAATTTTCAGGAAAAATGTTTATCGAAGAAAAAAAGAAATATTAATATTGCGTAAATAATTTTTGGCTAGACTCGCGGCTGCGTATAGTTTGAAGCTTTACTTACGTGTGTAAAATTCAAAATTTGCTTTAATTGGTTAAAGCTTACTGCTTAGTGAAACTACTTTAATTAAAAATCTAATTGTCAGATAAACGTATTCAACAACACTCAAAAAAATATTTCGCTGATGTAGTTAGATTTCTAGATATCGCAACAAGAATGTATCGCTATTTTTCGTATCTGTGAAAACATTGTTTGTCACATACAGAATTTATAGCAGTAATGTTCTAGCAATAGCTTCTGAAAAATTTAGGTACTATTGCTAAATGTTATTCATTGCATGATCTAACACGTGATTGATCTTATATAGATAGGCGCTTTAGAGAAACTTTCTTTTTAAAGTTCACAAACAATACAGATATATATTCTGTTTCTGTCATCTAAACTGATTAAGTAATTACATATGCAATATCACAACAGTTGCTAATCATTTATCTGTTTTAGTTAATTTTTTACACCTAGAAAATTTTAGCTATTATTGCAAGATCATTTTTTTGAGTGAAACTAAAAATTATTTTCCAATGGTTATTGATGTATCACTGAAAAAGGTTTGCGTTAGCACATATGTACACGAAAATAAGACTTTTCTCTATCGTAATCCTCTTTCTCTACTGTACTCATTTGAAGTTTTAATGGATTCGTCCTAATAAATTGTTTCCTGCACTAGTCCTTTGTAAGCCGGCAAAATTGAACTCCACGATCGTGTCTCGTGCAACACAAATGCTTTAAAAAACAAAGCTGCTTGCATCTAAAAATAGTACGTTTAAATATACATTTCTCCATTCACTCAAAAAAATGATCTCGCAATAATAGCTAAAATTTTCTAGGTGTAAAAAATTAACTAAAACAGATAAATGATTAGCAACTGTTGTGATATTGCATATGTAATTATTTAATCAGTTTAGATGACAGAAACAGAATATATATCTGTATTGTTTGTGAACTTTAAAAAGAAAGTTTCTCTAAAGCGCCTATCTATATAAGATCAATCACGTGTTAGATCATGCAATGAATAACATTTAGCAATAGTACCTAAATTTTTCAGAAGCTATTGCTAGAACATTACTGCTATAAATTCTGTATGTGACAAACAATGTTTTCACAGATACGAAAAATAGCGATACATTCTTGTTGCGATATCTAGAAATCTAACTACATCAGCGAAATATTTTTTTGAGTGTTTCTTCTCTTAATTTCTTGTATTTATTGCAAAGTGCAACGTAAACTAGAATAATTCTTTTTAATATTTACGAAACTTATTTGATTTATTCGACCTGATTATATATCGTTCGGCGTCTTTATCAATCTAAAATTCTATTATCAGTTTCAGAAGAATACGTATTATTTTTTCGTTTCAAATTCTCGAAGCGGCACCATCGATTCTCGACGCGACCCAATCGCAGAAAACTGGGACCTTTTGACCTGGTTTTCTCTCCAGAAGCTATATTTGTTTTCCCTCATAGCATATCTTTTCCACCAAATTGTTTTTTTTTTCAAGTGGCGGATTGATGTCATCTGCGATCGATAAATATCGACTTGTCGCTGCATATACATTTTGAGAGCGAGCCAGAAAAGATTTTACAAGTTCCATTGGGAAATTTGCAATACCGCAAACGTGTTTTTGATGCTTCTCAGCACGTTCTGCTTTCAAAAGGATAGATTATGTAAACTCGGGAAAATTTGCGGTATAGATATTATTCGCGGTTGCGGCGAATGCGCGTCATATGCCGCGATGCCTAGTCTAATGCTTTCAGCATAATCAATAACACTCGCGTGATAACTATGATTATACACTTCACGTTATTAACAGCATAATGCGGGCCACGCGAACCGCGCAACAATTCGTACAAGCATCGTGTGCCAATTTCTGTTCGTTGTTCGATTCGACGCTTTCGCTCGCGGTCGGATATGCGTGTCTAATCGAATGTGTTGTTAATTGTGTCATCGAAAACATGGATCCAAATCGACTCGGTTAGAGTCAGTGTAAAATAAATACAGAAATATAGTCACACCAAATGAATGAATTGAATACAACGAACGAAAGTTTAATTGACTCTTCTATCCGTACCTGAAAATTTCGAAAATAACATTTTTCAGAGAGGAATAATATATATAAAAAATATCACCAATTTAAATTTGATGCGCAACGCTCTTGCGTGATAGGACAAAGCAAAATTAACTGTAAATGCTTTATTCGCATCCGGACAGTATAAAAATTGAAATAAAAATGAAAAACTCGATTGGAGAATTTGCCGTATTTAGTATCCGAGCTTATAGTTCGCATGGATCCTTTGATTGCCTCTCTAATTACAGCGGAAATAGCGCGACGGTCGCAGCAGTTCGGCGAGCCGGCACGAAAATTTTGATCCACCGAATTATCATGTAAATGGCAGTCTCCGAGCCTCGGGTTGTGTTTTCCCACCTAACGTGGCTCCTTGCGACAGTGATTTATGCACGAGGTACGGTCGGCGGATAAGCGCGTGCGCGGATGTTAGTATTCTAGCGTCGAAACCCCGAAACGCACGGTACATATGCATCCTTTGTACAAGTCCGCGGCTCGCGGATGCACGTTGGCCGCGCGCACTACCGTCGGCTATGCGAGTAATTGTTTCATTTACGAGTAGATTCAGTCGCTTTTAAACCGGTGCCCGACGGCGGTGCATCGCGAATTACGGCCGCTCACCGCAAAATAATCCTGTTCCGCGGGCCACCGAGCGCCAGCACAGTTGCTTACCGCTTGGATACTTATGTAGCGCGCTGCGAGCGCGTTAAGAGATTACGGGCAAATTAAGTTGGTCGGACAAAGAAAGCGGATAAGGGTGAAATACGCGTTGCAATTAAGCAGGCGACTCGATTACGCGCGGCGCGGCCGCGGATTGCGGCGGGTACGCGCGATTGCAATCGATGCGCCGTTATATTTGCACATTGGGGAATATGATTTTTTTTATGCCTGTTACATTTGCGAGAATTGCTGCACACCGAAACAATGTATTTGAAAACAGGAATGGTCGGGCAACAAAAAAATCGCAGTGACGCTCATCGTGAACTTGCAATGCACCGAAGCATATAAGCTATAAAATTTATTGTTATAATATTTTATCTTTGAAATATTTGCAAAGAGAAAGAGAAAACTAAATAGCTGCCAGTCTAACTATGAAATTCATTGCGCTGTAATTGGCCGTTTGCTGCCTGACTTACAGTGCAATAAACCACGAACGTGACACGGTTCGCTTGGAATCGGCGAACGGAAGATAATCAATTAGCAACAAAGCAATTAAAAACGTTATTACGTTATCAAAGAGGAATCTGTCGCGCCGCCGACAAAAGGAAGTAACACAGAATTGTAAATACTACCAAATAAAACTGTGATATTCATTTTCGCGAACATATTGAAGTGTTTAGCCAATATCAGTTTTATGAGACAATTAAAGGAGATAGAAATTGTTTTTGAAAACACATGAATAAGAAGATTTTCTGTAAGATAAAATGGAAAAATTTAGGTAAAAATATAAAATATCTTATAATTGTTAATTATTCAGTGAATTAAATCGATTTGAATGCAGTATAAATACAATTGAGTAAAACGAAACTTGACGTCTTGAAATTTAGAAAGCAATTAAAATCATTCAATGAGTTAATGAACGATATCGTTGACATGTTAATGGGTACCACTGGTCTTATACATCATCCACGGGACAACATATCGTCGCGTTCGTTGGAGAACGAGTATAACATGGCCGCAAATTTATAACGGAATTAATATTAATTAATACACCCGGCCATAGATAACCCGACAAATTCCAGTGAACACGGTACCAATTTCGCACCGTCAGCTTTCGACCATCTCTCATACTCGCGTAAACTCGCGAAGAATAAGTTTCCTCTTTTCGTTGATTTTACGTATTATTACCGCACAATTCTTTATGTCAATCGAATGCATTGAGTGATGATTCATCTGCAACTTTTTAATACAAAAACTCTTTATATAAATTTTAAATTGTCTGCATTGTTCCTCCATGTTTCATTATTTTTATTGTGTCGAATTTAATAGAATGGTGAAAAAATTTATTGCAATTATTTTTATATTTTTTTATTTTTAAGTGTAGAAATAGCGCGTTTATCATATATTTTTTTTTAACAATGTATTGAATTACTGTTTTTAATTAAACATAAATTGGAAACATTGTGCGTTACTTTATCATTTAATAGTATTTATACAAGCTATTTGAAATATTTGTAATGTTTAAAAATGCCATCGCAACACTGCTATTGGTAAAACATTCCGTGAATACTGGCTCATCGAATTCCTGAACGCGCTTCGAAGATTTTGTTTTGTTTCTTATTTAATTCGTATAATATATTCCTTTGTAAAATATCGTAGATGCATCGAAATTTTTAGAATAATGCAAATAACACACTTCGGAAAGAGCCGTGCATTTTATAATACCATATCACTTCGTCGCAAGTACAAACGAGAATGAACTCAGTTATTCGAAATTTTCTTTATGCGGGCTCTCTCGTTCTGGCAAAATCTATAAAGAAAGATTTCGAAAAGTTCCGAGTTGTATAGAAGAAATACTGCAGCCATCGTAAACTATCGATTCGATTCCTGGAGCACTTTCGGAATGGAATTTCATTTTAGGCAACGTTATAGATTAAGTGCCGTCTTCCAGCCGAGTTGCAATAAATGACTATCTATAGAATACCTTTTCCATTCATGCCAAAAATAAAAGCTTGATTAATTTCAGCATTTTAAATTCTCTTCTTTCACGTTGCAGATGCACTCGAATTTTTTATACATAATATATGCATATAAGATTATACGAACAGTGTTTTATTTTATATTTAAGAAATGTTTTTTCTTAAAATTTTTGCAGCAACGTTGAATATTTGTCCGAAAATTCAACTGTTATGCATTTTCAATGATTATTACTTTGATAACCGAATCAAACCTTTGAAATAACCAATGCTTGCATGGTGTTTCCGGTAATTCGCGGTGGTGCATTAAGCCGGCAATTGTCGATCTCGATCCGGGAGTACTCTATACCGACCGACTATGGTTTACCAATAAGAGCTCCAGATAGTTACCTGTTTACGTGCTGCAGCGCATAACACATATATTTTATATATTATTCTGAGAATGAACTGCACTGATGAATGCAAAATGCATGAAAGTATTCGCAGTACGCAATGGATTCGCCGAAATATCGTCGTATTCATAAATAAATACGAAATTTCTCTAACTTTTATCCGGTTTGTAAATTTTGTAACACTCTCCAAATATTATCATGACAAACGAAAGTTTGTAAAATTTTCCAGATTTTTTGCATCTTGACTAATAAATGTATTCACAAATTTTTTTGTGAAATACAATTAGACACTTTTACCAAATTTATGGGAAAGTATAATCGTATCCTTCGTGATAACTTTTGATGTACAGAAACACGATACATCGAATGTTTACGTAATATCCGGAAAACTATTATAGAATTGTTGACATCAACGAATAGTTGTGGTTTGCTATTTGCCTTGTTTGTTTTGTTTACGATGTTATTCGGTTAGTGAAATCGCATCGCCTGTAATCTGAGCTGCAGTATTACTTTACTCCTACGAAATGTCTGCCCAATTATTTAATATAAATACAAGAACGCCACAGACGCTTTTACACAGCTACGCAAATTTTGGATAAATGTTTTGAAACATTTCTATGCTAGCAAAACATCGAATATCGAATCTTAACAAATCTCTTCGGCTATTACATATCTGTTCGAGTTCATTGTCTGTTGTATAAAAACAATCACTCGTTTCAGTGGAATGCGTCGTATTTTTAAACTTTATATGCTTGAATGCGTCGAATATCGGCTTGTTTATTCGATCTTTATAGACGATTGAAACATTTGTCGTATACTACACTGAAAATGTTGTGAGTGCGTATAGCATATTTGCGTATAAAATTTCAAAGAGCTTTGCGGATGGACGATACACCTCTACGTAAAAAACGCAGAAAGTTTCGAGTGCAACAAGTAGTTTATACACAATTTTTCTATTCTGTTAAAAACACTACAGTATAAAAAGTGAACATTAGCTTTAACATTCTGAATATGTTTTTTCTTGTGTTTGATATGAAAAAATTAATTGGTTTTTTGTAACATATGTTTCGTTATTTGCAGTATGATTTGAAATTATTTAAAAAAAGTGCATATGTATAGTCACGTTTAAACAGCTTCATTAATTTAACAATGTATCTCGCGTATTGCGTATTGGCACTATGTGTCAGGATTGGATTGACATATTAATAATTAACGTCAATCTGCTATGAAATTACATGCTAATGTATATCAAAAAGCTATTTAATTAGATATTAGAATTAGATCAATAGATCTTTATCATTGATCAATATAATATTACTAAATATTAAGAAAAGCCATTTAATAAAATCCCAAATAGCGTTTAAATTTTATGGCATTTAATTATAAATTGATGTCTGTTTTTTTTTGTGCAATATCTTTTACAAGTTAATCATGTTATTTATTGCACGCACAAGGGTTTCGTACGAATGCAATGATACTTGTTAGGAGCATTCCGCCCTTGATTGCGCGACGTTTGATCAAAGACAAAGTTGTGACGCGCTATTGATTGTGCGCAAATCGATGAATCGACGTGCATTGCACCGAAATAGATCGACCAATATGCATGCACAGACGTGATTTCAGCCACAGTAAAGTGGCTGCATTCTGGATTGATTACTGTATCCGTACGAAACACCGTCGAGTGAAATTCCTTTCGCGTTCCCATTGTCTTGCTATGTGGCGGACTTATTCTCGATTTGAATATATTTCTATTTATGCAAAACGCTAAATTGAATCAATAAGTAAGCAATAATCAAACAGAAAAATTATTTTAAAACAGATATTTGTAATCTTTCTCTTTAAATGCATTAGAAGAACCAGAAGCGCAAATGCCATGCGCAAGAATTACTAACTATTATAAATTAATATGCAAAAAACGCAAAAAAATGTTTGTATTCTGGTATTTTTGGTGTATTAATTTATAATAGTTAGTAAATCTTGCGCTCCGACGACCGCGCTTCTGGTTTTTATGTTTGCCTTAAGTTTGCCTTTTATAACATTATTTATCTTTGAAGAACCACATGATACATTATTAATTGCACGCAAGAAGAATAGATATTTAACGAAGAATGTATTCAGCACACAGACGTTTATTCTTGTGCAATTTATAATATATAATTACTATAATATAGGGCATGTTCCGGCAATTACCGCAAGGGGTAAACGTACGTAAAACCCATAATGAACAAACTTCGATATAATGAGCGGGTAATTAATAATTACGTTTCTTCGGGAGATCGCACAGGTGGGCCAAAAAGCATCCTCGGAGAGGCGGAGAGACGACGAGAGGCTCGTATGTGAAAACCAATATCCAATCTGCGTCTCTCCTAACGACGCTTGTCGGACGAGCTGTGCAAGGGAGGCGCGTAAAACAGCACATGACTGGACGAGCGCCAACTTGGAAATAAAAATCGCCAATTTCGTTCGTTAACGCTATCGACATTTTTATGTCCCGTTGCGCTGCACGTTGGCGGGGTCGATAGGGACGAAAAATTGCGACGAGACTTTCCGACGAATGCACTCGTCGGTTGCGATTGACAAAAAAATTGCAGACCGGCGCGACGGTCGAGCTTTACGCATGTTTGTTTGTTTCGTCTGAATCCCGCGACCGAGTTCCGCGATTACGCGAGAGAAGAATTTTGTTATCCCGAAAAGTTCATAGGCCAATAGAGAGTTGCGAACGAAGAAAAAAAAAATTATACGATGCGCAAACACGCATACACACACGTCGGTTTTATGACGTAACACGCAAAAAGCTGGTTTATTGTTATTTTATTTGATAGCAAACGGTCATCGTATATAGTGTAAAGCATGACAGATTGCGTTACGTCAAATCACTCTTCGTGATAACATTGTTATACATATAATTGCGTTTTTCGTCATATTAATTTTGTACCGCGGAGATAACAGGTTAATTAAATTCGGCAGTTCTGTGCAAATGGAATATACGTGCGCGTATATTCAAACAGCGAAAGCTAATATTCTAGATACTAAACTATTCAAACTTTACTATCTATTGTATAGCATGTGTCGTTCGCATGCAATGCACACTTCAAAGTACGCGTGCATTATCATCGTTGAGATTATTGAAATTATTGTGTATTGAAATTATCGTCGACTGACCGCAATTGCGCTACGACTATGCGTGCACTTAGCACCTCGTTATTGACGAGTGTTTCATCAATAACACATCAGCTGTGAATCTCATTGTGTTTTCATGCCGCGCGATCGACATTATCATAACATAAACGTTATAAATATCACAGTATGGGCATTTTATACGCGCGGGATTTATTCGATTTATACAACGCATTTCGACTTATAGCGCGATTTCTTGTTTATGGAATGAGCGTTGGTCGTAAGGAGACGATAACCGAAAAGCGTAATAACCATAATTCCGGGCATCGAGACGATTAAAAAACAAAGATATCGAGCGGAAGCAAAAAAGCGGAGAATTCGTTCTACAAATATTGGAAAAATAATACGCGGGCCGGAAGCGCATCGGGACTGTGTTCTCGGCTTATTGGCGATGTGAGTACATCCGCAAAAGATTGCCGACGTATGTAAATGCGTGCTCGATCGACAATAATAAATCCGCCGAACTTTCACCATTACTTTGAATAACTTGTTTTGCCGCGCTCCAGGCAGCGGCTTCGGACCGGAAAGATTATAATGCCGCGGAGAATTACGACAAGATATACGTACAAGATTCGACGCTTATCGATGGTCTAATAGCAGCGTCTCGGTTAAGTTCACGCTATGACTGTGATAAATTTGTCCAACTTCCGGCATCGATTTACCCAATCGGTCTTACGTATTCAGACAACCGCATCTACATCGCAGATCTACATCGCGATTTGCAGTCGCGGATTGTACTGTAATCATTTGTACTGTAAGGTCGATTTGATCAAATTTGGACTATACGCGCGATGGGTTCAAGGGTTCTTCGCAGATCGCTCGGAATAATGCATGCCGCAGCTGCGCGAATTGCAGTGACCGTTCCGGGACTTCTGTTGGTATTCATGCACGTCTGGATTGATTGCTGATTCCTAATTGCTCCTAAAGTTACCCCACGTGTTTCAACAGCACGCCCAAGAAGTTATGGTCGCCCGGCTGTGTTTACGGAGTCTGACGTGACGCGCGGGATACACTGCACTCACTGTCTGGCGTTAACTAACTAACCGTTGTATCATCAGCCGGCTACAATTCTCCGAAGATATCTGTTCTTGCCAATTAGTCGAGTTAGAATTGTGGCCTCAATCAAAGTTGGGTCGAACGGTGCGCGCGATTCCACCTCGGTGAACGGCTGTATCGTGTATTCTCAAATGACAGACACATTCAAGTGAGCTAATAGGCGGAATAATGCGAAACCACTAATGGATAAAAGATATTTACTCGAGTTTAGAAATTGCGATTTTTTAAAAATAAATATCGTGTACGAAATACTCTGATTTTGTGTGAAGATATCGATATTTTTCTCTCTATCAATATTTCTAAATTCTAAAAGTGTGTGTTTACATGATGTGATTAGATTAGGTAAATAAGTGTTACGTTTTACATATATGAAATAAGTGACAAAAATGATAAGACAAACGATCAGTAAAACGAAGTTACAGGAGAAAGGGATGGAAGTTGTTTTGAGTTATACTTTGAGTTTCAGGATCATTGAGTTAGCTCGCGCGTATGGTAACACCGACGACTGTTGTTTGTAATTTGTCGTGAACTTGCGCTGCAAAATATTCAAACTTCGTTATCTTAGCACAACGTTCGCTTCCTTTATATGCAGAGCAGAACAGGTTGTCTTATAACAATTTATTATGGAAATTCAAAGCTTTATAAGGAAGCGTAAATATTGTTCTTGGTATTTGTCGCCTCGGTTTTACAAGTAATTTTATTATGTGCGGCTGTGTCGCTTCATTCTTCACCCTAACATAATTTAACTATGACAAACGATTATTAACGATTCCATTAACAAAATGATATTATTTCATATAATTTATTTTGCAAATGACAGTAAAGGATTTATATATTGAAAATTACTTCCTAGAGAGATATTCTATTTAAAATTAATGACACATAAAGTAAAGAGATACATTTATTTGTATAAAATTTTGTATTTTGTATTGTATCAATGAAAGCCACAGAAAAAATATCTAACTATTTGTAAAATGTTGCTATTTGTACGTTTCGAAGATAAATTTGATGGAAAATAATGTTTCTTTCTATCATTCACGATAGTTAAAGCCTACCAAAAGCTGCTTAGAATAATCGAAGGATAGTTGAAGGATGCTCTCAAACGAATGCGCCTCGAGAGACTATCGCTCCGTCTTACTTAGAAGAGAGAAGTGTTGAAAGTAATTTTTCCAAGGGGCGAAAAGGAATTTCTTAATGCGATTCTAGGGTCAGAATGGGGTCAAGTCACTTTCCGAAGTCGCTATACACAGTGGATTAAATTCAATCGTCGATCCCGTATTTGGCTGTTTGCACGTCGAACGGTAGCTATGGCGATTGGATTTCCCTACAAAAACTTCACGAGAAAAATACGACTTTTGGATCGAAGAGGATACTGGTAGCTGGCGAAACAAATTTGAAAACAAACGCGGTGTAGAACACTGTCGGAGCAATTTTATCACCCGTGAGACGGAAAAACAGCGGAGCGAGGGAGAAAGAGAGTTGTCTGCGTGGACACAAAGTAGTAATGATAATTAGCACTTCTTACTTCTCGAGACATCGTCGCGGTGGAACGAGTGGAGTTACGCTGGTCGTGCTAACTTAGGGTTCAGAAAGCCCGGCAAAACCGTTCTTTCTTTCTGCGATCTCGACGAGGGTACACGTCGTAAGGGTAAGAAGACGCGCGTGGGCGTTAAGAGCCGTGTAAGGAGACGAGTGTAGGTGGAGTGGAAACAGAAGAAGAAGAGGAATATAAGGAGAGCGCTCGGAACCGTCGTGGGATCTCCGTAGCGATTTGTTCGCGGGGTTTGATTTATAAGTCTGTGAGAGCCGCCGTGGGACGACCGGGAGAGGAGGAGCGGGGGGTGTATGCCTACACTCCCTCCGGCGTTTCTTCGTTTGCCTCGGAGAGGGCTCGAGGAAACTTGGCCGAGGGATGAAAAAGGAGGAGCGGAAGAAACGCGGGTAACAGAGGAGTTTCGGAACGATCGCCGGCCCGTGGCTTCACTTACGGATGATGCATTGCTCCGTAGTCGACTTCAGGCACAGAAGGATGGAACCGCGGTAATGGATTCGAAATGGCTGGAAATAGTCGGCCGCTGTCACCGAACCTCCCCTTTCTCCCTCTACCTCTTCTTTGGCCATCTTTATCCCCTTCCGTCTTCCCGCTCGAAACTCGCGGCACGCGATATACTCCCTCAAAGACAGACCGGCGCGCATGGAACTTCGCAAGATTTTCTCTCTCTCTCTCTTCCTCTTTTTGCGTGCTTGAACTTCCGCTCACGCCGAGAGATATGTTCCAAAAGTAAACCGTTTCCCCACACGGAGCATAAAATATATTTGTCGATATAATTTTACATTGATTGACTCGTGATCTTCATCTTTAGAAATATTAATTTGCCAATTTTCTTACATTAAAACAATCACATTTTAGATTGCTATAAAGAACAACATACAATAAAATTGCCTGGCAAATCTATAGATTTGCCGAAAGCGCTATTTCAGGGTCGCATTATCTGCGAGATGAAAAGAGCTTACCGCCAATTCACTTCCGTTTCTAACACACTTTGCGACCACGAATCTTAGCACGTACGGTGCAGTTGCGGAAACTCTTTTATGGCGCCTGTGGTATCCATTGTCGAACAGTGGAGAAATTGTGATTCTAGCAGGCAATACTTTCCGTGCGCCGAATAATGGCCTAACCGAGCACAATAAGCACAATAAGAGAATCTGCTAAAAAAAAAGCAAATAAAAACTTTGAAGATCGAAATAGTTATTTTGCGAAAAAAACTTGTATTTCTGGCCTTAACTATGCATCATGACAATCAAATTTTAACAAGTAAATTTTGTATTTTATATGAAGTTTTTAAATGAAAATCCGATATATTTTTATACAAATTGTTGTTGATAAAATAATTTTTTTCGATGAAAGTCAATATACAAATATGTTCTATTAATACAAAACTGATTAAATAATTAATGATAGATTTGTTGCATAGTTAATGACACATCACGATACTCGCTACACTCGATTATATTTTAATGACGATATTTTTAATGCATATCTTAAAATAGAAATATTCAATATGTAATCTTCTAGTATTTTAAATTTTTCATCATTTATTTATTGCCTTCTAGTTCTAAGCCGTGCGCCGTATTGGCCGTCTCGTGTAACATATTGTACAGCTTTACGCGAGAATATGTGATAAAGGTTCACGCCGATCTTTTAAATTGATAGTGACTTGGATGTTCGACGTGTCGTCTGATTCCGTGGACAGTGGAACGTCCGTATCACGTGACTTGAATCCCGAATGACGCATGAAAGCCGATACATCGATGTCTTTCACTCTTCTCTTTCTTTCTCTTCGTCTACTGCGCTTCCGTTTACCTATCGTAGATACGCACGTGAAGCGAATCAATTTACTCCGGTCAGCATAGATTCTACGTCAAGATGAGTTATACTCGTCTATGGGCAAGTTACCGGGCTGGGCGGGTGCAAAACTGTTTCAGAATTTCTGAAATGTACATACACACTGCAGTATTGAATTTCTGAAATTCTCATCACCCTGGGTGTAACGTAATATTCCATTAAATACGATCACGTCCTGCAGCAAAACGGTCCATTATTTCGTTCCATATTGTGAAAATGGATAGCGCATATTCTGATGTGTTCTTGTGCTTCCAGCATTCAATTGAACGAGAAATATATGCTATCATTTGTAAAAAATCTATTCGAAAAATTATATTCTCAATACGGATGTGTGTGTTTGTGTGTGTGTATATATATATAAAAAAATTAAGCGACTTGATTGTGCACTTCGTCACTGTATTGATCGTTATTTCCTTGACGAGTCGGATATTTAAGAGCTGATATTGATTTCGGAATAGTGTTTGCACATATATAGATATATATATATATATATCATCGAACTATTAGAATTTATAGATACATATCGTTAGAAACAGTTTAAACTCTTCGACTAGTTAGGCACGAATTAGAGATTCCGAATTTAATCGTAGATTACCCCAGAGTCAATTTCACGAAATACGCGATGTATGTGCCAGAAGCGGGGAGTTTCCCTAGCGAACTACATTTCCAGATCCTTTGCCTTTGATGAAAGGCGCCCAAATTGATGTGTTAAATTTCGCATAATGATAGTCGCGGTATCGATCCATCAACGCGGATTATCCGAAGCAATTGATAATGGTTCATTTTCATTGTGGCAAATTCATATATTTATGTATATTACAACGTATCAGAATGTATATTGATATATTAATGAAAAGTATATATTATATATTTTTAATTCTAGACAAAAAAGTGAAATTAATACAATTGAATTCAACAAAGTTACAGATTATATAAACCAAAATGTTTTCGCGTTGCAAATATTGTATTATTTGTTGGCAAGGATTTTCGCGAAAATACCGTTTCCAACAAAATCCGTCGAGGGTGCACGGTAACTCTTTGGCAACGTTTAGCGATCGCTGCACGTGGCAGCGTGGCTATTCACGCTGTGTCTGCGAGAGCAAACAATCATTGACACGACCGGGCGTAAGTAATTGTTCCGCAAGTTCGCTTTATACTCTGGGCAAAACATTCGCGCGATCGATCGCGAAAAATACGAAACGGAAGTGCATCCTGTTTGTGCCGTGGGCTGGTGGTCGGTCGGTGGAAAAGTTTCTCGCAAAATCGCGCTTGATCGTGCCAAGTGGCTGGTGCCGCGAGCTTTTAACGCGATAATTTGAAAAGACGTTGCGCCAATGAGAGGAAATCAGTTTTCTGCGAGCAGCAAGGGTGGAACGAAAAGATCTCCATTACGCATTCCGCACCTGCCTCTGCGTGGCGCTTTTGCTGAGAGGAGCGAATGAATACCGGAGGATAAGAAAGAGGGAAAGAAAGAGGGGAAAGAGTGAAAGGACGGACTCGCCCCGGAAGCGTTCGCAAAGTGGCACCTCGTTACGTTTGTAATTGCTCGCCGCAAATGCGTTACCAAAAGATTTCTCTAATTATCATACTATGCTTTACAAGTCGATGCGATTATACAGTTTAAACACAGTCCTGGTCGCGTTTTCCGTTTCTGAACATGTTACGCAAATAGTCATGCGAGCGCACACGTGAATAGTTACATTTAATCCGCTAAAATGTCAGAAAACTGAGTTGCCACTAGGATTTGTCGAGGTTTACATTTCAGAATATTTTTTTCCGCTTTATATTTCAACGTTGCATACTAGAATGAAATTTCGATGCTTTCGTTGTTTTTTCAAGAAACATTTTCTCTTCAAAATCCGCAATTTTTTACATCCTATTAATTACGATGTAATTTAATATTGGATTAATGTTTCAAATATGTATATGAAGCATAATATTCATATTAAAGAATTTACTTAGATCGATAACAATAATGTGCTTCCACCGACGTAATGTTGTAATATACTTATTACGGTGGTGTTATCATCGATCAATTTTTAATCATTCGATTGCGGAGTCGCTCGCCGAGAGCGACACCCTCGAGAGATCGTTAGTTTTCAAATGCTTCGCACTGTCGTTTATACCCCATTTCTGCGCCATGGTGATTGCACAATTATGTCCTAACAGGGTTTTAATTTGCTCGCTGACCAGATCTACGCTACCATATAAATCCACCAAGCACGACTACCGCACGCGCGGTATTACGCGGTATGCGTATTCACTACGACGAAGCGCGAAATATCCAGTGCATCATGGCGTACTGCAGTTCTTGCATTTTTTTCATTACACCGTCAGAATATAAAATACATGTGTTTTTTCGGCAACGTAATTACAACGAATACATCAAAGTCTCTATTCCAAAATGGAACTTTGAATACTTTTGCATTCTGGGCTTCTTGATATATGAATAATACAGCATCCGTACTCGGCATAAAAATATTTCAGTTAAATTTGTGTAAAAGATAATGCATAACTTAAGAAGCTGAACGTTCTATTAATTGCTGTTTTTTGTAACTAAAAATAAAAATAAAATTAAAAACACAAATAAAAAATAATAAATGAGAAAAATTGGAAAAGAGGACAACGGATATCGATGTATAAATATGATGATGTACAAACTGTCGTACGTTTTGTGAAATAAAATTACTGAAGGTGATTAAATTGAATCTATCTTCATGAGCGCTATCTTCATGGCAGTAGCTCACTGATTCTACACAATACACTACAATCTGTCTGCCGTTCCTTCCGGTCTAAATATGGCCGGCAAAGTTTATCCGAGATTACGCTTCCTGCGTGCAACGATCGCTGCACTTCGCTTGTCGGTCGCGTTGCTATCCTAGCTTAACCTATGTTCGAACTTAGAACTGCTAGATGCTATACTCATATTATTAGTAAAACCGCGTTACCCACGGACTCGTAACGCACAGTTGTCAGCGTGTGTGGAACTTGTATTCGCACATGCAGAATCACTCATATGCAAATGTAATTATAGCGCTTACAGAAAATTACAGCGTGTTCAATTCGAGGCATTAAAAACAGAGCGATCTAGCCATTAGATACGGACGCTATAATCAACGCGGAAAACATATTTTGTATCAAATGCATTACGCTTGTTATATAAGCTAGTAACAGCTCGATATTATTTGTACACAGAAAAAAGATAATTGCTTCAATTTAAAGACATATTATCCATTTTGTCCACATTTTATTAAATTTATTGGATAAAAAAAGATTTACGTACAAAGTACTTTTCTCATTCATTTGTTCTTTTTTGGCATGAAAATATCAATGCTGCATTTCAGAAATGAACTGTTAGTCCTCAACATAAAAGCTGTGCACAAAGAAACTCTGTGAATCGAAAACTCACGCGATCCCGCAGTTTCACGACGACGCGCAAAACAGCCTTTCGAAAGACCGACACGGCGGCAACCTGGTATGCGATTATTATCCTAATTCGAATCTAGCGTGCACCGGATACCGGTGTCGGAGAAATCAAAGGATTGCAAACGACATGGCATGTCACGAACAGAACTTCCGTCTAGACAAGTGTTCCGCTTTTCTTAGCAGTTCCCATCGTTAATCTTCGAAGCGAGCTTCGTGGCGCACGTTAATCAGGGGAAACCGAGCCTTGTTGATTGGAAATTCCATGAAAATGATCCACGATAAATGACGCTAATTGCTACCAAATAGACGTGAATAGGTATAAATTGTGATTTCAAATTTTTTAAATTGTTTGTTAAAATAAATTACGATGAAATAATTGTTCGCAACATAATATTATTTCTTTAAAGCATGTAATTTAAATCAAAATATAAATATTTAATTGATTAATATAAAGAAACATAAAATTGTGCTTGTCAGTAATTCAGTTTCTATTATTATTTTGCGGCGCGAAAAAATTCTATCTTTCTTTTTACGTTTGCGGGGAAAGGTGTTATATATCACGAAAAAGTGACAAGATAAAGAAAAGGCGATGAGAAATTTCGAATCTTTCTTGCGAATGAAGAATAAAGATGCTAATAAAAAAAACTGCGGGCGATACATTCTGAATACGATAAAAGTATCTGATTTTCCGCAGCTGGAATATTGCGATAGTCTGATGGATCGTTGCCCTTCGAATCTATGAAGCGGTTATGAAACCGTAAGCAGCTGTTCGCTGAACCGTTTCCTCCCGCCCATTTGGTGGGTTTGCACTTTAGGAGAGTAGTGAAGGAAACGTATGGCACGCCAGGGAAGCATCTACTTTGATAGTGGATTTTGCCTCATCCCTTCGCCTCTCGGTCGACCGTCTTCCTCTACTTCCTCTCCCCTTGGTTACCTGATCTCCTTACAATAACCGTAGTAACCGTGTTTGAAATTGGTCGTTTTTCCACAACAATTCGAATCTTGTTATATAACCGATCACTTTCATGAAACTTCTTGCAACAACCATGAACCACTTTGCATACTTACGTATGATATATACCATTCGCAAAAAATATGTAATATTTTATTAAGCACTTACTCCGATTCGCGTAGAGATATTTATTTTCGCGAAACTCGTGATTATTTCCGTTTAATAACGGCTGCTGGAAAATTTACATTCTGGTGACTTGCACCTAGCTGTCTGTATCGAAGAAATGTATTCAGGATCACGTTCGCTGAATATGATTAAATAAAGATATCACGTACGAAGTGCTCGTTAAAAGCCTTTAAGAGGCCATAACTTTATTACGCCTTTGGGACGGCCACCGCAATAAAATAAGCTTGCCGCAGCTTAATTTATACATAATGCGCCCAGAATAAATTGACTTAATTTGTCAATAAATCTGTAAACGAGGATAAATACGCGAAGGATTAAACGCACTGGAGACACGATATGAAAAACATGAAATATGTATTACAATGCGCAACGATCCGGCTCATTTTTGATTGTTTTATCAATAAAGACGTATGATACTATCCATAAAATGTGATAAAAGTGCAAATAAAAATATTATGAAATATTAAAAGCACATTCAGTAAAACCGTATAAATGTCCCAGATATAGAAATTAAATGAAAGCGGTAAAACATTGTTTTATATTGTCGATTTTCTACTTGTTACGCTCTTTGTCAAACATATTCGTTTCTTAGCACCCTATATCGCGTTCGTTTTATTGACACGGTGCACGAGCAAGCTTTATCCCAATCACGATAGGTTTAATTGAAATATCGTGTTTCGCGAAATATACGCCGCTAGCCTTTGTTGCAGTGCCATGCTGATAGCTCGATCAGTGTGGAAAATAAAAAACAATATGGAAAATAGATGAAGAAGGCAGAGTTTGGCTCGATTAAGCTAGATCGCTTTCAGTAATGCGTTTGACATGTGCCTTTTTTTCATCGAATAATTCCAATACTCCGAATGCATAGAGTTTCGCAGATGAGCCAGCGACGTAATAGAATGGTATGAGGAAGAGATCATTTATGTAGATAAATACATACGTTAAGGATCAACTTCCTCTTTAACGTCTTAACTCTTCCGCAAATACCCAGTGCTTCTAAATTCCGAGACCGCGCGACTCTCAAGGGTGTCGTAGGGCAGAAAAAGATCCGCATGCGTTAGAGTTTATGGCATATGACTTTCCTGAATGTTTAATAAATCGCGTACATTACCTAGGGACACGCAGAGTAGGGAAAAACGCTCCTGTGACGCGGCAAAAAAATTTCTTTGCAAAGAGAAACACGCTATGCCACAGAATATAATCAACGTCGGAAAATGTCGAGTAAAATTCATAAATAGCTGACGCGAAGCTTCTTTATTTATCGCAATTCCACAGTTTTACGCAACGATCAAGCGCTCCACGTTATAGATAGATGCCGCTGTAATCTGAAATACAAAACTAGCGCGCAGAACGCACGTCGTGACGTCTCTCAAATTAAATGCAAAATATCCGTGGCACGCGCGCGTATATTTAATTAACAGTTAAATATTAACATACACTCGCGGTGCTCGCTCCGTATAACGAAATATTCTCCGGCGCGGAAGCAACGCAAGCCACGGTGGGGCGTAACGAGGAGATTTGCATGTGACGTTCATAATTAATACGGCTAACGAGCATTTTTTCATTGGCGGCAAGAAGTACGCTGAATATCGCTATTAGAGGCGCACGGCACGTTTCGCCCTTCGAATGCAGATATTATCGTCGTAAAGTCATCGCAGCCCCGGTAACTCTTGATAATCGTATACCGCTAAGCGTCCCCTTCCACCCGGGAAATGTTTATGCTGTCGTATTTAACGGGATATGCGCGTTCCACGTCCCGGCAAGCTTTTTACCGTGTGCCGCGACGATACGCGCAGCTGCGAATAAATTCGAACCCTTTCCGCCGCCGCTCGACGACGCGACGGCCGGGTTCGAATTTGGTTTGCTAATTTCTCACCGGCCACGGGCTGTGGAAAAGATGCACCGCGATGCATTGTGAGGAATATTCTTCTGTGTGTATATCGCGCATCGCCCGATGGGGATACGCGACTGTTGCCGGAGAAGCGGCGCGCTCTCGTGTCTGCCGCTGCTTGGCAGATCTGCCAACTTCCACCCGCGACCCGCCGCTTCCACCATTGTCAAGAGAATCCATAAATCTGTCGTCGCGGTTGCCTAGCTCGCGAATGAGAGGCAAAGGGGAAAAAGAAAGGTGGCGAAATATCGCGAGAAATCCAGCGGGACCGAGCAATTGGAAACGATCAGATAACTTCGAGCAGAGAACGTCAGGAATAAATTGTCATTGTATTTTATGTAGAATTGACAATACTGCGATTTGCATTAATTTTTCTTAAAATTTTCTTTAATAATTGATTGATCGAGTTATTGTCTATTTTGATATGCATTTATTTTACGTTGTAAGTTAAAAATAAAATGATATTCTTAAAACGGAATATCGAGAAATAAAATTAAAGAAAAAGAGAGAGATCAATGCAACGCTATTTTTACGTATATATTGCTTTTGATCATGAAAATTCTTACATGAACGTGTCCACCGATAATGATTTATATTTGTGACATAATTATAGTATGACTGCTTTTCAACAAACTGAATTAGTGAGAATGCGAGAAACAGCGAAACATAACATTGCAAAATTCGTAATGATAGTTTCACCGAAACTATTTAAGACTTCGGACATCTATGATTGCGTTAGAGATAGATAAGTATTCGATAAATCCGTCACGCACATGCGTTCACGCTTCATCCATGATGTAATGATTCGTTTTAGCGTGACAAATTACGACACAACACATGCATCATCGCACAAGCTGTTTTGTCACACCGTACAGAACATTATGTCCTTTAATAATGTGCTTAGACCTTCAATTATTATTAACTGTTGTTTATTAAAACTGTGTGCTATCTGTTCTTATTATTTTTACGAGATTTGTTAAATTTTTATTATTTTCAGTTTGCTGAATTTTACGTATTTTATTTGAGAAATAAATTTACTCGTTTTTAGTACGTTATCAATACGTACAATCGAACAGATAATATTCAGTAGAAGCTCATCATGGTTTATGCCAAGTACGATATTAAACGGCGCTGGACTAAATTAATGTTACGTTTGTGCGCCGCTTACAGAACGCTTCACCGAATTCGAGAGAATTCATAACACCGAACTTCTATATGATAACGCTGTTACGTAGTAGACATCAATGGCAAATTGTCAGTGTTGTGAACTGGAAGAGCTCTAAACGACGTACCATTAAACTTGCGACGTACGAAGGAATAATCCCTCTTCGGATGGATCGCAACAGCTGCATGTAACAGATGATCCCGCGCGATTAATTCCGCTTTATCAATCTTGCGAATTTTCCAATGTATTATAATTTTGCGTATACATCGCTTAAAAGAGATGCAATTACATCGCTTAAAACAGATTAATATTTAGTTAAAGTTTTAACAGGTTGCTTTAATATTTTTAAAAATCGTAATATTGATTTACAGAGTTATTTTTCCCAGTCTATTAAATATTTTTAACGATCATATTTATCGTCGAGCAATCTTTACGATTTCCGAGTGGAATTAAAATTTTTTGGCTGCACGCCACAATTCTTTGGCTACGCTCAATTGCTCAATTGTTAGTTTTGCTTTTCTGTTTAGACAGAGAATGTTTATTATTCTATCCAGGAAATAAATAGTACGACGCAAGATGAACTCGAGGGAGAGAAGCGATGCGAAAAGGAAGAGAACGATGATATAAGCGGTGTATAGCAAGTGAGTAGAAAAACAAGAAGCTAGGCGCGGAGGGCATGGAATTGTTCATGCAGCGGTGTTTATGCATCTCGTACGTATTTCTACTGCGGCTTTCGTATTCGTGTATCCGCGTGTATTCGAAATATCAATATTCCATTTTCGTGTCGTTCGATATTCGCGCCGGACTGACACAACGACGGAAAGAGTCGGAATTTGCAATACGTGTTTCCGGATGAGGTGCGTTCCGCGTGGATTTCGCTTCCCCCGTCGCTTATATTATATACCGGTTCACCCTCGTTTTCAACGTCACTATCATCGGCTTATTCTCCCACCAAGTATTGTGCGTTATCTGACCAATGTTAATTCTGCTTTGCGCGAAACGTGAATGACAGTGGAAGATATAGCTCGTTTAAACTACAGTTCTGTGATGTATGCAATTTACTAATAAGCATGTACATAATTTCACGTAAATTTTATCATGCAATAATAAATGGAAAATAAAATCGCTCTTGACAAATTTATATTCTCGCTTGATTAATGTTTCGGGAAAACGTTATAATCATTATGACTTGCTTAAAACTAAAGTGCAGGGAGAGCTGCGGATAGAAAAAAGTTATCAGGCGAAAGATCGCGCGAGTTAATAAGCTCGTCAAAAATTTTAATTCTACGCGGCGTGATATCTTCCGGACGGGTAATTAATGACCGTCTGGCAAAAACAGCAATTGTCGTATGTTGGCTGTTCATAAGATAATGGTCTAATTTAAACGGCTCCCTATTTTCCGGGAAGGGAGAAGCGGGAGATTCTCTCGCAAAAGGGAATAGAGCGGGAGAACGCGTTCTGGCTCCAGGAAAGGAATCGCACTCGAGATACGGGCTTATCGCGAGAACAATTCATTCCCTCGCTTTCAGAAGTAGCTGACTCCGTTGCGTATGCATTACGTGCTATCCGTTTATTTACTTCTGCCTCGCAGCAAATTCGCGTGTTCGCGCACCAAGTTCTGGACGATGAGTAAAAGGTCGCGGGACCGGCGATATACTTTTACGTTGAGACTCCGTTTTCGCGAAGACTCATTTTTCAGTAACCGTCTTATCTCGAAGTGATCCAGATTCGTTCGCTGCTCAGAAAGCGTAAGAGGTCGATGTCGTCGTGCAATCCTCGCGCATTTCCCTAACACAGATCGTGGATCTATTTCGGGATCCGACCTCTCCGCAATTATGTTAGTCTAAATTTGGTTCCGCCACAATTGGTTCGCAGATGGTGCTTGGACCATGACGGTGTAATTACATCACCTACGTTTCGCGGAGATCCAATCGTACGACTACGCAGCAGTAGAGCTGGATAATGCTGATCAAATACTGATACTAGTTACTCTCGTGCTAGTATCGCAGCCATCACACCAGTAATCTCTCTGTTTGTTATAAACAATAGCGGTAATCCTATACCTAACGCGACCTGTAAGCGTTATTCGTGTTGCAAATGTTTTGATTTGCCGACAATTCGTAAATTATAATGATCGCAGCAAATATGTGGTATATGTTATTGTTGTATTTTATATGATGCAAAATAATTTTCACTATCCATTGAGGTAGCTATTTCCAATTAATCGTTCGTGAAATGACATTTATTTTACGCGCGAAATCAAGCCCGCAATATCGCCATGAGAGCATATCTGCTGTTCATCACGTGATAGGTGCGAAGCAATTATAACAGAAGCAGAGAAATTGTACGCTGCACGTATTTTGACACAAGAACGATGCAATACGATGCTGAACCGAGCCGATTTCTGTTCATCAAAATCTCACTGAAAGCTATATCAGTTCAATCGTACAATATTTAGATTAATGCAAGTTATTTTGCTGGTTATTTCCGATTTCGACATAAAATTAATTTATGTAACTTTACTGAAGATCAAATGAAGTGTTGAAGCATGTTGGAAAGAGCTAAGAGAATATCAATAAGCGCTACAAGGAGCGCGAGTTCCTTTAGGGACTAAAGTCCGGTTTACGGCGCGGCTCAGAAAAATCTCCGTAGAGATGAGAAAGCGTCGCTCTCGCGACATCGTCGCCGCGATGATTCGGATAAGTGATATCTAAGCGAGCGTTAAGCGCGCTCGGCGGCGGAAGAAATATGCGTTAAGGAACGAGGACGTCATTCTCGAATGCGCGCCGAGCCGGCGGAGAGCCGAGACGGCGGGAAAATGCGGAGAAGAGAGCGTGAAAAGGGGGTGGCGGTCGCGCCGCCGGCCAGAGGGAAATATAAATCAGGAATTATAAAGCAATTTCGCGGAAACCGCAACAAAACTCGCAAGAGCAAGTTCCAGTCGTTCTCCCCGCGTCGTTGTGTGGGTGCGACTGCCGCGGGGCCGGCGATGGGGGGTTGCGCTCGCTTTCAGTAAACCATTACAACGGCGGTGCGCCTGCTTAATCGCGCATTACTCTTTTCTTATACGCGTATACATATTTCTTGCACGTTGCACTTCACATTGCCGCTCATTCCAACCCCCCCTCTCTCGCGGCGGTTTCGATTGTTCTTTGATGAACGCGATTTCTTTCCAGTCGGGGCCTGTTTGTTGCTTCATCGTTACCTGCGGTTGCATTATCGGTCCCTCGCCGAATAAATTAAGTAGAATTAAGGATCAATTAAGAGTAAGTTAGGCGGCCATTAAGAGCTCGTTTAAAGACGGTTAGCTATTTCACGAAAACCACAACAAAACTCCATGGTTAATAAGCTCTCCGGCCAAATACTCCGGAATGAAATGTACGGAATTATATCTGCGTTATCGCAATATATTTCAGCGTATTAATGCTGGTGGCGATTATAGTACCGACAGTTAAATAACTTTATCACGCAGGATTAACTAGCTATAAGTAACTCCAGACATTGATAAATCGATGCAACTAAAACCGTGTTGTGCGTAATTCACGTGCACGCTACTGCGCGCGAAAAATATGGGACCGAAAACAGCAAGATTTAATACAAGCATTAATATATAAAATTTAATAGACTTGTTAAAATGGAATAATGAAAAATGAAAATATAACAGCACAAGATTTTTTAGAATGAATGTTAACCGCTGGTTAAATTAATAAAACTGACAAATGACAGTGATTATATTATGCAGTTAAAAAATTCAAAACCAGTGTTATTATTTTTTTTTTCATTTCTAGCGTAAAATCTTTATTTTAATAATTTCATAATGAATTATTATCGCTGGCGTCTCGTCCGTCTTAACCGCGCATTAATGCAGCCGTACGAGGGCGCGGTAAGGACATGCAGCACCTACGAAGGCTGGCATCGATTCTAGCGATGATGAAGCGCTCATCGCGAAGCAAAGTACTCGAAGCGCCATTACTTTACATATTAATGTCTTTAAGCCGTGGCCTGCGTTCCTTCAGCGGTTTTCGTCGGCTCGAGTCCAATGTTTCCGCAGCTACCGTGACGGAAAAGCTTCGGGTCACGAAACTGTTCGCTTGAATTATTATTTTCGGAAAGATTTATGCTTGCGCAATCCGGTGTTGTAATGGGATTGCGGTATCCGCAATTTCAATTCACCATGCATTGATTTATAATCCTTTTAACGTGTGTACATCAAAAACTTTTCTTCGTTTCGGTTTCGCGTTACGCCGAATTCGAGCGAGGAATATAATCAGGAAAAAAGTTACACCCAAGGGTGCGGGAGTTGTAAGTTGCAAGGATTAATTGCCCTGCGTGAAATTTATGGAACGTTTAGAATGTTTCGCCAAATAGCACCGAGTCACGAAATAACAATAGGAAGCTACTCTTTTTTAAAAGCCGATCCATAAATTCTGCCTGAAAATTTCTTTCTATCGATTTACACGCCTAAACTAAATAATTATTTTAATGCGCTATTGTGGAATCAAATTTTTATCAGAGAAAGTAAGAAATGATTTATAGTGTAAAAAAGATCGTGATCACGATTACAACATTTGTTGTAATCTTTTACACTATAAATCATTTCTTATGTTGTAATCAGTGCAGCTGATTACCACATTTATCTTTTAATTTTTTTTTTTAAAAGATTAATATGTGAAACGGAAATGAACAGATTGTTTAGAAATATTTCATTAATTGCGAAAATGATTAGTGCTTGTGTATTCGATACACAATTATATGAAATGACCCGTGCACTTGCTTTTACGATCTCCAGGGAACATTGTGTTTCTGTAACAGTGACTGTAACATTAATTAACAGCATGCTGTTAATTAGCAAAGTTCTGCAACACGATTCCTCCTACTGATTCCTCCTACATTACCGGATGCGTGAACTTGTAGACACCGACTATAATTTTGCAGCCATTCTATAGCTGCATCTAATTTGGATTCTATGCTACATTCGCTTCGAAGATACACACAAAGAACACGTACGAAAGGATTTGACAATTCCGGAACCGATTCTCTCTTTCAACTTCTCATATGATTTATAGAAATCTCATTTAGAACGGCAAAGTTTCATCTTTTTTTTCTTGAGGATATTATATAAGTGAAAGTAAGAGACGAAAAGAAATGCAAACACACGGAAGCAATGTATAATATAAAACTTGTTGGACATGAAAATTGCAGTTCATGACAATATGTGAAGGCGAAAGTGCAACTATGAATGATGTTCATCGAGCGAAACGATATCTAGTTTATTACCAGCTCTGTTTCTAATTCAACAGAATAGAAATTGGAAGGAACATATTACACTGACATGCTATTGCGTATACTCGACGTAAGTCGGTAATGCTATAGTTGAGTAAACCATGTACTTTCGCTATCCGTTTCCTCTTAAAATAATCAATTACAAAAATAATTTAATGATTTGCTTAAAAAAGTTGTAAAACAATTTATTAAAATTATTGAAAAAATATACCACAACGTACCAAAGAAATTAGTAAAATAAAAAGTTAAATCTATCTAAATAAAATAATTGCTAATAATGATTACATTTATTAATAATAAATATGTAATATTAATAAAGCATGCAATCAATATCATTGTATATTATTCGGCTGGTTATAGCATCGAAAAAACTTTTGCAACAATATTTGAAAAATTACAAAAGAGCAAATATAATATATTTATCTTTACCGTCGTATAGATTTTATAAAAAGGAGGATATTGAAAATAAATCGATTTTGGCCTATGGTGTGCAACCAAAATTACAAATGGTTTCTTATAGATTTTATACCGTAGAATCACGTGGTAAAGTCCGTTTTCCTCTAGACAGCGAGGAAAGTACGGAAAAATTTATAAAAAGATCATGAAAAATGCAATTTTCCGTATAAAAACACATGTACTTATGGATGTACTTGAGTGAACACAAGTGTGTCCAAGCTTTTTTTTTTGCGCGCGCGCGCGCGCGCGTGTGTGTGTATGTGTGTGTGTGTGTGTTCTGATAAAAGTATTTGATTTTCTAATAAAATGTTTCTTTACCGTCGGCATTAGCGTTACCCGATGTGCATCACGGGGAGGTTGCCTGAGCGGTTTTTGCACATCATTTGACTGAAAAGAGCCGATTAAAAGTAATAATATTACATGTAGACATTCAGTCAGACTCAGTAACTTTATTATCATCTGAATCGGATGACGAATTATTTTCAAAAATGAATGAAAAACTGAACGTTGGTAGCCATATTGTGTTTGAATATTTCGTCTTTTTTTCAATATTTCCATACTTTTTCCGCTGTCTAGAGGAAAACGGACTTTACCACGTGATTCTACGATATAAAATTTATAAGAAACCATTTGTAGTTTTGGTTCCACACCATGGGCCAAAATCGACCTATCTTTAACATCCTCCTTATAATATCTAATTGTCAATATGGCAGCGCTGTCAGAGCGATCATTGACGTCATACAGTCAGAGAATAGCCGCCCAATAATTCCCTTCCTTCAGTATAAACTCCATGCAATTCTTATATCTGTGCTAAAGAGAGGCAGCTCATGCAACAGAAATTATAATATCTAATTGTCAACATAGCAGCGCTATGAAAGCGATCATTAACGTCGTACGGTCAGAGAATAGCCGCCCAATGATTCCCTTCCTTCAGTATAAACTCCATGCAATTTTTATATCTCTGCCAGAGAGACACATCTCTTGCAACAGAAATTATAATATCTAATTGTCAATATAGCAGCGCTGTTAGAGCGATTTTTGACGTCATACGGTCAGAGAATAGCCGCCCAATAATTCCCTTGCTCCAGTATAAACTCCATGCAATTCTTATATCTGTGCTAAACAGAGCCAGCTCATGCAACAGAAATTATAATATCTAATTGTCAATATAGCAGCGCTATGAAAGCGATCATTAACGTCGTACGGTCAGAGAATAGCCGCCCAATGATTCCCTTCCCTCAGTATAAACTCCATGCAATTCTTATATCTGTGCTAAAGACAGCCAGCTCATGCAACAGAAATTATAATATCTAATTGTCAATATAGCAGCGCTATGAAAGCGATCATTAACGTCGTATGGTCAGAGAATAGCCGCCCAATGATTCCCTTCCCTCAGTATAAACTCCATGCAATTCTTATATCTGTGCTAAAGACAGCCAGCTCATGCAACAGAAATTATAATATCTAATTGTCAATATAGCAGCGCTATGAAAGCGATCATTAACGTCGTATGGTCAGAGAATAGCCGCCCAATGATTCCCTTCCCTCAGTATAAACTCCATGCAATTCTTATATCTCTGCCAGAGAGACACATCTCTTGCAACAGAAATTATAATATCTAATTGTCAATATAGCAGCGCTGTTAGAGCGATTTTTGACGTCGTACGGTCAGAGAATAGCCGCCCAATAATTCCCTTGCTCCAGTATAAACTCCATGCAATTCTTATATCTGTGCTAAAGAGAGCCAGCTCATGCAACAGAAATTATAATATCTAATTGTCAATATAGCAGCGCTCTTAGAGCGATTTTTGACGTCGTACGGTCAGAGAATAGCCGCCCAATAATTCCCTTGCTCCAGTATAAACTCCATGCAATTCTTATATCTGTGCTAAAGAGAGCCAGCTCATGCAACAGAAATTATAATATCTAATTGTCAATATAGCAGCGCTATGAAAGCGATCATTGACGTCGTACGGTCAGAGAATAGCCGCCCAATGATTCCCTTCCTTCAGTATAAACTCCATGCAATTCTTATATCTCTGCCAGAGAGACACATCTCTTGCAACAGAAATTATAATATCTAATTGTCAATATAGCAGCGCTGTCAGAGCGATCTTTGACGTCGTACGGTCAGAGAATAGCCGCCCAATAATTCCCTTGCTCCAGTATAAACTCCATGCAATTCTTATATCTGTGCTAAAGAGAGCCAGCTCATGCAACAGAAATTATAATATCTAATTGTCAATATAGCAGCGCTATGAAAGCGATCATTAACGTCGTACGGTCAGAGAATAGCCGCCCAATGATTCCCTTCCCTCAGTATAAACTCCATGCAATTCTTATATCTCTGCCAGAGAGACACATCTCTTGCAACAGAAATTATAATATCTAATTGTGAATGATCGCTCTGAGAGCGCTGCTATATTGACAATTAGATATTATAATTTCTGTTGCATGAGCTGGCTGTCTTTAGCACAGATATAAGAATTGCATGGAGTTTATACTGGAGCAAGGGAATTATTGGGCGGCTATTCTCTGACTGTACGACGCTAACAATGGCACTGACAGCGCTGCTATATTGACAATTAGATATTATAATTTCTGTTGCACAAGCTGCCTCTTTTTAGCATAGATATATGAATTGCATGGAGTTTATACTGGAGTAAGGGAATTATTGGGCGGCTATTCTTTGACCGTACGACGTTAATGATCGCTTTCATAGCGCTGCTATATTGACAATTAGATATTATAATTTCTGTTGGATGAGATGTGTCTCTCTGGCAGAGATATAAGAATTGCATGGAGTTTATACTGGAGCAAGGGAATTATTGGGCGGCTATTGTCTGACCGTACGACGTCAAAGATCGCTCTGAGAATGCTGCTATATTGACAATTAGATATCATAAGGAGGATGTTAAAGATAGGTCGATTTTGGTACTTTCCCCGCTGTCTAGAGGAAAACGGACTTTACCACGTGATTCTACGGTATAAAATCTATAAGAAACCATTTGTAGTTTTGGTTCCACACCATGGGCCAAAATCGACCTATTTTTAACATTCTTCTTTTATTATATATTCTCGCGCTTAAATGTATAGATTGTTTACGTAGAGCCGCAGGCAAATGCTAGTATTTGTGAGCATCGGGCAGCGCCCAGCCGAAATGTCTAAATGTCGATGCGCGAAAGATGGATGAACCATCAGGTGGAGTATCGAGTGGCGCGCCGTAAATGCGCGAAGCGGAAAGGGCGGGCATCGCACGCGGATGTGGCCTGGGAATGGCAGCCGCTGGAAAATGGTCGGATATTTTCGGATGTTCCGACGGTTCGCACGATCCTCGAGAGAGAAGAACCGCCGCCTCGGCATCGTTTGAGCCACGTATCTTCGATCGTGGCAGCGTCAAATACGATCGAAGCACGATTCATATTGTATGAACCCAACACGAGCGTTTTATTGTGAAATCCAAATTAGAGGTAAAAGCAGTTTCTGAAACATTAGAGAATGAAAAGTTTCTTTTTTATTTTCAATAGCGTGGTATAATTATTTGATAAATTTTATAAAACTGAGCAAATATTATGCAATATAAATTGATTCTAATTAATATTAACAATGTAATAAACACGATGATAAACGTTAACGATAACATTATTGAGATAAAATCATATATTGAAATATCATTTTATATTGGATCATTGAGTTTCGAAAATCGCCGGGATTTTCTGCACACTAAGGATACATTTTACCCTATTTGCTTACACAAGCATGAAGACTAGCGCAGTCTTTACAACGATTATCCTTTTGCGCGTTACCTTGAAAAGTTTCCAGATTATTGGAGAAAATTTACGGGATAAAAGGATAGAACCTCGCCAAATCTATTTGGCCAGGAAACGACCATTACTCTGCTTGACCTGTTTCAGATATCAAGGTCGCTTTCGCGAAGTTTAAACAGTGGAAATAAGCTGATTTCGACGCTGCCAAAAACCATTTTGCTGAACGACTTACTACTCTGACATTTCGTGATGTTTAATCGGTGTGTCGTGCTTTTTTACAAATAAATATACATTATGGCGATTCATATATATTTACAACATACCGAAATCATATGAAACTCGGATTTACTCACACATTCCAAATCCATAATGAAATGCAACGTAAATGCACCATCCGTGCAGTCGACAGCTCGCGAGTAGAGTGCACTCGATACGTCACGCGGAGTGCGCTCTCGCAGTTCGCGGCTTTGGAAACAAATCGCAATGAACGAGGGAAGCGGAAATCTATCGTCGGAGCGCGCACGACGCGACGGAAAAGGGGCGCAGGATGCAATCCCTGCGCGAGCATCATTGCAGAAGCGAAAGTAGTGTGGCGGGCGAAACGTGTGTGTATATAAGATATCCCGCGGTAATACGTTTGCCTGCAGCAGCCCCGTGCACTCTGTTTACCCCCGACAAATCCCACTAGACACGATATTATCCCTCTTATATACCTTCTCCCGTCGTCATCCTACGGGAATCCGCGAACGCTCTGCCGCGGCTTTCCCAGAATGCCCGGAAAACGGTTCCTGAAACGATAACATAGCGTATCACGGTATTTGCGCCCTTGTTGTGGACCACCTGGCAATTTAAATCGTTCGGGCGCGCTTGGAAAACAAAGAAATCGCGTGGCTTTGATACAAATTGAGACAGTTACTGCGAGACATTTCTTTATGCCTCGCGACTTCAAATCTATTTCCGCACGTAGCCGACGAAACGAGCTGCTTTAACGTCGTTTAATGTAAACAATGAATTTATATGTGTGCAGATTAATAATATCGTAAAAAAATATAATATAAACCACGTCAAACTATAAGACTGTAAAATTGGAAATAAAAATAAGTAAATGTAATATATTAGATTTTAAATGTAAATAATCTAAAAACGGAATCAGAACAATAGAAGATTAAATATAAAACTGTCAACGGAATAATATTTTGCAACATTTTACTATCATAAAATAGAATAGCAAATAACGAAACAAAGCCGCGATTGTTAATTGTTTCGAGTGAACTCGCGTTATTGTCGATACACATAAAGTAACGCTTCTCTTAAAAAGAGGGGAATAAAAAATTGAAAAAATAAAACGTCCCCGTGAGTGTCGTTGAAATCATTGAACCTCTTGCAATCGTTGGAACATTGCGAATTAAACAAGCGGCGCGATAAATCGTCGAAAAAAAAGCGTATTTCGAGAAGAGAGCTGGAGAAAAGAGCGACAGTAACGTGTGTGTGCGTGAAGTAAATCAGCCGCGATATTGCTGCGACGAGGGAAGTGAATTGGTGTCTCGTACGTACGCGCGTGTTTACACGCCGCACGCAATTCCGACAAATGACGAAAAATCAACAAACGGCAAATCTCATTTGCACGGCACGCAATAACCCCTTCCCCGTGAGTTAAGTTAATGAGATATCACGGCGAGACCGGGCACTTTACAGGTGGTTTACATCGCGTTTAAAATGCCAGTGTGTTAACCCCGGATTTATCGACGCCCGAGAACAGCCCCTGGCACAGTGCCCCACGGCTCGGTTTTCCTGGCGCGTATATATACATATATATATTATATATATATATATATATATATACGCATATATATATGTATATATATATATGTGTATATATATGCATATATACAACCCATAAGAATGTCGGCGCGATAAAACAATATGCAACTCGGCGTTTAACGTGACGTCACATAGATAACTTTAACGTCGTGGCGAATAATATTGCTGAATGAGACTATCAGTTTCCTGAGAAAATCAATACTGATGTGGAGAGCTAGTGATGATTGTTATATTTCACTAATTATCGGAATCTTAGACGATAAGCTTCAGTGTGTCTCGTCATTTATTCGCGATACGTACATATATACGTGAATTGGTTCTCGAAATATACGCTATGCTTCGCTGCACTTAATGGTGCCAATACTCGTAGTACCGCTGCACTTTAGACTGTCAAAGACCAACTGTGGGGAGAGCGCAAACCATAACGAGCCCTAATAGCGAAATGACCCTAATTAACTGATTGATTAATGACAAGGCGCGAACTCCATCTATTGCTCCTCGATTCGCAAATTCGAAGTGATCGGTCGTGGCGCTCTCTTGCACGGCACGAGAATTCTCACGTCGAATTATCTCGTCTAATTGTCAGATTAACTCACTGTCTTTATACTAATTATGGTACACCAAGTAATAACAACATTAATCAGCATTATAATTCACGCTTCTCGCAAAGCTTCTCTAGAAAATAATACGATTTGTCGATGTTCTTCCGCGTAATTTATTGCTCGTACTGTTAGCGAAACTCTTGGTAATATTATGTTCAGATATATATTTGTAAAATATCTCTTATGGAAATATTTTAAAAAAGTTTATAAAATTTTAAAACATATTTTAAACAGTATTTTTTAAATAATTAATTTAGTTATTTTATACATTTAACTTTATATTATTTACAGTGTTAATCTTTATTTAGCTTATAAAATTTAATTAAATTTACCATGTTTGTGGCAACGTTATTAGAAAAATGTAAAAATAATGGATTTCTGTATTGCCAAGATTTAATTTAACATAACATATTACTGCATTTTATCTTCATACATTTAACATTTTCCTCAGAATAGTAGTAAATTGAAAATAGAATGTGCTCTAAAGAGCAGTCATGTTCAAATTTTTCAAAAGTACGTCGCCAACCCTTTGGGCAGAAGTTTTCACGTCCGCGGCGAACAGACATGCTCGAGTTATTGCTATGGAGCCCTCTTTCCCTCCGGCAGAAAGTTTAAAAAGTTGATTCGCGAATTGGCCTCCAAGGAAATCTGTCTTCGGGCTGGATACCCGCATAGTTGGAACTGCACGAACTAATTGTTAGGATGACACGTGGTTCTTTAATCTTACAACTTCTGAGAATAATATAGAAACTATTTCAATAAGCTGTCTTACTCTTAAATTGTGTTTTTTGCAAACAAACTCGTGTCACAAATAGTGATGATTGAATAGCACCGTGTTGCTGTAGCGATAACTCAATTTTGGACAAGTGTCCATTTCGATACTCGCTGACGCAGCTTCATTCAACGAGGTCCGTCTGAAGAACTTTGCCAAGTCGGCAACACATCGAGACGACACGGCAGTGTCATGATTCATTTTATTTTTCCCGTGACTAAATACATATACTCTTTCTTCAAACAGATGATATCCATTTTACAATCAATCGCGACCGAGTAATCGTCAAAACATCCAGTGGAAGAATATTGATATTAATTACTTTTGAAAGCAACCACCGTCTATTTATCAGAAATAAAATATTGAATATCGTATTCAATATTGAAAAAATATCAAGGTTTTATATTTTTCTATAAAAATTTTAATGACATGTATTCTTGAAATATTATAAAGAAAAGTACTCGAATTATAAAACTGCTGAAAACGATACGAATTATAAACTAATAATGAGAATTGCATGCATAATTTATCATAAATTAATGAAATTCTCCAATGAAATATGATGATTTTGTATATTTAATGAGTGTAAATAAATTAAATTTTTGTGATTATATATTATCGGAAAGTGACATTGATACAAAACATTGATCAACTTTAGTATCTAGAATTATGTTTCTGAAAGGATTGTGCAATTCTAAACACTTAGTCTCCGAAACTCTGTTTGCGGTGAAGCCTCGTCGTTTCGTCGTCGTTGAGCGTCGTCACGATGTCGTTGCCTTTTATCCATCAGGATTAAGAGCCTCACCTCCCCATTTTAAATTAACCCGAGGATTAAGCCTAAATTAGTCTTCTTAATTCAATTCAAATCCCCCGAGGTCTCGCCTGTCTAGCCGCAGTATCTACGCTCTTCTCTTTAAGAGCCTTTACCTTGCGCACCGATTCTTAGGTATCTGAGAAATCGTTGAAGATTCTTCAAGAAGCTCTAACGCTCTTCAGACTACATCTTCATTGATTTTTATTCCTATATACACGAGATTTCAGCATTGTGTATACAAAGTCTATTTATTTCGCGATATAAAATATTACACACGTACACATACACGCTCAATTTAGAATAATATTAATAAAATATTTAAAGAAATAGACAATGTTAATTCTAGTTTGGCATCGATTGAATTATTTAATATTGAGTTACTAATATATTAGCAGTTTTGTGTACACGATAGTGGTTTTGGGCGTTCAAATTTTCATCGTATGCCGCATGAGTTCACGTTACCATGCGGTAGATTCGGCAAACATATTGTTCCGTTTTATCTAATCCCACCATTATCCGTAACGTAGAAGCATTAACGGCGCAAAGTTTCGCCTGATAGCAAATAAAACCGCAAAGTGCATATGTCTCTGCGCAGCGAAATGCCACGGTCTTCGGTTTATTAAGCGAATTCACCGTAGAAGCCGATTATAGTCGATATAATCCATGACGACATTATTCCTATCTCATTCTCGATACTTTCTTTGCGCGCCTCGCCACTACAATTCCCAATTATCCCTTAAGCATAGAAATTCTCAATAGCTGCAAGCTTCGATAATCTAACAAAGCTACGTCGTTAAGCCCTAGGAAGTGTTCCCATTATCTGCAGAAATCCTATGAGAGTGACGCTATTACCGTCTACCATTGTTTGAGCATTTTACAACGAGAAATTTCTTATCTGCTGCATATTTTTCGCGATTACATCGTCGGCATTTCTTCGTGAATGCAGAAACGTGAAAATAATCGGTTTTCAATGTATAATCAGCATGCACAAATTTATATTACGTATTGTAGCTCAAGTATCCACAATTCAATGAATCCGACAAAATAATTGAAGTACTATTTTGCCGCTAAAAATTACGTTATTGTAAAGTCGAATAATTCTGCAGTATTGATCGCGAGAGAATATTTTCATATTATTTTTATTCCACAGTGAACTAAATAACTTAGACTACGACTGCAAACACGTATCACGCCGTAGACGAATATATACATACCGTGTGTGCTACTTGTACAAGCGTAGTCGGGAGCAAGTGAACAAGCAGAACTCTGAGAACTTGGAGGACATTTGTAAAGAATGCTAAGCCGAGAAACCTCTATTCTTGGTAGAAAGTCTCGCGGCCTGTGCTGCGATCCAATAACATAATGCCAGCAAGATATCGTGCTTGCGAGAACGTGCGCTCGTAAGATCTACTAGCATGGAATTTTAGCAGCTCTAAAATACGTTATGGGATCATCAGATTAGGTAAAGCCGCCGTTCTGTATCGACCACCGCGCGTACCGATTTCGAACAGATGAAAAGAACGTATAGAATTCCGAAAAATTTCGTAAACTTCAACCAACACGATGCTGGTATTAAGCATCAAGTATATTTCTCTTTAACAAATAAATTGGATTTTACCGGCCCAATTATGCAAGCAAAGAAAATGAAACTGGTAAACAAATAAATGTTATTGATATGGAATGCAGGAGTGAAAGTTTCATGCGTAAAGCAATAATTTAATTACATTGTGAATACCGATAAACGTATAATTGTTAAAATTTGCTTTAATATTACCTGATAGCGTGAAACGAAATGCTTTCGCAGTGCTACTGCGGAATTATTTGAAAACGCTTATGTGGTCCCACTCAAATACTATCGTATATAAGCCGCAGAAATAAATCAGCTGAGCCCGTCGGCTGCGCTCGGTCAAATGAAATACCTAATTAATCTTCGGATCGTATTGACGTTCAGTCGACAGCACTTCGTTATCTCGGAAATCCAATTGACTAATTATCTCTTCGATGATTTTCACCTGTGCGCGTAGGCCATCTTTTCGCGGTCCAGCTGTCGGACGCGCGTATAGGATTTCCCGCGATAAACCGTCGCATTTTTGAGCCTCGCAGATGGCGAAAATTCGGTTTTGTTAATTGAAACGACCCCATTGCTCCTAGGGTTCGACTGATCGATACAGTTGCGGTTTATTCGCCGGCAGCAGAATTCGAAACAATTTCGGCTGCCGCCGGACCGGACGCGGGGTCACACGGGGGGTGGTCAAAGTTGCAGGGCATACAACTCTCGATGCTACGTACCTACCTGAACGTCATATTAATCCACGAATATGCTGATCGAGACTATTTGCGGTATTGACCCTGTGCATATTGCTTTTCCCGATGCTTCGGGAGCCTATCCTGGTCCTGCTGCAGGTTCCTCGTTCCGATAGGGCAGTCTGCGGTCGATATAGCGAAACGCGTATCGTCCGAGCGCGATCAAACGTTTCGCTGCACAGTATTTCATTATACGTACACGAGCGCGGCATTCTATAGTGGCGGTACGGTGCCCCATGGGGATTCTACACTCACGGAAATGCTGGCATGTATCTTTGCTCATCCAGCAGCTAATTAAGAAAAATTTTATTCGACTTCGAGAGCGTAGCGAGAGATGTGGCGCACAGATCCATAAAAAGGTTATTCTATCTTTTTATGTTTGTTTTTTTATTTTTCTTTGAGATGATCTATATACTAAAAAAGTGTGCGATATTGAAGTACAATATTGAATTTAATATATTTTTTAGAACAAAGAATATTTTTTTTAAATAGTAAAATAAAATTGTCTATTTGTTATTATTTTTTAAACAGATTTATATAAAATAATATTTTCAACAATTATTTCCATAGTCATTAAAAATTTTCAGTGGTTTTACTTCAAACAAATAATTTTTCGCAAACGAAAATTACATTATTTTATATATAAAATAGTTGCATAAGGTATCAAATAAAATAATTTATTTTTTACTAGTAAAATTAAAAAAAATTAATTAAAATTATAAAATTGTTTTGTCGAAAATATTTTTTAATATAAAAAAAGTTTTAATAATTTAATAAAAATATGGTTTGTACATGTTTATAAGTGGATTAACCGTTTTTCAAACTTTATGGCAATTAATTAAAGTAATAATATTTTAAATTATGTAATTTTTGCAATTAAAATATTACATATTCTAGTTGTCTTTTCAAAATTAAATGAAACAATTACAAATCAATACAGTCTTGTTTATGTAATGCTTTAGCTCGTAGCATTCTCCATCTTCAATGATCGAGCGACTGATATAGACGCTAGCTCAGCTTTTATACATGTATTATTCCAAACCACCTGAAAGCTTTTCGTTGTACAGAAGTGTACAAAAATCTCCCAAGCTCTTTTGATAATCATGAGTCATTGTGTGATTTGTGACTTATCGGTTGGCTTATCAAGCTTTAACAACTTTGATAGTTCATTGAGCTGAGGATGCTTTAAAAGTAAAACTCAAATGTATATCTTGCATAGTATTCATTAATATTTATAATATTAATTATTTTATTATATCTTTTATAGATATATATTTAATTTTGCTTTAAATATATTGTTGTTTATATATTTTAATTTTGCTTTAAATATATTGTTGTTTATATATTTTAATTTTATAAATTAAATTTATTTTAATTTATTTCAATTTTATAAATTAAAAAATTAATTATCTTAATTTTGAAACTTTATATGATAACTTTGCATATCAAATATTATATTTTTTGCAAATTTAAAACAGTTTTTTGTAATTTTTTTTAAATACGGAGTATTTATTCAAAACGTTCAAAACGTTTGAGATTTTTAATGATTATGATTTTACGTGTGACCTAATTAAATCATGTAACATAAAGAGACTCTGTATTCAATCAGCTGAATAAACACGAGCAGAACTCTATGATCATGTAATATACTGTAGATATAACCTCGATACGCGGAATTAATTAAGAGAAAGTTTTTTTCCAATTTATCGCACACTTGTATTGTAAAAAAGGGGAACATGTATGCACTATCAGTGACGTTTTCCATTGCCATTGATCATCGTTGTGACGTAGAATAATGGAAAAGAATTTCTGCAACAAACCGTATTTCTACGCGCGCTCGGACGGAAGTCTATCTTTAGTCAACACGGGTTCGTTTCATAATGGTACAAAACAAACGAGTAGCACGTTTCTGCAACCGTTATTTTCTTTAAATGTTTCACATAATGGAAAATTACTAATCGTTGATCGTGAACAAAATTTAACATACAAAAGTCTTTCTACCGTGAAAAGCAGTATATTTTATATAAGTTACGATAAGTAATTAATCAATAAGAATGAAAAGACTATTAATGTGATCATTCATATACCATTACCGATATTCAATTATCGAAATATATGTTTAAATAGATTGAGTGTACCCGCGCAGCTCTGCTATCCATTTTCATTCCGCGTCTCTTACATTACGCGTTTGTGCAATACATACTCGACGTGCATTAACTGCGTATAATACGTGAATTACATTTGGCAAACTATTTGCCAACCTATCGGCTCTTAGCGCGCGCATTGTCCACATTATCCAGTAAATCTTTTAATTATCGTATCCGAAGTATGCGCATTATTAACACGCTGTGCATCGTTAACTTCATTTGTAGACATTATCGCACCGCGTTGCAAATAGCGTGTACAAGAACAATTTGACGTTTCCCTAGCTAGCCTCTCACTTTGTACAAATACAATTAAAAAATTATATAATTATGCGCTCAAAAGAAAATTTTTTATGCTAAATTAAAAGAGTGCAAAATTTTTTCTTTATAGATTTAGTGAGTGCATAATTAGTGCATAATTATATAATTTTTTTATTGAATTTGTACAAAGTGGTCTAGCTAGGCGGACATAATTTGTGCGGGCCGAAGATTTTTAGTCTCTTTTAAAACAACGGTTGTGTTAACGCTGATTCCGACATTACCGTACGGTTTCTAATGATTTTCAAAATCTCCTTTCTTTCTCTCGCAGTGCATCGCAAGGGTACGCTGTGCACTTGTTAGATATATTCAGTGTACCTTTCCGCGCGCCTGGAATTCGAATATCGTCTAATATCGTTCTTATTCATGAAATTGTTGCATTTGTAGGACAATGTTCTACGGTTATTTTACGAGCTTTGCTAAGCTTTCTTTGTTTTAACAATTATTTAACAATAAAGAGGTATAAACTTTGAATTAAAATGCAGCAATCTACACACAAATGTAAGGATAAAGAACTTTAAATGTTCTTTATTAGCTCTATAATACATAGTTATATAATAGATATATATTTACAATGTAGAATAGATAGATAATCGTGTTTCCTAATTGACCTATCAGACGCTCCACATACTCGCTTAGCTATTGATTTGGCAGAACGTTACCTTGAGATATCAGACGTTACTGTAGCAGCTGTGGCGAACCCCGTGAAATCGAGCAATCGCACATTACGCGTCCATTAACACGAAGCTGCTGGTACGAAACAGGCTTAATGTATGATTTATGTCTCTGTAAAGCCAGGAAGCCACAAAGCTGCAAGATACAAGGATTATGTTACAAGGATTGTGTTGTCCGTAGATATTAATTATTTAACACGCTCGTGAAATTTCTGGAAAAATTGCTTTTTTTATAGAAAATAGCTTTTCTCGCGTTTCGCAAAAAGACTGATATATTTGACAGAGAAGTAAAAGAATCAATTCATGTCAAATTAAATATGGAGGATAACAAAAGATGTCAGGAGAGACAGAATCAATGTTTTACACGTAATCTGTAAGTTTTTATTCGAATTAAAGTACGTAATAAAAAGCTATCAATACTTCTTGTTTATCTACTTAAATTGTCTGTGCAAACTTAAATATTTTCAACTTGTAGCATGCAGTCTTTAAATTCTTATTAAGATACAAATGTGAGAGTAGAAGGGAAAAAATATAGCAAAGCAGATGAAAAGGACGCGATAGAAAGTAAGAACACGAGAAGACAGAAGTGAGCAGTTCAAAGAGCTAAACATAGACTCGTAATAATTGCACTATTATAGTTATGTAAACAGGCTCGTTTATGCGGAACGGCCTTAAAGCAGGCTTCCTACCCGGCATCTCATTAGTCGCGACAGGAAGAAGGAGGAAGAACGTAGAAAGGAGTGCGACCTCGGTGTACAATGCTGATTTCAAATCGATCGGGGCTTTAACGCTCGTTTTACTGTTTTTTTTTTCTCAACCGCACCTTTCTCTCCGCTAACAGCGGGCGAAGCCTATTTAAGACACGGAAATATTTTTTGCTATGAATTACAAGTCAGCGATAAATAGCTACAGCGAGCGAAAAAAAAGGAACACGATCTCGCGTCGAGTAGATCAGCATTGCTACTGCGCAAACGACATAAAAGAATACTACAAGATTAAAAAAGGAATTCTGTCCATTAAGATGTCATGTTAGTTAACAGTACTAGAGCACGTGAGCAAATTAAATCAGTCTGACGTTTACATTTACATCAGCAATCGATTAACGAAACGTTCTTCGGAATGGTAAGTTTTGCAATAATTGATTCGCCATTGTCTGTTGTAGTTGTGTTAACAGCAGATTGGCAATTAATTAACTAATTGACAATTTAATGAAATTACGCATATAACGCAAAAGATGTTTGAAAACAAGATTCCATTTGAGAATTGTCTGTAATTAGCGACTGCGTACTTTCTTTCATTATATGTTTTCCTGCAATATTATAATGAAAGGTTTACGCATCTTTGTTTTTTAATTTAAAAGAAAGGCCTCTTAAAAAAAATTCATGATATACTCTTTGTTGTATTATTTTAAATTTTTATTATTTCTATTAAGTTGGCGAGTGTAGCAATATCTTTATTTCTTATGTAATTTCACTTCCTGTTATTATCTGAACTCTCTGTTAGACTGCATTTAGAGCGCACTTACTTCAATGCATGTCTAACGAAATGTTACATTAACGATCGCTGGTTCCTTACGCGGTTTCACTGAAGCGAGATTGCGGCATACACGGTAGTTAGTTCAGTTCTACCTTTGCAAAGCAGAAAATTGTTAACTAATTGCACAAGTCTAAAAATTCGAGCAAGGCGGATAAAAAAAGAGAAAAAAAGATTTTTCGTTTGTAAACACTATGAAATATCTACTTATTTAAATTACTTTTATGTTTGCCACCTAATTAATGTTTAAATAAAACTTTTTATAATTACAATGCTAACTTACTACAGTAAGATAAAAATTATAATAAATAACAGCTTAGTTACATGTTTATATCATATTTTATATTACACTAAAATAAAATAAATCTCTATTAGATAGTGCACATACGCAGCGAGTGGAAAATGTAATAATATTTCTCTCGACATGCGTAAAAAAATATAACGAATTGGAAATGTAATAATATGATCATAGTATATTTTTATTATAAAATATAATGAATTGGAAATGTAATAATATGATCATAGCATATTTTTATTATGTAATATCACATTAATACGCATATTAAAGCTTAAAACATAATAAATAAATTTATAATTAAAAATAAAGATTTAATTGCGATTAAAAATAAATATATTTTTTTTATTTTAACGAATGCACATACGGATATGTTAGCTTTATGAGAACAAAGTTTTTTTATGCAATTGCGATGGAAAGAAACCTAAGAAAGAAATCATCCTCGTCTTTTTCATAGAACACTTGTCTTATCAATATGCTATCAGCATCTATGTTAGAATTAAAAGTACACATAGCCATGTATTGTACATAGTAACATTTATTTTTCGATATATTGCTGATAAACTATTGTTCGATGCGTGTCGATAATATCTATAAATTGCAACAAAAACATGTTACATGTAAAAAAAAATTGGTTATTAATATAATTTAATTTAAAATAAACATAAAATATAATGTAGCTCTTTTTCTAAAAAGGATGTAGATAAGGTACTGAATAAAGGTTCTACGTGAGAACAGCCGCTCTTAGAGGATCTTTACGCAGAAGAGATGCTCTGCAGAGGATTCTCTCTATTTACGCGAAGCAACGTATCAAGAGAAAGCTCTATGAACAACTTCATTTCACGACGTGGCTAACGAACTATGAGAATAAATGACGATTTTAAAGCGCCGGATGTTCGTGGCGACGATGACGTCACTAGACGTCGCGACGTCCCTCGTAAACCACGCACTTGCATTTTTATAGCGTTGAAAAGATATTGTTCTGTTTTTGCCGTTGATAAAATATGCAACATCTATTCTATTAATTTGATTAAACGGCGGATCAATATCTTGGAAACTCTGCAGATAATAATTTTCATAATTTTTATTACCTTCTCTTTCCACGTTATTTCATATCGAAAAAAGAATAAAGATTCTTTGTAAAAATCAATTTTAAAGATATCCGAGCGGGATTTAATTTGCTATATAATTTTATTTAGAATACATCACTGCATCTTCAATTACGACGATCAACAAAATTAATTTAATCAACTACTAAGCTTATTACTTGCAGCAGTCTCAAGTCTTCCAGATCTTATTACACATACATAGCAAAAATTCTAGACGTTCCTCATTACGAATCTATGATATCCGAATGAAAAGGTACGGAGCAAGAGATAAGATTGAATTTGTAACGCACTTCGCGATGAGAACTTCGCAGCGCATTGCTTATGATGTGAAGAATAACGGTATGGAATCTGTTCCCTTCCTCGTTAACGACGGCGTGCGATAATAATTAAGCATAAAGAGGCGATGGTGCAAGAAAGCAGGGAGCTTCTAACAAGGACAAATTATGGCTTCGATTCATCTCCGTGCACTGTTATAACGATTGCCTCGGGTCAACGCGAGTTATTCGTCGGTCGCAGCTCACCGATACTCGGATCCCTAACAAGACATTGCAATTACTCGCATTGCATATATATTGCACTGAAAAATAATCAGAGCGTAGTCCCTCGGACTGATGTAATACAGATTACGGGATTATCGCTAAACTCGACAAAAAAAAAGAACGGAGCATCGATAATACATGCGTATCATCGATGGTGCAGATTGATAAACGAAAGCAATACTTGGTGCTCACCGAGTGAAACGTTGCTACAGAACGTTGCTAATGTAGAATTCGATATCGTTATTATGGATTTCGCTAATGGTAAAGGTGCTTACTTTCTTCTCATAATAGTTATGTAAGATCGATCGATCTATTTACGTAACGCCGATAACCTCCGCAGCAGCCGTTGAGAAATGTTACCGTCAAGGAAGTCAGATTACGGAAATCACTCTCTTTCCGTTCGCGTAGCTCTCCTCTCACCGGGAGAAACTGTATAGCCTCTATATGCGCGCTCCTCTGTACGCCTGAATATGATTCGCCCAAGGCAAACATTCGATATTATTTCTTCCAGCAACCTTGACTGTGGAATGATCTACCTTGTACTTCGAATAGAGAAACCTGACCGGTATGCGAGACGTGCACACACTTGACTTTATCTCGGAATATAATGTCGGCATATGATTTGTGAAACACACGCGTAACATTAATTACTTATGGATCTCGAGACGACATGTACAGAGTGTCTCAAAGTTCTATTGTATGCGCGACTCGCGAATAAACAGTCATTTAAATGTAACCTATTCTAAATCAGACAATTCTAAATTTTTATATTTTATTACTGCATGAAATAAAAAATTGCACGATTTAATTTCTCGAGACTTTTCCAGACAATTTTACTGCGATTCGCGAATTTTCTCTGTACAAGAAAATGTTTCGGTGAAAATGCAAGTCAAGCACCAAGTTCCTTAAATCTATACAATTATCCCAGATATCTATTCATCACGCGCTTGCGTTATATATTGCGTTATAATGTTGCAGTTAAAAGAGCATATAAGATATCATTTTAGACACTCAAGAGTTCTATAATATTCTACTGCGTAATCTTTAACTAGATAATAAGCTTCTTGATACGTCCAACTTGAAATCGTAACATGATGACTGGTACAGACACTTTCACATGTCGCCCGGTAACCACATTGTAACATGTTCCGCTTAGTTTCACGGGAAGTAGTTAAGATTCCACTTATAATATATACCGTAGTAGTTATCATAACTCGCAATACCTCCTCAAGTGCATTACGTAAGAAAATTCAACAAGCCGGTTTCATAGACTCTAAGTGTACCTTTTGTCACATGACTTGCATTATGACTGCGCAATTAAATTGGTAGAAATAAACAAACTGTGACTTGCGAGAGTAACATGCTAGTTCAGAGAAATCATTAATCGCTCGCTGTAAAATCAAACTCAAGCTTAAGCCTTTGTGATAGAAAGGTGAGGAAATGCTATATCGGTCAATGAAAAACGCCGTGTTAATAATTTAATATTTATTTTGCTAAGACAGCACGTGTAAAAAAAGAAAAACGCAATCATTATATACAAGGGTAATCGTTAATATCAATTGACGTTCAACTATCGTCAATGATGCAGGTCAAAGCTGATCTCGTGACCGCCGAATCCGCCGCCGTGTCCGAAGCCACCGCCGCCGCCGCCGCCGCCGCCGTGATGACCGTGCACCAGGACCGGGTAGGATTCCTTAACGATGTACGGCACCTTGACTGGGTAAGGCACTTCCTTCTCTACGGCGTAGGGTACTTTTACAGGTACGTTATAGGGCACGGGTATCTTGACGGGCACCTTGACGGGCACCTTGACGGGCACCGGGACCGGTTTTTCCACGGGGACATGTACGGTCTTCTCCACCGGAACCGGGTAAGGCTTTGGTACGTGATACGGTATCGGATTGTCCACCGGAATCTTCACCGGCACGTGCACCGGCACCGGCACGTTTTTCTCGACGGTGTAAGGCACCGGGACTGGTACAGCGACCTCGCGATGAATCGTGATGCCGGAAATTTTTCCGCCATCGCCGCCGCCGCCGCCGCCGCCAAGACCGCCGCCGAATCCTCCGCCGAAGTCACCGCCGAAATCGTGTCCGCCAAAACCACCGCCGCCACCAAAACCGCCATGACCCAGACTCAGTTCCAGGCCGCGCTTGCTCTTGATGTCCTTTGAGCTGGCAGCTCCTTTGCCGTCGGGCTTCTTGGTCTCGGCGGCCAGAGCCACCGTCGCCACAAGCGCGAGGAGCACGAGGATCTGCGAATAAACGTGTTTTAATTGCGGTCTTTCATCGCCAAGGTTTGGATTGACTGGTCAACTCGGAATGCTCTTTGAGGGTCCCTTTTGAATTAATAGCAGCTTTACGCTTTGCGCGGTGTAGAAAAAATTCGAATTAAATCAAAGTCTCGAAAGGTGCGATGTATGAGGTGACTAAACAACGACGGTTTGCTATTACAAAATTCGATGCACTGGGCAAAAAGGATAATTAATGCGAAGTATCTAATTACGCCACGCTGTTCAGCGGAGCTTTCACTCATCGAGGGAAGATAAAAAATCACACCGTGATCTCTATAATTCTAACACTGCGGCGCGAGAAGTGCAACACCGTAATTATCTAAATGCCGTGCTAAATCCCGATGCCCCCTCATAAGGCGCATAATCCCGCGCATAATCTTCCACTGCCCTAAAGGGACCCCGTCAGAGCCCTACGTACGCGCCGCTGTGCCAGCGGCGCAAGCTCACCTGCGAAGTGCTCATGGTAGCCTTCGGGAGTGCACACTGAGGTTGCATCTCGCCAATCAGCAGCATATATACCGACACTTTCGCCGTGCTCGCCGGCCCACTCCCCGGAAAATCGCACTCGTCCGACGCCGGAACGCCGGCTTAAGGTGGACCCGATTGTGCTCGCCGCTCCGTGCAAAACCGTTCGGCATTAAGCCGTTTTCCCACGGGCTCGCCGCTCGACAAGTCTGATTACTGCCGGATGCCCGGATACGGGCGGCACAGCGTTGCCGCCCCCGTCTAGCTCCAATCGAGGAAGAACCATAATTTAGAGCCCGCAATTGATCTTTCGCGTGCCGACTCTAACCCCTGCTTTCTTTCTTTCTTTCATCTCGGCGGCAGAAACGTCACAAGCGCGCCGGACGTTTTGTTGCTTTTTCTACTTGCTCCTTGTAAATTTTCCCGGACATAACGATACAGCTCTCATAACGGTATAACTCTCAATGCCTTACATAATGCAGCGCTATTTGCCGCGTAGACAGAGACAATCAGGAAATTCGATGAGCGAAGCAATAAATAATACGCAATGTTGGTATACTATTATTAATGATTGTGCCTCGTAAAAGGCGAAATATAATTTTTTTAAATTATATAAAATTGATGCTTGCCAGAATATTAAAATTATTATGAAAGTCTCGGTGAAGCTGTAATAGCACACAGCAGTTTGTTTTTAGGTAATGCTTTCGTCTAATACACAAGTGGAGGCACAAGTGGTTGGTAATATGACAGAGGAATTAATCGGACGCGTCGTCGCGCAATCGCCTGCGACAAGGATCCTACAAATTTAATTCTACGGTTGTTTGCACGTACGCTTTCCTCCGGAGAGATATTTAATAGCGCTCACACACAGGAGGTTTCGCTAGACGTAACTCTTATCGATACACTCAAATCACCGGGCAATTAACAGCTATGACTCGAAAGAAACTTTTTTTTTTTTCTTTTGATATCGCATAACTCTTGCGAAAATTGAATCGCGTTATGCCACCCCAGGAGAACGGAATCCGCTCTCGTGTGCGTACACATCGAAATCTTCCTTAGTTAAGCTACGACCGACTTTACGAGCGAATTCAATTTCGACGGCTTGCGACCGTAAATCTAAGTGACAAAATCTGTTGCGCGTAGCGATGCACACGTAAGGTGCGACGTTTAGACTTTCTCCACGTGTCACGGACACGCACACACGCTATGTATGCCGGCATCATGCTTGATGCCCAGTTAATTAAAAAAAAATATATTTGCAATGCGCGAAGGAAGTTATTAAAGTATTACAACGTCGGGCGATGGTACACGCGTTGTCGATTATGAAAGAGGTGACGTAAAAATTTACGTTTTGACATATCGTAAAAGTAATCAGCGTGCTATTGTCGTCTTTTCAATCGTTTTCGTCGAGTTTTACATAAGAACTTATTCCGTAATATTTTTAATAGATACGCAAAGATTGGTCGAAGGTTTCGATTGGTAATCAAGCGCGTCGCGAATAACGTATTGAACCTGAATCAGCCGATGTCGAAGCGAAAGCGATGTTTTTCTCATTTTCGTGACGCTCGCGTGCTCTAATTATAATACGCCATTATCAGATCTTATAAAGATACATGCAACTGCTTTTAGTCATTCATGCGCGGCGACTTTTTATCAAAACCGCTTTCATAATCAATTCTGAGTACTTTAGCGTTAAGTATAACTTTTACTTGTACATTTCCAGCTGATATTTTATTGGCGACCTAAGTAAACTAATGTGTGATACTGCGCAAACGTGTTTCGAATGGCATCTTTGCAAAAGGTCTCACTTACAGGATGATTTGTTCGAAAATAATTACCCCGCAGAAGATATGCAATTACAGCGTTTCGTTTAATATACCGATCCTTGTAATTGCAGGCCAGATGAAGCGCGACTCGCATATTAAATAAATATTTATATTTCGTACGGATCATGGCAAAGTTTCAATGCATTGCAAACATTTGCATTATTTAGTAAACAATCGCATCGATTGTTTAATATATTGATCATTATACAGATTTTGTTTAATGAGGATAATTACAAATTCATTTAACCGAGTTGAACTTTTATGTACAATAATATGTTGCACCTTCACGACTAAAATGCACGTGATAATCAAACATTTCATATGTAATGTGGTGTACAATGTACGCGTGATAATCTTTATCTTTCTCTATTTAATTATTAAAATGTTATTTATTTTAAATATCTTCTGTCCCCTTGCTGATTATTAATTTAACCTTCTCTTTATCAAGCTAGCCTGTATTTATGAATATCTTTTTCATAATTATGACATTATATAATTGAGGCAATTAATGCATTTTAATCGCAATGATTATAAATAATGAATAAAAGATTATAAAGAAACGAATTTGATACATTTTCTCAAGTTTTAATTTGACAAAATAAAATACACGAGTGAAAGAGAGAGCCGGATATCAATTTTTTATCCAACTAACAGCTTAATAAAACATTTTACAATCTTTTCAAACTTTCAAATGAGTCCACTTACAATTTCACTTGCAAGCGCCTATTACTTACACAATCATTTTTTGTTTTACATTAACATAACGTTTTTTTATTCAATCAATTGGATTTATTTCAATAATTAAATTTCGTTTTATATTATTTTTAAAATTAGTATGCGAGTAAATTTTTTTATTAATATATATAATTTTTAATTTAAAATACAAGTAAATATTTATTATATTTTATGAAAATTTATTATGTAAAATTATATGTATCACTTGTTAACTATGTCAATGTGACAACAAAATGAAAACAATCAAATTAAATATGAGCATAAAAATGCATGAGCGCAGTCTCTGTCAGACAATTTTTATCAGGCGGAAGTATCCGTACTTACCAAGAAGCTGAAATCTCAAGACTATCTAGAAAGCTAAAAATCTCTTTCATCTCTCGGGGCGCAAATTATGTTTGTGTTCGAAGGGGCGAAGGCGTAGCAGAAGCGGAAAGGGCGTAACTAGAAAACGGCTTGATAAACACCTTGAGCGCGAGAACATCTATCCATATATTCATGAGAGCCGCAGTCTGGTCGACTCCAAAGCCTTTCCCATTATTGCATAAGGTTACGCTTGCGGTTGGTGAAGCAGAAATGCAGACTACGCGAAAATCCCGCTGTCGACGACGTCTGCCCGCACTGTCGTCGTAGCGCGCGAGAATCCGCCGGTGCACTTAGAGCGCATTTACGCCACCGCAACCACCCGCTCTGCGGTATAAAGTTCAAGAAACTCGAACTCCAAAAAAATATTTCAGCGGAGAATAAGAACTGCCAATTGAAAGTTCGGGACGTCGTCCCGCGCAAAATCAATTTGCATTTGCGCGGATGAGACCGCCTCACGGACGAAAAAAATACCGCGTTGATGAAATTAATAACGCCGACTCTACGCTGCTAATAAACTTTGGCAGAGGGAAAGGTACACTGGATGCAGACATTTAAGTTGACATTAGACACAGGTGTTCACGTGCAAAGGATTAATTTGCATACGGCGCACACGAGGTGGGTTCGTGTCGCGTACGAGATCAAAAGCGGTTTTCGTGGTCTCGCGAAAAAGCCTCCTCAGCGAAATTAGCGGTAGGAAATACGATGTGCCAAAATTTGCATAATTGCGAATCTCATAAATATCGGGGATTGGTAGAAAGTGTGCGATCGCCGATTACTACCTCCAATATCGGGCACATATCGTGTGTATTATATCCGGCAGTAAACATAATCGACTAGTTTACTACGCAAAGTTCCGTATACGTAATGCCGCAGACAATCGATGGAACGGAAAAGAGAGAAAAGAAGTGAAAGATTTCACCGCGTTAGATTTAATCTCATATTCGTATAACGATTGTGGGCTCAACAGCTTCCTGATATTATTTTTACTGCAGGAAGACTTTCGAGCAAATAACTTTGCAATTAAAATCGCGCGGTGCGTACGTAATTCAGAACGTAATAACGATTCGCGCAGAGGCACTTATGACACAATAACTATATACATAGGAAAGATTAACTTGGAAACGAGCTAACTAACGCGCGTTACGGGAGTAGATTATGTTTGACTCCTGGATGAGCAGGAGAAAGAAAAGTTTATGATTCTCGTGAAAATTTTATATTGTTTATAATAGAATTATTTCAATTCAAAGGTTGTTTAATATTAATATACTGAGTGCGCAATAGTATTTAATTTATTACATTAAGTTATGTTAATTATGTATTAATATGCACATTAATTTACCAGTATTATCGCGAATAACAAATTTATATTATTTAGATATATTATGTTGTTGCGCCCGTACTATTTCGCCGCTGATGCTGTGTATGTTACAGCTGACGGACCGATCGATAATATCGATCGGTCATTAGAAAGTTGAAGCCAAATGGCATTTATTAATAATCTTTCTTATATTTGTTGTCAAGACAACGAATATTGATTAGCGGTTTAAAGGGTCTCTATGACAGTTATAAACAAACTGTCATATGTCAGATCTTTGGTAGCTGTCTGCTCGGGCGGACGTTTATGACAGCTCCGGTCTTAGTATTGTATTTCCGGTTACTAATTGTTGAGTTCTGTGTTAATTATTAAAGTGTCCTCTTTCATAAAAAGTGTTGATTTATTTGTGCGAACTGCACGACGCGTTTCGGAAACGTAACAATATATTGCATAAAATATATTGGAATAAATTGCACAACTTTGACGTTTTTAAATGAAACTTTACAATGTAACGCGATACTTGCCAGTTGATGACTGCTGATAGATTTACATCTGCTGTCACTACTTCGTGAAAACATGCTACGTGTAGCCAGTTTAGAGCAGGAATGACCGCAGAAAATTAGCTATCTCGGCACCAGCGCATGTCATTAGTTTCAAATTCAATGAATGAGACTGTGCGGCTTCAGTAATTAATGGATTGCCGTCACGCACGCACGTGCAATTGCTGATTAGCCAAGAGCGACGTTCTAACTAATTAACTAATTAACACTCGTCACTACGTTTTTGGTATTGAATTTTTTATCACCGATAAAACGTAAGCGATTAACACTTTCCAAGAGCACCTTTCTACGGCAAATAAATATATTGAGAAAAACAAATCTTGATCGATTACTATCTAAAGATGCCTTTGGATAAATAAACTGTGGAATGAGATGGAAGCCGATGCTTTCGATGCTTCGGAAAACGTCAATTGTCCGATTTCGGGATCGTGTTGGGGAGCAGAGCAGATTGTGGTCTCTAGCGAATCACTATAAATTCATCGAAAACAATTTAATCCGCGGGTATAGGTCAAGTGGAAACCACCGCATACATCGTCCCTTCGATTTTCGCCGCGGATCGATCGACAGCCAATCAAGAGGGGAGGGAGCGTTCGGCCTCTCGAAACACGCTCCCATCCGATGAGAGAAGTCAAATCAATATTTTCGGATTCAAATATGGAAATCCAAATTCAGATGTATGGAAATTTATTCGTACCGATAACCCTGATAAACCATGGATACGCGAGTATTCTAATACCCTACGAATACCCAGCCGAGATCGTAGTACAAAGTCATTCCGAGATTAACTGTACCCGCGAGAGCTACATGTGATAAACCAAAAATCGTGCCACCGTTCTATGCCGAGCGAAACTGGATTTCCACGTTCGCGGCGAAAACCATTTCCGGTCTATGAGAATTTTATCCGGCGGCGTTAACGAGTTCCAACAACTTCCTATTAAAGCGGCAGTAGCAGCGGCGACGGCGGCGGCGACGGCCAGCATCTTCAAATCATTCTTTTTAATTTCACGGCCGGTGGCGGTGACTATCTTCTTCACGACGACAAATGTCACGGTGCACGAAATTGTAGGAAAGAGATAACACGCCGGTTGAACATGCTATGAACATGGAAATGAGGCGAGTATATTAAATTCGAAGAAGTTGGAACTGAATTCGAATGTGCCACGCGCGTTTATACATATATCTGACGATGATGAGAATAAAAGCGAGTAAAAAGGAACTTTCGTGTTGTTGAGAAATTCCCATTCTTTACCTTGAGTTAATTAAGCTCTAAATATTGATGAAGCCCTCAGAACATCACAAAAACACAGAAAAGCACTGTCAACTAATTAATAAAAGATTGACATAAAATCTAATTATTTCTCGCCACGTGTTGTTTTAGTATATCGATCCACTTTATAATTAAAAGCTTTATAATTATGAGTAACTATAAAACATATACTGGCAAAATTTAAATTAGCTATTAATTAAAATTCTAAAAATCATACGAAATGTATTTTCTATGAAGAAGACATGTAAAATAGTTACCAAGTTATATATTGTGTTTCTACAAAGCAATTATTTTTAAAATATACAAAATTGATTTTTATAAATAATGTTCGAAACTTGATAGCGGTGTGCAAAACGAAAACATGAAAATGTATTTAATGATCTAAAAAATATTTCATTGTTCATAACTAGTTTGTATTTACTTTTGTTTATTTATCTGTTGAACAAAACTCGATGTTACGCAAGCGTATCAAACAATTCGGACTTTTTCGGCTTTTTGTTGCAAAAATGAATTTTCCACCTAGAATTAAACAGACTCGAAAACACGACGAGACGGTCAAGAAAAAACAACGAGAAAACGGACGCGAAGACAAAGGGAGACAGAGAAAAGCGTCGCCCACGACAGTGTTGTCTTCCCCTTTCCTTCTGTTGACTTCCTACCCGCCGACAATTTCATCGGCACGCTCGAGTTGCCCAGCGGACAGAGCGTTGCGTCCCTATAAAAGCGAGGGTAGACCATGGCGGTACCAGTGTGCTCACTGCCGACCAACATGAACAGCACCGACAAGCTGAAAGTGAGTAGCTCCAGTAAGATAGCCACTCGAATCACCGCTTGTAGAAACACGAGCCGCATTCGACCAAGTCGCACGACGTGCCGCAAACGCAACTTCTCATTTCCGAGCGACGACTCATTTCCTACTAGATATGTAATGAATAGCCTTGAGGCCAAATTTTGATTTGTGAATTTTTATTATACTTCACATAAAAGTGCTCAACGTTCCTGGAATGTTCGTTGTTCTTGAAATTCAAGACCGTAGATATTACATTTACAAAACTTTCAGCAAATTTACATAGAATAATTATATCCATTTAAAATGTTTTAATTTAAATTCTGTTTTAAATTTTCTCTGTAAAATTTTAATTTATTATAAATTTTAAAAGCACTGCTATAAAAAAATATTTCTACTTTTCAAAAATATAATTAATGTTCTTTGTGTGAAAATTTTTCTGCTAAACTAATATTGTAATTTAAGTTAATATTAATATTATATATTATATATATTATACAAAAGACCCGCATTATTTTGTTTTACAAACTGCAGCAGCAAATTCGAATAAATCATCATAATAGGCTTGATGTAACACGACGATACGGAACCTCTCAAGTCTCGCAAGCGTTAGCATTAATCCCGCAATAACTTAGCGGCGAAGCAACTTACAACGAAACCTCTATATATAATTTATGCGCATTATCTCACGCTCCGCAAAATCTTAAGATCGCGCTTATTGTACAATCCGTAAATTTCTACACGTATATCTGTTTCCTTGTTTCCGGCAGGTGTTACTCCTGTGCGGCCTAGTGTTATCGGTCGTAGCTGAGGAGAAGAAACCCGAGTCGAGCGCACGGCCTAAAGATGAGAAGTCGAAGCGCGGACTGGAGTTGAGCCTGGGTGATCACGGCGGTTTCGGGGGCGGTTTCGGCGACGGCCACGGCTTCGGCGGTGGATTCGGGGGCGGCGAGATAATCTCTACCGATCACATCAAGGCGGTGACAGTCACGAAGCACGTGCCCGTGCCACACCCGTATCCGGTGGAAGTCACGAAGCATGTGCCTTACACAGTGAAGGTGCCGGTCAAAGTGCCCGTCGACCGCCCGTACCCGGTCCACGTGCCGCAGCCTTACCCAGTGGAGGTCACGAAGCACGTACCCTACACAGTAGAGAAGCCGGTGCCCTATCCGGTCAAGGTTCCCATAAAGGTGCCCATCAAAGTGCCCTACCCGGTCAAAGTACCGGTCAAGGTCCCGGTCGAGGTAGCGAAACCGGTGCCTTATCCCGTCAAGGTGCCCGTAGTTGTCAAGGAGCCCTATCCCGTAATCGTTAAGGGTCACGACGAGGGCGGCTACGGCGGCGGCGGATTCGGCGGCGGCGGATTCGGCGGCGGACACGACTTCGGACACGGATTCGAACTCGGTGATATCGGCGGATACGGGCATCATTGAAACAGAGTTGCCGCAAGAAGGAGCGAGACGATCGCTTGTCGTCTTCCCCCTTCTGTCTGGCGGTAAACGGCTCGCGAGACGAGCAGCTCCGTTCGAGGCACCGATCGTCGAAAGATCGAAGGACGACCGGCGAAGCCGCCACGTCGTTCCAATAGGAGGCAACGCGATGCATCAATATTGTATTCATTGTGATCCTATCCTCGAATTGTACTATATGCATTGTAAATGTAAACACGAATAAAGTATTTTTTTTATATGTAATGAAATGCTTATGAAACGTTTGAATGACGTGGGCTGGAGAGGGCTGGAAGGCCTGGCGGCGACAAAAAGACGTATTAGCTCGACACGTTACGCGATTATGAGGAATTGCGAGAAGACTTTCACTCGCCGATATTACGGCGCGTTGCGCCAGGAGAGGTACACCTGTTTCACCGTATATGTGCCACTAGAAAAACGAGCGCCACTCGTAGGGATCGTTAAAGTAAACGGCATCGCGTTAAGACGACCGGCGTGAAGGAGCGGAAAGGGAAAGCCGTAAAGACATAAATGTCAGAGTGCGCGAAAAACGCGGTAAATACCCGCGAATATCCTCTCACCTCTCTCTTTGGACGCGCTCGCGCGCACATGTGGGAGATTAATCTCGCGGTACTTTCGACACACGCATCACGCGCCACCATGCGCGACGTATGCGCGTCTTGCGTCACAAGGATTCGGCGACCGTATAGTTAAGCTGTCAATTGCATCGTCTGATTTTTTCCCCTCCATCGAGCATTCGGCAATCGTTTCGTAGACGCGGTGGAAAATGTGCAAAAAGTCGGAAGGGGCTGTGTTGCCAAATAGCAGAATAATTTTGAAACGTATTTACGCCATTCGGCCAATTATTAGAGTTTATAAACAGAAAGGTGTATCGAATAGTTGCTTTACATGCGAGTTTGTGACCTAATTATATTTAATATATTCCGAGCTACATAGTTTCGAAGATTTTATCATGTAATTTCTTTATAAATTGTTACGGAAATGCTTAAATAAACGTTTTTGATACACGCAATAAGCGTCATCGGAAAGCAATTGTCGCAAAATATTAAGCCTCTTATTTGATTGCATTCAATATTATATTTTATCGATAAATCATAAATGTTTCTGTTACATTAAATTAGCCAAGGAATTTCGCATAAATTAAATACAAATAGTGGTGAAATTAACCGCGCTATGCATTTCCGCAAAAGCTTCATACATTTTTCAACTTAATGGTCTGATTACTAAACAAATTGGATTATTCTACATAAGACGTAATCGTCCATATCGAGACGGTGGCATCGTAAGAAATATGAGGACTTCCTCGCATTCTTTTTCCCATGGAAGTTTCGCATACGAATAACGTCGTCGCTCTGCCCGCTTTCATTTCCAGGTTTGTAACCGATCAAACTTTCCCGTACTACATGAACACGGTACACAGCAGCGTCCATCCTACGGCTGGAATATGATAATGGAACTATGGTAATAGAACACAAACCTAATTGCCTCCCACGGTTATAGACCCTGTACCCTCGACAACACAAGTTCCTCCGACCGCATACATCTTAGATACCATTATGCGCAAGCCACTCTGCGGCGACTACGATTCGCCCCGACGATAGGATGTCTCGTTAATACGTGGTTACCGCGTAAACCGAACCGGTCTCCGTAACCGGGAGACACACGAGCCACACGAGAGACATTCACCGTCGGCGACGTCGACGTCGGCGGCTCGTTCTCTCCTCCTTTCCTCCGGCGCTTTACTTTCGTCGTCCTTTCGATCGCGTATGATCGGACAGCCGCGTCGTTTCGCCACACCCTCGACTCATTTCCGCGTGCTGAGTCTGCTTCCGGCGCGCATGCTAAGCTAGAAATTGAAAGTCGTCGGTGATCTTAAAATCCATGAAAGCCGGCTCTAGAGACGAGGGAGACCGTCACGCTCGTTCGTTACGTGTGGGATCGGGAAGTGCATCGTCCGCGCGCGCCCGATGCAGTTCGGCAAAAGCGTGGCAAGTGCCTTTGATTAGGTGCCGTAACGAATAACTTTCGTTATAGGTGAACTTTATCAGCGTCGTTAAAACCGCGAGAATCGATTGGTCATGCAACGTGTTCGATATCGCATGTGATCGATTAGAGGAATGTGAAAATGAGTAAGCATCGTTCTATGCCGGCCGTCGAGTTAAAATCTTGACTAAATTGATCTCCTCGCCGATGTATAAAAATACCATTCACGTTGATCGAGACACGCGGTCGTACGATGAGCAAATGCCGGCGTTATTCAATGCGCTGCGTGCCAGATAATCATAGTTAATGGTTTAGGAAGTTCGCGTGTAAAAGGGGAGAGAGAGATTTCTTCGATCGGTCACGAGACGCGCGGTACAAGAATAATCTGAGATGCGCATATTACGTTTATAAACATCAAGGATAGTCGATGCGAGTTATATAATAAATGAATGTAAATACGTAATAGCTACGCTGTTAACTGTGATGCAATCCTCTTCAACAGATTATTCAAGAGAGGTGTGCGATTGCTCCTATTCCTGAAAGTTATAAAGGCTACAAGAGTAATCGTAAAAGCACAACGCGGGGGGATAAGCGTGCCAATCAAGCCATTGCATTATCTTCCTTTAAATTCAAGAAAAATGAAAAACTGCTTCAAAGCAGCTCTCACGTTGATTCGTTTAACATAATTGATCATCTTTTAACCGCAACGCTTCTTTCGACTGCAATGCAACAAGGACTTTGACATCGACGTTATTAATTCCGAATTGTGGAAAATGACGTTACGTCAAGCGATTTTTATCGCGATAAACGCGGTACAATGAACCTTTGTGTTATCCGCATAGAATTGCGCTTTCTGCCATAATTTTACTCGCGCGCGTGCCTGAACCATTTTTTACGGACATTTGTTGCATCGCGAACGTGCCGTTAATAAGAATCCAGGCGGCGATCTTATCGCGTCCAATTAGAGAAATCTTGAGGGCAGAGTAGCGACGCGGCTGGGTAAGGCAGAAAACGATGGTCGTTACACTTTTGCAGCTATCATATTTTCTTATTTCTTCACAAAAAAAATGTGAACGTGCTGTGTATGATCGTAATTTGGCAATACAAGCAATTGGCAATTTTTTTCCTTTTTTTAAATCCCTAATTTTCAAGATATAATTTATTAGGCGTTAGCAAAAAGATAATATTTTAACATGAGTTTAACAAATACTCAATGTCTCCATAATGCCTCCTTAGCTTTTCATAGGATTGCAAAATGCATGACGCTGTTCGACACATTCTGTTAGCGCAAAAGAAGCACGAGAATCCTTTCCATCGCGTCACGTACATCGATGGTTGCGCTTGTTTACACGGAGAAATGATCACCGACATAACGTTAATATTGATACTGTCAACAGCGTCGTCCAAAGTTTGCGTTTTCTAGCATGTCTGCGGAAAGCAAGGGAAGTAGAGTAAAAGCTTATGACATCAAAATTGAAAAAAAAAAGAAATAAAATTTGAGTGATTAATCAAAAAGCGGGAAAAGTGAATATGTCGATTGTAGCTTGTCTTTTGTGATAATTAAATAAAAAAAACTGTTCTGATAATAATTGATTTAATAAAAAGCACGCGGTATTATTGATGAAAAAATTATTTATTTTATCTTATATAATTTTCTTTTATCTTTTGTTAATCACATGTTCCACAAAATAAAAACAGTGAAAAATAATGCTATCATGATTGATACTACATACGATTCATCACACATTGATATTACATACGTCATTATAAAAATTTAAATACATGTGTGTTTTTTTGTCACAGTTATTGCCACAGGTGATCTTTTATCTGAACGTATTCATCTTACAGCAAATATTGTATCTTGACGTAAGTGAGATACAAATACGTAAAATGTCGATGAAAATGATATGTAATGTGTATTTTTATCGAATTTTTGCGTTAATTATTAATTTATTTTTAACAATAATTTATTGATAAAGTGATTTACTTATTAATGAAAAATATGGTAAGATTTTATTGTGTAAATTTTAATATTATTTTACATAAAGCACTTTTTGCGATATTAATATAATAGCTGCATATAAAAATAAACAAGCTCTCAGTCTATTATTACACACAATAAAAAGTAATTGATCATGGCTAAATTGCACATTAATTCTTGTACGTGCGAAATGGTAATAAATCCGAGATTAGCCGAGCGGCTGAGTAAATTGCCGTACTATCGATTCGATATACGGAGGTAATAACCCTAAAGAATGAAAAGATTGGACTATAATAAATTGGTATAATTGGACAGTTCTAATTGGCTCGCATTTCATGGTAATCTATATTTTTACATAGTTCTATTAAAGTTTCAGCAGTTAAATCTGCCGAACTTAGCTTTAGTCACTTTTGAAATCTATTACATGTAACAATTTGTCAAAGATAAATAAATTTACCACACTATGTTTATTAAAAAAACACGAATCAAAAGATTAAAACAAAAGATTAAACATCCTATATATTGTCTTCTGTCTAAGAGAGATCAAATAAGATTTTAATTAGTATTTATCAGACAGCGTGTTATCGTGACAGCATGTTAATTCATTCAATTCATCAGTGACTTTTGTATAGTGAAGATGTTCTGCAATCAGCTGTGTATTTCTTTTGGAACTGATTATATAAAAATCTCTTAAAGAATTTAAATTTTATGTGTACTTTATAATTCATATATTAAAAACACATATCGCAGATTAAAAATCAATATGTTTGCAATATATTATTTTGACAAAAGTCATCAGAATTATTTTGAAAGTTATCAGTTTATATTTTTTAATTAAAAAATTTCTCCAAATGTGCATTTTTACTATCAGTTAATTATCATCAAGCAAACCACCGGATTTAACATTAACCACAAGTGATAGCTTTATACTTAACTTAGCTATTTAATCTTAGACAGTAAAAAATGCTCGCAATGTCTGGAAGTGCTATCTGGTTCGCGTGGCTTTTTCTAATTATGCTGCTTACAATAATATATCGGTCTACGGGAGAGTCGTCACAGCTGATAGGTAAGTAATATCGCGGCACAAGTAGACCGGAATAATTCAACGAAGCTGTTACCTCAATACCTCTTGTGTAATATCGGAAGGTAAATTCGCGGAATTCTTATAAAGTGCGTCCAAGAAACGCGGTTAAATTCATCGTTAAGCTAACCGTCTCTATTGTCCGCCGAAGTTATAAAAACTTTCGTTGGAAGTAAAACGTCCAGCAAGCTATATATTATCGTGATAGAAGCCTCAAATCTATTTTATTGTCGCTTGAGAAACCGTTGATAACGAAAATACTGATCTTTCTTTACTATAAAAATTATTTCAAATCTTTTACTCTTGGCTCACTCATTATAGCAAACGTGTAAACGTCATAATTTTTACATTTACAATCATTTACAAAATACAATTTTATAATGATTATAGAAGCAAACAAGAGATAAACGATTGTTGATAAAAATATTAAAAATTATTGCTTTTGTCACATAATCAAGACCGAAATCCACAATGTTGTATTAAAGCCACAAATATTGCACGGGCGCATTATTTAAAACGCAATAATTTTTCTCTTTTTCGCCACGCCGGTCTCTCATCGTTTTATTTATGCAACCGCGGCAAAGCTTTGAAAGTTCTACTGAAAATCTCAAGGCTTTTCGTAGTCCTGTGCATATACTATGTCATAATATTATCGCTGTACAGCACACTGTTCGCAGTGCAGTAACTGCGATTACGCATTATAGTCGGTTGTGCGCACTTCCTCGATCGCGGATAGAATCGCTTATGCATCACTACCGGTGCGGCGTAAAAGTGCATCGACTTTCGCGCGGTCTACTTCTGCCTCACGTGAGCGCGATTTTCCCGCGAGGCTTTTTGTTTCTCGTCTCCAGGATATAAACGCGAAGGAAATTGCGCCGTCACGACTCGGTTTCCCGTAACGTTTGCCACTTTGCCATGTAATGTTGCACTCGGGAGGGAGAATAGTGTGGTTTAAAATTACATCGCGATGTGCACGATGATATGCAGATTAATACGTTTCTGCAACCTTTCGTGTTGCGAAACAACACGTAAGAACGCTCGTCTGAAAGGTTCAATTGAAAGATGTCACTGACCTTATGCACACCTGACCGATGCATTCGAGTGAGAAAAACGGAAGCGTGCATCGAATTCCTCCCAAAGATAAAGACCTAGGAAGGGAAAGCAGAGGTTGTGATCATGTTATCGAATCTCAGTATGTGAAACGGCACATTATCTCACTAATCGGATAATACAATGTTCGGTTGATGCGACACACAAATCATGGCATATATTATCTGTAGTTATCTCGATTCCTATCCCGCCGTTCACGTAATCATATAAAATCTTGCTAGCGCGCACGTTGCATTATGCAATATGTTCTTTCGTAAACGCTTCTCCGTACTATAGAAAAACAGAGCATCGTAAAGATCAATTGCGATAATACGGCAAGTGAATCGCTTGTTAAGCAACGAAACAGTTCACAAAACATTTTAATTTAAGATGTAATAATCATATGTACAAATCCCATTGTGTGCGCAAATTGAAGAAAGCGATTGCATCTGCTCAAGAATACGAAGTTTTACTGCAAGGCATAGTTCGAAAATCAGATTTGCAATATCGCGATAACAAGTGCAATAACGTAAGAATTATGTTCCTCTTCGGTATTTCTCAACAAGATGAATATTAGGTGATAATTGTTTCTAAATTATCTCATTACACACATTGGGAAAATAAAATTGCATACAAAATGACGTCAATATATTTGTACAATCGCTCAAAGTTTATTTCTACGTTGATCAATATAGGATTTCAACACTAATAGTCGCAAAAATTAATATTACGACATTAATGTTTGTATCTTAGTATGCAGTCAGCCGAATAATTTCACGGTCCAAATAACGGAAAATAAGCATGTTGTCTACGACATCGAATTATTAATCAGATACAATCCATACGTCGGAATTTTCTCTTACCCCGAAACGGAGCTGGTGAATGTCGTTTTCAACGAATCCATTATAGAATTCAAAGGTAATTATTAATTCACTGAAAATTAATAAAATTAAACTAATGCTAAGTAACTGAATTAAAATTATACAAGCATAAATTGAAAAAAATTTGAGAAATTTGAGTCCCTTTCTCGATTATTATTATTAAACGAATTGTTTTTATATGATAAAATTAGTGCCATGATTATTGCCATTAACGAATAGCTTTTCTTTATCTTGTTACGATACAAATTGAAATTTTTAAGAAATAAATTCTGTCACATCAAATTACGAGTAAATTCCTAACATAATACTCATCAGTTACAATTAAATCAGTTAATATCTACTTTTAGCTTTCAATTTGTTATTTTTTACTATTACTTTATTACATCTTTCAGGATATATATTACCTGAATATGCGGTGACCCGATCAGATCTCTCACTTGAAAGACTTTCTTGGAATGCCAGTGGTATCATTTTAGGAATCGGCACACTCGAAGTAAGTTTAACGTTCCGTAATTGCTAAAGTGATGACCAGAAGAAAATCGAGCGCGCTTATTCGCTTTGTAAGATAATTATAGTTCCTTCATTTGATAATTATTATCATTGGCTTTCTGTCATTGCAGAAACTAAGCAGCGAGAATTATGCAGTTCGAAAATGTCGCTTATTTTTGCCGACAAATATCAAAAGCAGGTATAATATAAAAATCTTTAAGATATGGATATAAAATATAAAGATATTTTTGCAGTAAGATTTGTAAATTATTAGATTATTAAAAAAAATGTATTACGTAAAAATAGTAATAATTAAAAAAATATGATTTTATAATTTTATTATTATTAACTGATAAATTTGTGCACATATTTGTACATAAAATATTCGTCTAAAAAAAGAGAAGAAGAATATCAATTAAGTCCTGTAATATATCAAGTTAACCATGAAATATATGTTTCTTTTTAGCGCTAATCTACCGAAGTCTGTGGAAAATGCAATCATTTATTATGCCCAATCTTGTGTCAGAGAACGTCTTTGTCAGCGAATAGGAATAATAAAGACAGAGGAACTTCAAAATATCAATAAATATAATAAATATGAATATAATCTACCTTATACTTTTCGTCCTGATAATTCAAGGATTGATGTAATCTCTTTAACTTTTTTATTCAAAAATCATACTTCACGCGTAATGATTTGAAATTTTGTGTACAGTTAAGCGTAAACGTGCCCGTGGACATCGCTCTTAAAAAAATAATCGATTACATTAAGGACAACGGCAAATCCATAATTAAAATTCCTGACGTAAAGGAAACAATTAACATAGGATTGGGAGTAAAATGTCATTTTCAAACAGATAATGGAACTTTTCAGTGCGTATAATTATCTTATAATTATTAAAAAAAATTTTTTAATATTTTTCTGAATTAAATTAATATTTCTGAATTATACTAATATATATAATTAGTAGTCTAATAACGCTTTCGTTCAAAATTATTAATTTTTTTTCAGGGATCTCTCGACTCTGAAAAGAACGGAAGATGCAATTATGTCCAACATAGCGCAAACGTATGTTATACGATTTGGTTTTGGACTTTCTACAGCCAAATTTAACTATAATAAATATAAGGTAAAGTTTCGCAATAGTATATAAGTTAACAATTAAAAAATATTATATAGTGATGTTAAATTATATTTAATAAATATGTATTTAGTTTTATATTTTAATATTTATCTTAATATACAGCTTAAAGTTGGCTTTGTAACGGTTAGCGGCAAGCTATTGGGAAGCATTGAAAGATTATCAGTAGCAGCAAAACTAGTGATCGACTATGATAAAACGTGCGACGTGAATTTGAAGTACATCAAAGTGACAGAATTTGGTAAAATCGATTTGAAAATGACTGGCTTAGGTTTACTCAATACTTTTACATCCAACATATTAACTTGGTTGACGACAATGTGGAAAAACAAAATTATTAAAGTCATTGAATATAATGTGAGAGATATTGTCGAGGAACAACTACGCAAATATATTTGTGAAAGTAACAAAAATGAGAGAGAAGTTATACCTCTCTTTTAAAATATTTCTTTCAATGAGAATCATTATAATTAAGATAATGCTTCAATACGTATGTGATATGTATAGTTTAAGAATTAAGATAAGAAATTAAGAATCAAGATAATGCTTCAATAAGTATGTGATATGTATGGTTTAAGAAAAATTTTTGGAAAGTGTAGAAGCTTAAACTTGATCTGTACTTCTATTTATATACGAATACAGATTATTATTGTGTCAAGAATTTTTGACAATCATAAAAAATATCAAATAATAAAACAAATTTTTTCTGATTGTGAAAGCTTTTATGAGAAAAGTATTTTTTCAAACATGTTAGTAATATTAAATAAAACTTATTTCTACTTAAACTAAACTTAAACAGGTTGTGTATTATTTTTTGTATCAATAATTACTTCTGCTGGTTCGGGAGTGACAGTTTCAGAAAGATTAGCGTTTTGTGAATCGCTATCTGTATCTTCTTGATGGGAAGAAATATTTTCATCTTGTAATGAAATTTCTTTTGCTGTAATATCACTATTGAGATTAATTGTTGTAGAAGTATCTTGTGTTATGTTATAATCAAGGTTACTATTATTATTACTATTATCAGCACTAATATTTGTATTCACTACACGCTTCAGAGCCAGGTATTCCTCTACTGATCCTGTCGGAGTTTTCTTAAATGTAGTAGTTGAATCAGTTGCTGACGATTGTGAAGATGTATTCAAGTTTGGTGACTTACTCAGCTTAGATAATCTTTGACGTTCTCTCAAACGTTTTCGAATCTCGGACTGTATTTTCGACTCTTTTATAACATTCTGGACATCATCAGTTTGATAATATCGTGACGCCCAGGTTTCTGTTGAATCCGACTTGGACTGAATGGTCTGAGGTACAGATTCTTTATTTTCTTCTTGAGAAATGATAATTTTATCTTGACTTTTGTCTTCATCACAATTTTCTATTCCCATAACAACGTCACAATAATCATCTAAGTCGATTATCTCGTCTAAGTCCGTGGATCTCTCTTCTTCGTTTCTATCTTCTTTTGTTGTTTTGTTTTCTGTTTTATTCTCTTCTTCTGTTATATTTTCAGAAGAGCTTATTCTTGATTGTTCATTAATATTTTCATTCTTTACATTACTCATTTGTTCTGTAGTTTCAGTATTAATCTGTTTCAGAATGTCTTCGTTGCTAGAGGAAATAAGTTGTGATTTTGAATGTGATTTTTTCCTCGATTTTTTCCGCCTTTCCGCAACATGATCTGCAGAAATTGATATTGATAACATATTGTTCTTTATATCTACATTTCTTTCAGGCATTATTGTTCGTGCTTCGCTTCTGGTAATTGAGTCTGTTTTAGTTACAGTATGTGTATTATTATGTGTTCCTACTACTTCTTGAAGTCTTCTTTCTTCCTTTGAATCTTGTAAACTTATTCTGCTAGGATTTTTTACGATTTCATTGGAATTACCTGTAGATTTTCCAGTTTCTGCAGCACGTTCATTTTCTAGCTTTTGATTTACTCGTGATCCAGCCTCCTCCTCCTCGCTAGATAATAATTCGACAACTGGAGTAGGTTGAACTACTAAAACAACATCTTCATCTTCGCCTTTATTAACTTGTTGAGCACTGATAATTCTTTCTAATTGCTTGCGACAATTCTCTTTCGCTTTGGCATCATCTTGAAGCGTTTGAATATTATTCTCCATTGTTTGACTATTATTTGTTTGTGGCAGATTGGTAGATGGAATTATATTTTCCTCTTTTCGTATCAAAGCTCTTATCGCACGCGCTCGCATTTCCAGCTCCAATAAATCTAACAAGCTGTCACCCTCTTTTCTTTTTTCTTTATCCTCCTCCTTTTTAATTTTAACATCTTTATCACTATTTTCATTCTTAATATTACATTTTACTTTGACATCAGACTTAGCCAAATCATCTTTCTTGTTAACTTGTGCTTTTCCTTTAACTTTTGTTTTATCTCTTTTCAATTTTCCTTTTCCACCATTTTCCTTTTTACTTATATCGTCATCTGTTAACCATTCCTCAGTATCCGAAATGATTTCCAAAGAAGGTCCTATTGGGAGAAAAACATAATTAATAATAGATAATTCTATAAAAATTAACTTACATATTAATATTCAATAATCAATATTCATATACCTGAGTCATTTGATTCACTTGTGTCTGAAGAATCTAACATAGGTTTACCATTTAATATAGCTAATATTCGAGCTTTAGACATACCGCTTAATTCGCTCACACACCATTCTTCTAGTTCATTTAAATCCATTTGCTATCCAAACAATAAGTAATATATATTATTTTCGTTTAAAATTATCTTCATGTACAAACTATCATTAGCATAAATAAATTATGGCACTTACTTTCAAAATTTGAGGCAACATCATACGTATTTTTTCTGGTTTAACAGATTTAAAAAGTTGGCGAGCTAATTCCTTACGATTAGACAAGTAATCCTTGATTGGTTTTAAATCTCTTGCATCAATCTCTTCTTCATCTGATGATAATGATGAAGATGAGCTAGAACTACTGTGTTCCTAAAACAAAATGTTATTTTTAAAGAATGTAATACAAATATTTGTAAATTTTTATAACAAGATATCTCAAATGTAGCTATTAATAATTACTTCACTGTTGCGGTTGTTGTTTTTAGTCTTGGACATGTTTCTTGAACACACACAAGCAATAATTCTTTTAATTTAAATAAACTCTAATCAAACTTAACCAATTTGATTAGTACTACCAGTACAATCATTGAAATGTGCAAAATTGATCGATAATTCAATCACTTCATTCAAAATTAAAAAAAGATTGTAGTTCTTCACTTATCAAATACATAAATAATATTATTTTACATGAAAATTATGAAATTTATTTCTCTCATCACTCTGAAGAGATCTTACATTCCAGTTTGTTTACATTAGGTATTTAAACAGGATGCGCCATCACTCGGTGCATTGAATAACCGTATCATCAAATCTTATTTCTAAATCGATAAAGGTTTACCGATTCAGAAAACATTGTCAGACATCGTGCAGATGTCATTAGGTGAATGTGGCTGATGCTCGTGTCACATTATAACCTATGCTATATTGTTGACAATTGTTTGTCAACAAAATGATTCTAATCCATTATAACTGCTGATTGGCCAATTGTAGTAAGTACCATTATATCAATAAAATAAAAATGTTCCACGACAAGGATAAATATTATCTAAGATAGATTTTTAATGTAAGAATTTATCTTTGACAGGTATTTTGACAGGTAATCAATTCAGTAATAAAAAAAATCAATCAGTTCTGGGACTTATACATATCGTTACGTTACGTATAAAGACGTATGTTTATGGAATTTTAGTATTATGCTGAATAAGTGTAACATATAATACACTATTTGCTAAATCTGTCAATTGAGATTTTGTGCAGCCTTGTGTAAGCTACGAAAGCAAAAATGTTGAATCGTTTTAAGTCAGTATTAATGAGTGCTGTGGGTGCAAGCGAGCTTGGCCTGCAGTACCCTAATGATTCTGATAATGATATGATGACGGATTATATTAATTCCAATTATGTTGTGGAAGTGGAAAATAAACCTTACAGTCGTCCAAGCTTTTTAGGTTTGACATCTGAAGAAACACAGGTATTTTCTTAATGTAACTAAGTTTAACATTAATGTACATATATTTTTGTATATTGAATAGATTTATAATACCTATTTAAATAGTGATAATACTAAAAGATTATAATATTGAATTTGTTTTTAAACTATTATAAAATATTAATTATATTTGCACAGGTGAGTGCAGATCATAGAGTAAGACCTATAATAGTTCCAAGAGATCTTAGTCGTTTGCCATGGTGTGCTGGTTATGCGGAATGTATAAATGCTGGGAAAAGCACTTGGAATGAGGATCAAGCTTCTGCAACACGTGGGGATCTGAAGTTGTCAGATGTTAATGTTACGCTGCCTTACGTTATGTTTTCAATGTTTGACGGCCATGCAGGGTATCAAGTTGCTCTTACAGCAAGGTTACATCTACACAGAATAATTTTGGTGTGTATTATATTTTCAAGATAATTGACTATAATTTTTTATATGTCATATAAGAGAAATTGATGAATGAATTATTTGCAATCAGGAGAGGCTACTGGCTATACCAGGCAACATGCTACTCAATGAAGATGAGAACGAGTTGATAAAGGGCAGAGACCTAGTTACAGGTGCTATAGAATTAGCATATAGACAAATGGATCAAATGGTAGAGATGCAAGCTCAAAATGGTGGCGGTGGTTGTACAGCTATTACAATTTTATTTCTTAATGGAAGGCTGTACGCTGCAGGAGCTGGAGACTCCAGGTTGTATTAATATATTGCTTAATATATTGTCAATAATATTATGTATTTATATAACATTGTTTTTAAATTATTAGAGCTGTATTAGTTTTGGGAGAAGAACAGCGTGCTCTTACCAGAGATCACACCCCGGATTCTGAATCAAATCGTGTTAGAGCTTTAGGCTTCTTAAGAAGCAATGAATTACTGAAAGGTCATTTCACTCCACTGGAGTTTAGAAAGCGACCATTGCAGAAAGAATTGGGATCGATGGTTTTGTATAGAGAACCTTTTATGACGGGCTGGGCATATAAAACCTTAACACATCCGGACTTAAAATTACCGCTTATTTCGGGACATGGAAAAAGGGTACAGTATAACTCTTCAAATAAATATATTCTGTTTCTAATATAATATGACTAAGAAATTGTTTGCGATATGTAGAGTAGAGTAATGGGAACGATAGGCGTGACTAGGGGTTTCGGAGATCATGGTTTAAAAGCAGCGAATACCGGTGTTAATATCAAACCATTCCTATCGTCGCAACCTGAAGTACAATCTTTGGACTTAGACACTTGTAACCTTACTGAAAGAGATTGCATTATTGTTGCCACGGACGGGCTGTGGGATGTAGTATCGGATAAAACAGCGGCAGCAATACTTAGGAAAACACTTGCTCCTGATACTCCATCCCTAGAATACAGGTATGTATTATGAAATAAACACGTAAAAATTAAACTAACTACGACAAAGTATGATATACGTTCTCTTATTTTTTAGATTAACAATGGGTGCTCAAGAGTTGGTGCAAGCGGCAAGAGGCCGATTAATCGGTAGGATGTGGATGGGAAAACCCGAGAATCCGAATGAAGCAGATGAAAAATCTTCACCTATAGCATCGGTGGATGATATTAGTGTGTTAGTGGTACCTTTATATCCTTATTTATGTGAACACAAACAGTGGCTGAAGACAACACAGCAAGAACGAAAATATGCTGCGGATTCCCTAACGACGATATGTTTCGATTATCCTATTCCTAACAGGTCAGGTGACAACCCTGCATGAATTCTTATCAGATTTAGATGGTCAGCAATAAAATAGGAACACAATGTTAACTACAATGTGCAGCTAATGAATTACATTTACTGGAGTTAACTACAATGACTTATGATAAATTCGTGATTGCTTATTATTTAATCTTAATATTAGAATAATCAATGATTATTCTATAATTTGAGTGCATGGTTACCCGCATCATATTTCGTAGTTCCCTTCTTCAAATAATAAATTATTGCATACTGCCACTGTTTGTATGTTAACTACGGTCATAAAAAGGCTATGTTCTTATTATTTAAACAAACATTCCACTATGACACATTTTATGTATCGTGCGATTTTACAATATTCCGAAGCGTTTAATACGTTATATCAAACACTTCATGTATAAGCACTAATATTTGGATTGTCACTATTATATAATTAGTATGTAGGCTGTATACACAATGTAATATTAAAAAATATTTTTATATTGCTTTTTGAGGCAGACATGTGTTACCATTCGATATGTCGTGTTTATGATGTTTTATCGTGTTATGATATTTTATATATTATATCATTTTCATCTTTGTGTTAAAAATATTAACCCTCGAACGACGATCTGAGATCTCATACAAGCTGCGAAGGGGTAGTGTCTTATTTATCCCATAGATTTTTTAAGGAAAAGACTAGAAATATGGGTTAAAAGATTATTGATTTACAAGTCAAAAAATTCGAAGAAACAATTGATAATAATCGAAAAATAAGAAAAACCAGGTCTGGAGTGTCTGAAACACCCCTACCTTCGTCATTCGAGGGTTAATCTTGTGGCTACAAACACTATATATGTACTATTGGTTTAAAAACTCTACTAAAAACAAAATTAAAAAGCAAAAATAAAATTTTAATTTAAATGCAACTTTTTATTGTTAATTTATTATTCATTATATTAATTGTAATTTCTATTTCATTTATTGAGAAATTTGAAAAAAAAAAACAGTTTAACGTATCGCAACCAAAGGATTACTAGATAATGTTGTTAGTGTAAACAATCTGTATGTATGTATATAACAAGAATATTATCTATTATTTTTTTACAATAAAAATAATATGTAAATTTTATGATATCATATAATTATATAATTTATTTAGTCTGAATAACTTGTAGTTATTCTATTAAATAAATATACAGACATGTATTACTTTCCTATGTAGTTATAATTAATCAATATTCAAATAAATTTTTAACTTAATTATGAACTTAATAGTTTGACATTTTGATTTTTATATTATTAATCTTTATTTATTATTTCTAAAATTTATTATAAAATTCTCGAAAAGAGGTAGTCTATAGTAAAATTATGAGATGTACCTTGATTATATATGAGATGGCGCTATAGGTATCAAATTAGTGTTTGCCAGTCAGACCAGTTATACACTAACAATAAGCAGTGAGTATATAGTGATGTAACAATAAAGTGTGATTATGTATATGCATGAAAGATAGTACACGCACAATATAAGTTTTCATTTTTAATGGAAGAAAAAAAAAACATATATAAAACACAATTCATGCATCTTTTTGTTTTATGTAAATGAATTAAATATATCTGAATCAATTTTTAATTTAATTGACAAAATAAATACATAATTTTAACTCCTGAAATAATTTTACAACAGAAATTAAGAAAATAATTAATGTGAATAATTTTTTTTTTAATTTCACTCAAATTATAAATGTTTATAATGAAAAAAAATTATAACAAAATGGATATGAGTAAAATTATTATAAAATAGTTACAACATAACCTGTGAATGTTTTAAATATGCGTTTATATTATAATTTTTGTTCGAATCTCAATAGATAAATATTATGATTTTAAAATTCAAAAAATTGTACATTTACTTGTTAAGTACAAACGTTTCGACCATAGTTTGCGGTCTTCTTCAGTGTACCGAAAATGATTATAATAATTCCTTTAACGTTACAAAATTTCTTTAATGTTACTGCTAACATTACAAAATTGTTTTAAATAGGAAAAACAACAAATCTAGTTTTTTTCCTTTTTGTACGCAAATTGAAACATTTTTTCCAAAGACCAAGATCAAGGTAGTCATCTATCAAAAATCATTCAGCATAAATACGTCAGTTATTCATTATAAATAATTTGAATAAAATTCTTCTCTGACTCTTAGTTACAAATTAAAACATTGAACAGAACCGAAATTGAATAGAATTCGACCTCCACTCGTGATGAGTTCGACTTTTTTGGTTGTCATTGTTATATAAAATTTATTATGTTAACACTATCAGTTATTAAAAATTTATCTGTCGACTTATATACATAATATCTTAGACCAGCTTTTGTTCAGAGTGTATTAGTCAACACTGATTTTAGTCGAAATTATGATTCTAAAACATTTAACTTTTGCGAAACTTTTGCCTCGAAGAAGTCCACAGATGCACTGTAAACAGTTGATTTGTGACAGTCTTAAAGCCAAAAAAAGCCGAAACGAGTTAGTAGCGATTAGTTGAAACATCCCAAGAACATTATACGACCGAAAATCACAATGTAACCGAGTAATTTGGAATTTTGTGTCGATAAATCATCTCTACATCGTGCGCTCTTACATTGCATCTTTTCTTAATATATTGTTTGTGTAACTACTTCTTATTCATACCATTAATATCAATGTTTTATACATTTATGTTTCAGTATATTAAGTCTTATTAATTTTCAATATGAAATAATAAGTGTCACGAATTATTTGAGGATTCACAAATTATTGAATTGATTGGATACACCTTCAGAGCTCTTTACTTGATTTAACGTATGTCTAAGACGAATTTTTATGTTTAATTATTGATTTTTTGTTGACTTTCTCATTTGAGTTTGCGTCTACGAAATTTGCGTGTCCACGATCAACGATTAACTTCAATTATTTATCTGTTGTAATCGTTAATCTTCTAAGAACTGTACACGCGTATATTTATTTGAATTGAATTGTTACACTATGATGGCCAAAATGTTTAGTGGCCGAAACGTTTGTAATTTTCTCTTTTAAAGAATTTGTTGAGCAACAAAGATCCAGCTCGGGCTTTACGTAGCTTTTTGTTATATACTTAAATAATAAAGCTGTCAATTTAAATGTTGCTAAAAAAAAATGCAAGTTATGCAGAATACTGTGAGAATTATGCAGTAATAAATACATTAAGATTAAGATGTAATCATTGCGTACAGAATTGTTGGGTACCATAAATAATAATTAATTTAAAAGCTTATTATACAAGAAATAACGCATTTTATCGTGATATATTGTATAATACTATGTACAATAATTTAATAACACCAAAATATGTGATTTTAATTAAAGATAATCAATGTTTCTTGGGACACTTATGTAAATTTAAAATATTATCTTCTTTGTATCCATTTTTTACGTAAATTTAGATCAGTTAGCGTCCCATAATTTATAGAAATTAAATGTAAAAACTCTGAAAAATTTAACTTTAATTGGTTGGAAACTAACTATAAAATTCAATCTTAAAGTTAAAACAATATAAATAAAATAAATAATATTTGTTTCAAAATTTGCAAAACATTTTATTCAAAATTAAGTATTTCGAAATATATAATATTGCTGCGATATTATTAAAATATTAAATAATATACACGTATTTTACGATAAATGTACGGTGCAGATTATCATAGTAACAAATATTTATTGCAAATGCCGTGAAATTTTCAATAGGCATCCTTTCGAAGCCTTAGCGCACGGTATACCACAACGACGATATTCGCAATTTACCAGTCACGTTATGAGTAGACAATGCGCAGGCTCTGTGTACAGGAAGGAGATTTCGGAATCAACGAAGAATCGATCGCGATCCTCGATGCTATTGTCCTTTGGCCGACCACAGTAACAGACGTCTCCTACAACTCGTGATTTACTTGGGCATGTACGATCAGTCGAGGAATTAAGCAATATCAAACTCGATTTCTTCTATGAAAAAGAAATCCATCGAAATTTGGTAAGTGACCTTTAATCAATTTTATTATAACATTAAATTTACTTTTACTATTTAATTAGAGTTGAAATTATTTCAACAATTTTTGTTTTGCTAGTTTTCCTATAACTTTCTTTGTTATATGCATTTTTGTGAAAAGTAAAACAAATGATATATCGAGAGAATTTATTTTAAAGAATAAATGAGAAGCTAAACAGCCGTAGCTAGATCGTCGTGCTAGTGTATTCGAAGACAAATTATAAAAACAACGTTTCGACATGTTATCAGGTCTTCTTCAAGTTCACAATAAATAAGCAATTACATTACAAATTATAACGCTTTTTCGGACCAAATAAACAATTATTACAAAACATCGTTGATTTGTGTTGGTGTCAGTACGCAGTTATGTAATAAAATGGATGCAATGCTGAAGTCAATAACAAATATCAATGAATTACTATTGTTAGTCATTATTTTTATTGACACTAAAACGCAAATAAGTTTGAAAATTAAAAATTGAAATTATAATAAGAATAAACGCAACAAAATTGAAAATATACATACATTATTCTACAATTACACACATCATACTATAATAATTGTTTAATAGGTTCGAAAAAGAGTTATAATTTGTAATGTAATTTCTTATTTATTGTAAACTTGAAGGAAACCTGATAACAAATCGAAACGTTGTTTTCATAATTTGTCTTCGAATACACAAGCACGACCATCTAGCAACGGCTGTTTAGCTTCTTATTTATTCTTTTAAATTTTACATAATTATTTCGGCTTTATTATATTTAAAGTTGAATTTATTATAACATATATTACATCCAGCAAGATTGGATTTAATATTGGTAAGTAATAACTTTTATCCTTATATAAAGCAAATCTTATGCATCAACGATTTCTTTCGTTAAAGTGCTATGTTTAATACTCATGCAGTTTATGTTTTAATCGTAACGAGATCAAATAATACGAAACGTGCAAATTCTATTCGAGCTAATAAAGCTAATAGACACAATAAATTTTGTGGCACCATTTTGCATAGTAAACTTATCGAAAGAATAATTGTTAATATTTGACAATGTTAGCCACATTTCTTCTACAGAGCTATATTCCTTGTTTTTGCTATCTGCATGCATATAATGAATAATAAAAAATGCTAATTTGACAATTTGAATATATTGTAAAGAATAGACAAATTACACGATTCATTCAAATAAATAATATATAAATTCGTGTACGTAAATCAGATTAGATTTTATGATTTACTTGTTTGAAGATTCATCTTTTTTTTATATTCAATGTTATCAAAATTAAATTTATATAATTTCAGATCAGTACGTATAATAATCATTGATAATAAACTTTTTAGAGAAAGAGACATTATATTGATCATAACTGCTAGAAATTCGATCAAAACGACACACGAGAAGATGGGTTTCAAAATAAACTTGTTATTCATGCTTGTCCTTAGCATGTTCAGCATGGGATATACTATAAGACACTTGCATTACTATGAAAGATGTAAGTGTTTTATTTCTTTCACATTGAACACAGTTATATATTATTATATTTGCTATTATAATATTTTTCATATAATTTAAAAAACTCAAATTGTTAATAATTACTTAATGCATATGTTTTGTTATCTTAAGTTGCCATATGTTGCAAAAATTTGAAGTTGACAGTTTAATTTTATTGCAATGACAGATTGATAGAATAGAAATCTTATTGTGTATAAATTAATATGTATCCTTTTATAAGTTACTGCATGTGTTATGATTTAACTTTTTGCACAATGTATGTCTCTTTTATAGACAATATTACCCGTGGACATGGCCGTTTTATTTTATTTCCGCACAGGCCATCGTTGAGGGACGAGATACGTTTCGGAAATCTCAAAAACTGGTCTCACTTTACTGAATAGGGATAGCGGAAAAAATAGAATTAATTTTAAAAATTATCAATGCATGAAAACATGCTGTCAATAATACTCTATATATCTTAACAATGAAGAATATTTTAAATTCATTCAAGAATATAAAATTCTTGAAAAAAAAATTTTTTAGAATTTCCTACATGTTTATATGAATTTATAATAATTTAATATTGAATTTAAATTGAAATACTAAATGAAAGACTCTGCGAAGTCTTTATAAAATACTTGCAAAAGTGTTTTATTTTTACGATAAATGACTGTAATAAAATGAAGTGTACGGATATGTATATGAAATATGTAGGAATATATATGTAAATAAAAGAAAGTACTCTTTAATTTATTATTATTATCATTTTCATTGGATATTTTTCCATATTGGGCATTTAATACTACATTTAATAATTTAATAACATTAAGACATAATAATTTCAGTAAAACATAATCAGTTTTTAATGAAATATTTCTCTGGTTCAAAAAATGTAATCGTATATAGAATTATTGTAATTGTATTAAATTTTTTTAAAAATAAGTGCACACACGCAACAGTGCTCTGCTCCTTTTTTATATATGCAGGTATTTAATAAATTGAATAAAGTTTGATGTGCTTTTTAAATATGTAAAACAATTAGGAAACAATTTCAAGTGAAAAGAATTAAAATTTTAGAATTTTCTAACTTTATTTATTGTTTATGAGTAGATAAACATATAATAAATATTATAATAACTTAAATAAATTACATTTTTATGATGTCAAATATTCAGTCAAATGTTTGATATATCGATTAAATGTACTCTATCCAATCATACATCAGTAATATGTTGGCGTTGTGGAAAGAAAAGTAATTATATTGTAACATACGCAAAACATACAAAAAATCGCTATTTAATTGTTCCTTTGATATCCGTAAATGCTCACACTTATTTTAAAGCGAAATATTACTACGGCAAAGTAAAAAATGCATGTAGAACGTTGTTGTGGGAGATTGTGATGAGAATGCTAACGAATTCAATAACGCTTATACCGGAAAGTTTGCCTTCTGCCGAAAAATACAACTTTACGCGGTTTTTAAATAGAAATGTAAGACTGTGAAATTCTGATCAAATATTCAACAAACTCTTTAATTTTATAAGATTTAATGATAATAAAATTAAATGTATCGAAAGGTATATGCAACAGAAATTGAAAATTGTTTTTGTTTTTATTTAACTATTTTTATTACATATCGTTTATTTTATCACATAAGAAATATGTTGGGTTCATCAAAAATTTTTTAGATTTTATTGCAACATATGATATCATTAAAAAAATGCACTATATACATTATCTAATGGAATAATACACTATATCATTTTTTAACTGCCAAATTTCTGCGCATTTGAAAAAAATTCGTAGAAATTAATTAAGAATTGTAAATTAGATGTTGTTTTAAATGTGGAACCGAATAAAGTGCATTTCCGTTACTTGATGCTTTTTATCGATAAGACAAAAATGCAATGTAGACTTTAAAAAAGATTTGCGCCATTAAAAAAAGTATGCTGTAACAGAAAGCACATGGTTTACGTCAGATGTGATTTATTCTACTGTATATTTAAAACAACGCAAATTTTACACATCTTAATAAATTTTAATAAAATGTTTTTAAATACGTAGAAAGTTATCAGTTATAAAATAATATAGCATATTAATTTATAATGTGTACATAGTGCAATGTAGTAACGCACCATCATCTGTTGCAAAAATGCGAACCAACTTTATCATCAACCCAATATAATACTATGTACAATAATTGAATAACGTCAAAACATGGAAGTTTAATTAAGAATAATCAATGTTTCTTGGGATACCTTTATAATTTTAAAATATTATATATTTTCTATTCATTTTCTACATATATTGAATACAGTTAGCGTCCCATAATTTATAGACGAAATTACATGCAAAAGCTCTGCGACTTTTAGTTTTAATGTGTCGGAAACAAACTATATGTTTCCCACACATACTACAAAGATGGTACTCGCAATTTATCATTTACGTATTTAGTAAATAATGCGCAGGCTCTGTGTACAGGAAGGGGATTTCGAAATCAACGAAGAATCGATCGCGATCCTCGATGCTATTTTCCTTTGGTCGACCAAAGTAACAGACATTTTCTTCAACTCGTGATTTACTTGGACAAGTACGACTAGACGAGAAATTTAGCAATATCAAACTCGATTTCTTCTTTGAAAAAGGAATCCATCGAAATTTGGTAAGTGATCTTTAATCAATTTTATTATAACATTGAATTTACTTTTACTATTTAATTAGAGTTGAAATTATTTCAACAATTTTTGTTTTGCTAGTTTTTCTATAACTTTCTTTGTTATATGCATTTTTGTGAAAAGTAAAACAAATGATATATCGAGAGAATTTATTTTAAAAGAATAAATGAGAAGCTAAACAGCCGTAGCTAGATCGTCGTGCTAGTGTATTCGAAGGCAAATTATAAAAACAACGTTTCGACATGTTATCAGGTCTTCTTCAAGTTCACAATAAATAAGAAATTACATTACAAATTACAACGCTTTTTCGGACCAATTAAACAATTATTACAAAACATCGTTGATTTGTGTTGGTGTCAGTACGCAGTTATGTAATAAAATGGATGCAATGCTGAAGTCAATAACAAATATCAATGAATTACTATTGTTAGTCATTATTTTTATTGACACTAAAACGCAAATAAGTTTGAAAATTAAAAATTGAAATTATAATAAGAATAAACGCAACAAAATTGAAAATATACATACATTATTCTACAATTACATACATCATATTATAATAATTGTTTAATAGGTTCAAAAAAGAGTTATAATTTGTAATGTAATTTCTTATTTATTGTAAACTTGAAGGAAACCTGATAACAAGTCGAAACGTTGTTTTTATAATTTGTCTTCGAATACACAAGCACGACCATCTAGCAACGGCTGTTTAGCTTCTTATTTATTCTTTTAAATTTTACATAATTATTTCGGCCTTATTATATTTAAATTTGAATTTATTATAACATATATTACATCCAGCACGATTGGATTTAATATTGGTAAGTAATAACTTTCATTCTTATATAAAGCAAATCTTATGCATCAACGATTTCTTTCGTTAAAGTGCTATGTTTAATACTCATACAGTTTATGTTTTAATCGTAACGAGACCAAATAATGCGAAACGTGCAACTTCTATTCGATCGAATAAGACTAATAGACACAATAAATTTTGCGGCATCATTTTGCATAGAAAACTTATCGAAAGAATAATCGTTAATATTTTACAATGTTAGCCACATTTTCTCTACAGAGCCATATTCCTTGTTTTTGCTATATGCATGCATATAATGAATAATAAAAAATGCTAATTTGACAATTTGAATATATTGTAAAAAATAGACAAATTACGCGATTCATTCAAATAAATAATATATAAATTCGTGTACGTAAATCAGATTAGATTTTATGATTTATTTGTTTGAAGATTCATCTTTTTTTTATATTCAATGTTATCAAAATTAAATTTATATAATTTCAGATCAGTACGTATAATAATTATTGATAATAAAATTTTTAGAGAAGGAGACATTATATTGATCATAACTGCTAGAAATTCGATCAAAATAACACACGAGAAGATGGGTTTCAAAATAAACTTGTTATTCATACTTGTTGTCCTTAGCTTGTTTAGCATGGGATATACTATAAGACACTTGCATTACTATGAAAGAAGTAAGTGTTTTATTTCTTTCACATTGAACACGCACAGTAATATATTATTATATTTGCTATTGTAATATTTTTCATATAATTTAAAAAACTCAAATTGTTAATAATTACTTAATGCATATGTTTTGTTATCTTAAGTTGCCATATGTTGCAAAAATTTGAAGTTGACAGTTTAATTTTATGACAGATTGATAAACTGAAATTTTATTGTGTATAAATTAATATGTATCCTTTTATAAGTTACTGCATGTGTTATGATTTAACTTTTTGCACAATGTATGTCTCTTTTATAGACAATATTACCCGTGGACATGGCCGTTATTTTTAATTTCCAGGCCAGAATAATTACAGGCCAGAGATGAAGAATATTTTAAATTCATTCGAGAATATAAAATTCTTGAAAAGAAAATTTTTTAGAATTTTCTACATGTTTATATAAATTTATAATAATTTAATATTGAGTTTAAATTGAAATACTAAATGAAAAACTGTGTGAAGTCTTTATAAAATACTTGCAAAAGTGTTTTATTTTTACGATAAATGACTGTAATAAAATGAAGTATACGGATATGTATATGAAATATGTAGAAATATATATGTAAATAAAGAAAAGTACTCTTTAATTTATTATTATTATTATTTTTATATTGGGCATTTTTCCATATTGGGCATTTAATGCTACATTCAATAATTTAATAACATTAAGACATATAATAATTTGAGTAAAACATAATCAGTGTTTAATGAAATACTTTTCTGGTTAAAAAAATGTAATCTTACATGGAATTATCGTAATTGTACTAAATTTTTTTCAAAATAAGTGCACATACGCAACAGTGCTCTGCTCCTTTTTTATATATGCAGGCGTTTAATAAATTGTATAAAGTTTGATGTGCTTTTTAAATATGTAAAGCAATTAGGAAAGAATTTCAAGTAAAAAGAATTAAAATTTTAGAAATTTCTAACTTTATTTATTGTATATGAGTAGATAAACATATAATAAATATTATAATAACTTAAATAAATTACATTTTTATGATGTCAAATATTCAGTCCAATGTTTGATACATCGATTAAATGTATTCTGGTCAATCGTACATCAGTAATAAGTTGGCGTTGTGGGGAAAAAAGTAATTATATTGTAACATACACCAAAAAATTGCTATTTAATTGTTCCTTTGATATCCGTAACTGCTCACACTTATTTTAAAGCGAAATATTGCTACGGCAAAGTGAAAAATGCATGTAGAACGTTGTGTGGGAGATTGTAATGGGAATGCTAACGAATTCAATAACGCTTATACCGAAAAGTTTGCCTTTTGCCAAAAAATACAATTCACGTGGTTTTTAAATGGAAATGTAAGACTGTATGAAATTCTGATCAATTATTCATACAAATTTTTTATTTTTATAAGAATTAATGATAATAAAATTAAATCTGTCGAAATGTATGTGCAACTGAAATTGAAAATTGTTTTCATTTTTATTTAACTTTTTTTATTACATATCGTTTATTTTATCACATAAGAAATATATTGGATCCATCAAAAAGTTTGTAGATTTTATTGCAACGATATCGTTAAAAAAATGCACTATATACATTATCTAATACACTATATCATTTTTTAACTGACAACTTTCTGCTCATTTAAAAAAAAGTTGTAGAAATTGATTAAGAATTGTAAATTAGGCGTTCTTTTAAATGTGGAGTTGAATAAAGTGCATTTCCGTTACTTGATGCTTTTTATCGGTAAGACAAAAAAAAATGTAGTTTAAAAAAGATTTGCGCCATTTATAAAAAGTATGCTGTAACAGAAAACACATGGTTTACTTCAGATGTGATTTATTCTACTTTATGTTTAAAACAACGCAAATTTTACGCATCTTAATGAATTTTAATAAAATGTTTTTAAATGCGTAGAAAATTTTGAGTAATAAAATAACATGGTATATTAATTTATAATGTGTATATAGTGCAATGTAGTAACGCACCATCATCTGTTGCAAAAATGCGAACCAACTTTATCATCAACCCAATATAATACTATGTACAATAATTGAATAACGTCAAAACATGGAAGTTTAATTAAGAATAATCAATGTTTCTTGGGATACCTTTATAATTTAAAAATATTATATACTTTCTATTCATTTTCTACATATATTGAATACAGTTAGCGTCCCATAATTTATAGACGAAATTACATGCAAAAGCTTTGCGACTTTTAGTTTTAATGTGTCGGAAACAAACTATATGTTTCCCACACATACTACAAAGATGGTACTCGCAATTTATCATTTACGTATTTAGTAAACAATGCGCAGGCTCTGTGTACAGGAAGGGGATTTCGGAATCAACGAAGGATCGATTGCGATCTTCATGCTGTAATCTTTTGGCCAACTACAGTAAGAGACGTCTCTCGAACTCGCGATTCATACTTAGGCATGTACGATTAGGCGAGGAATTTAGCTATATCAAACTCGATTTCTTCTTTTTCGAAAAAGAAATCTATCGAAACCTGGTAAGTGACCTTCAATCAATTTTATTATAACATTGAATTTATTTTTACTATTTAATTAGAGTTGAAATTATTTAAATGCTTTTTGTTTTGCTATTTTTCCTATAAGTTTTTTTGTCATATGCATATTTGTTAAAAGTACAACAGATGATATCAAGAGAATTTATTTTAATATTAACATATATTTCATCCAGCAAGGTAGAATTTGTTGTAGGTAATAATTTTTGTTCTTATGTAAAGCAAATCTTATGCATTAACGATTTCTTTCGACAGAGTGCTAGGTTTAACACTCATACACGCATTGTGACTATTGTTCACACTATGAATAGTTTATGTATTAAAAGTAACGAGACCAAATAAAACGCGAAACGTGCGAATTTGATTCGAGCGAATAATAGACCCAATCAATTTTGGAGCATCTTTTTGCATAGTAAATGTATCAAAAGAATAATTGTTAATATTTTACAATGTTAGTCACTTTTCCTCTACAGAACTGTATTCCTTTTTTTACTATATGCATGCATGTGATAAATAATAAAAAATGTTGATTTTACAATTTATTCTTATTGCAAATAACTGATAAATTATGTCATCTATTAAAACAAATAATAAAAATTCTTGTATATAAATTAGATAAGATTTGATAATTTACTTGTTCAAACATTAATCGTTTTTTTTTATATTTGATGTTATCAAAATTAAATTATGTAATTTCAAATCAGTGCTCATAGTAATTATTGATAATAAAATTTTCAGAAAAGGAGATTTTATATTGATTGTAATTGCTAGAAATTCAATCAGAAGAACAGACGAGACGATGGATTGCAAAATAAACTTGTTATTCATACTTGTTGTCTTTAACACGTTTAGCATGGGATACCTATGTTCTTCAAGATATGTGCCACCTCGTTGTAAGTGTACTATTTCTCTCACATTGAACACGCACATATCTTTCAGTATATTTGCTATTATAATACTTTTCATATTAATTAGAAAACTCAAATTGTTAATAATTATTTAATGCATGTAATTACATATGGTAGTTATCATAAATTGTTATATATTGCAAAAATTTGAAGTTGTTAGTTTATTTTTACTGCAATAATAGATTGATGGAATAGATATTTTATTGTACATAAATTGATATGTATTTTTTATAATTTACTGCATGCGTTATGATTTAACTTCTTGCACAATGTATATCTTTTTACAGATTGTAGCTTTCCATATGATATGGGTCCTTGTTTCACGGTCAACATGCCGGTCAATAAAACTTATAAATTAAGATTTTTTTTTGATTCTAAAAAAATGGTATGTGTTCCTTTCATGTACGGGGGCTGCGAAGGAAATGATAATAACTTTATAACTGAAGAAGTCTGCATGATTACATGCCATGAGGATTATTACTATCAGTTCCATCACAGAGATGCACCAAAGGATGAACCTTTAGATCCGTTGAATGTGCTTTGAGAATATAAAAGTGTTTAGATTATAAAATTTTTGACGATGTTCCATATATTGATATACTTTTGTAATAGTTTGATATTGACTTTAAATAGAAGTACTATTAATAAAAGACTCTGTAAAGTCTTTATGAAATACTTGTAAAAGTGTCTTATTTTTACAATAAATGATATAAAATATATAGGAATATATATGTAAATAAAAGAAAGCACTACTTAATTTATTATTTCTTTTATTTTTTTATTATATTGGGCCTCTAATACTATATATAATTATTTAATAACATTAAGGCGTATAATAATTTGATTAAAACATAATCAATGTTTAATAAAATAATTTTAGTTTAAAAAATATTATCTTATGTGGAATTATCGTAATTGTACTAAATTATTATCACAATTATTACACACACGTAACGGAAGTGTTGTGTTCTTTTTTTATATTTAGATAATTAACAAATATAAAGTTTGATGTGCTTTTTAAACACGTAACGCAATTAGAAAACAATTTCAAGTAAAAAAACTTAAAATTATAGAATTTCCTAATGTTATTTATTATTTATGAGTAGATGAATATTATAATAACTTTATGTTAAATAAATTACATTTTTATGATGTCATATGTTTAGTCAAATGTTTATATATCGATCAAATGTACTCTGGTCAATCGTACTTCATTAATAAGTTGGTGTTGTGGGGATAAAAGTAATTGTATTGAAACATACGCCAAAAAATCGCTCTTTGATTGCTCCTTTGATATTCGTAATTGCTCACACTTATTTTAAAGCAAAATATTACGACAAAGTAAAAAATGAATGTAAAATGTTGTGTAAGAGATTGTGATGGAAATGCTAACGAATTCAATAATTCTTATACCGGAAAGTTTGCCTTCTGCCGACAAATTTACCTTCACGCAATTTTTAAATAAGAATGTAAGACTATATGAAATTCTGATCAGATATATATACAAATTCTTTAATTTTATAAGAATTAACGGTAACAAAATTAAATCCGTTGAAATATATAAGTAGCAAAAACTGAAAATTGTTTTCGTTTTTATTTAACTTTTTTCATTACATATCGTTTATTTTAAGATAAAGAATATATTGAGTTAATCAAAAAGTTTTTGTTTGCAATTTTGCAACAGATGATGTCATTAATATATTGCATTATGTACACATTATCTAATGAGATAATATGCTATATCATTTTATAACTAACAACTTTCTGCGCATTTAAAAAGAAATTATTGTAAATATATCTAATTATTATTAATTAGAAAAGAAATTTATTGAAATCGATTGCAATTTGTAAATTTGGCGTTGTTTTAAAAATGGAGCAGATTAAAGTGCATTTGCATTACTTTGTGCTTTTTTAAGACTAGCATGCAACGTAGACTTTAAAAAAATTTTTCTATGATTATAAAGAGTATGCCGTAACAGTAAGAGTATGGTCATCATCAGGTCATCAGATGTGATTTATTCTACTTCATATTTAAAATGACGTCAATTTTATGAATCTTTATTGATTAAAATAAATTTTTTTTAAATGTGCAGAAAGTTGTCAGTTATAAAATAATATGGCATATTATCTTATTGGATAATGTACATAGTGCAATTTATTAATGCAACATCATCTGCTGCAAACATGCGAACGAACTTTTTGATCACCCCAATATAATACTATGTACAATAATTAAATAACATCAAAACATGGAAATTTAATTAAGAGTTAACAATGTTTCTTGAGATACCTATCTAATTATAAAATATTATATACTTTCAATCTATTTGCTACATAAATTGATAGATTGCATATCATAATTTATAGACAAAATTAGATGTAAAAGCTCTGCGAAATTTGGTTTCTATTGGTTGGAAATGAACTATAAAAATTCAATCTTAAAGTTAAAACAACGCAAGTAAAATAAATCATATTTGTTTCGGGATTTGCAAAACATTTTATTCAAGAATAAAGTAATACGAAATATATATAATAATAATGCTGCGATAATATTGAAATATTAAATAATATACACGCATTTTACGATAAATGTTTGGTGCAGATTATTATAATAACAAATATTTATTGCTAGCGTCGTGAGATTTTCAATAGGCGTCTTTTCGAAACCTTATCGCATGATATACCACAACGACGATATTCGCATTTTATCAGTCACGTTATGAGTAGACAACGCGCAGGCTCTGTGTACAAGAAGGGGATTTCGGAATCAACGAAGAATCGATCGCGATCTTCGATGCTGTTGTCTTTTGGTCGACTACAGTAACAGACGTCTCTTGAACTTTAACTGATTTACTTAGGCATGTACGATTAGATATTTAGCTGTATCAAACTCGACTTCTTCTTAAGAAAAGGAATTTATCAGAACTTGGTACGTGACCTTTAATCAATTTTATTACAACATTAAATTTATTTTTACTGTTTAATTAGAGTTGAAATTATTTAAACAATTTTCATTTTGCCATTTTTCTTATAACTTTCTTTGTTGTATGTATTTTTGTGAAAAATGAAAACAGATGATATCGAGAGGGTTTATGACAATATGTAATACACATCCAGCAAGGCTGGATTTAATACAGGTTATAAATTTTGCTCTTTCATAAGCAAATCTTGTGTATTAACGATTTTTTTTCTCAAAGTGTTTTGTTTAATGCTGATACACGCATTGTAATTATAACGCAAAAATTGTTTACTTTATGATTAGCTTATAATAATATTTTGATCGTGACGGAACCAAATAATATGCAAAACGTGCAAAATTTATTCGAGCGAATAAAACTATTAGACACAACCAATTCTGCGGCATCTATTTGCATAGCAAACGTATCGAAGGAATAATTGTTAATATTTTATAATGTTAGCCACATTTTCTCCACAAAACTATATTCCTTGTTTTTGTTATATGCATGCATGTGATAAATAATAACAAATGCTGATTTTACAATTTAAATTTATTGCAAATAACTGATAAATTATGTTATACATATAATATAAATTTATGTACATAAATTAGATTAGATTTTATAATTTATTTGTTTGAACATTAATCTCTTTTTATATACGATGTTATGAAATTAAATTTATTCAATTTCAGATCAGTACGTATAGTAATTATTGGTAATAAAATTTTCAGAGAAGGAGATATTATATTGATAATGATTGTTAGAAATTCAATCAGAAGAACACACGAGACGATGGGTTTCAAAATAAACTTGTTATTCATACTTGTTGTCTCTAACATGTTTAGCATGGGATACCTATGTAATTCAAATTCATATGAGCCACCTAAATGTAAGTGTACTATTTCTGTCATATTGAACAGTATTCTTTCATTATATTTGCTATTATACTACTTTTCATATTATTTAAAAAACTCAAATTGTTAATAATTATTTAATGCATGTATTTACATAGTTATCATAAATTGTTATATATTGCAAAAATTTGAAGTTGTTAGTTTATTTTTACTGCAATAATAGATTGATGGAATAGATATTTTATTGTACATAAATTAATATGTGTCTTTCTATAGTTTACTGCATGCGTCATGATTTAAGATCTTGCACATTGTATATTGTTTGTACAGATTGTTTCATTACTTATGACTCTGGTCCTTGCCTCACGACCGAGATGATAACAAATGGAACTTTCCTATGGAGATATTACTATTCGAAATTATTGGAAACGTGTTTTCCTTTCAAGTACGGAGGCTGCGGAGGAAATGGTAATCGTTTTTCAACTTATGAAGTTTGCATGAATATATGTCACATATAATACTCTATATACCTTAACAATGAAGAATATTTTAAATCCATTTAAGAATATAAAATTCTTTAAAACAAATTTTTGAGGGTTTTATATATTGATATGTATTTGTAATAGTTTTATATTGAGTTTAAATAGAAGCACTAAATGAAAGACTCTGTAAAGCCTTTAGAAAATACTTCTAAAAGTGTTTTATTTTTACAATAAATGACTGTAACAAAATGAAATGTACGGATATGTATATGAAATATGTAGGAATATATGTGTAAATACAGAAAAGTACGTTTTAATTTATTATTACTTATCTTTTTTACTATATTAGACATTTAATATTCTGTATAATAATTTAATAACATTAAAGCGTATAATAATTTGAATAAAACAAAATAAGTGTTTAATGAAATATTTTTTTTATTGAAAAAGTATTATCTTATGTGGAATATTGTACTAAATTATTATGAAAGTTTTTACGCAAATCCAACACAGTGTCGTGTACTTTTTTTTAATATTTAAATATTTAACAAATTGTATAAAGTTTGATGTGGTTTTTAAAAATGTATGGTAATTAGAGACAGTATTTTTTTAAAGTAAGAGGAATTAAAATTTTAGGTCTTCCTAACTTTATTTATTGTTTATGAGTAAATAAATATTATAATAACTTGATGTTAAATAAATTACATTTTTATTATATCAAATGTTCAATGTCAGTGTATCAATCAAATACATGTGATCAGTTGTGCGTCAGTAATAAGTTGATGTTGTGGATAAAAGTAATTATATTGAAACATAAACCAAAAATTGTTTTTTAATTGCTCCTTCAATATCCATAATTGCTCCACTTAATTAATTAATATTAATAACGCTATTACACGAAAACAGTCACCACTATTTATTTAGCAAATAACCCTGTTCAGACTTATTTCCTTTAAAATTTATTCTTCTAAAAAAATAATAAATGTTGATTATTTGATGCAATTTTATTATACTTTATTTGACGTGTATTGTATCGTTTTTACAGTTTGTGGTGCAATTAAGATTATGACATAGATCCTTGCATTTATTTTCAAGTGAAGTATTGTTACGACAAAGTAATAAATAAATGTAGAATTTTTGTGTGGTTGGTTGTGATGGGAATGTTAAGTTCAATAACGAACGTTTATGCCGAAAAGTAAGTTTTCCATCGAAAAATACACCTTTACGCTGTTCTTAAATGGAAATGTTGTAAGACTGTATGAAATTCCGATCAGATATTCGTACAATTTTTTTGATTTTATAAGAATTAACGGTAACAAAATTAAATCTGTCGAAATATATGTGCAACAAAAACTGAATTTTGTTTTTATTTAACTTTTTTTATTACATATCGTTTATTTTACCTCATAAGAAATATATTGAATTGTTCAAAAAGTTTATTTGCATTTTTACAACACATGATGTCATTAATAAACTGCACTATGTACACATTACCGAATGAAATAAATGCTATATCATTTTATAACTGACAACTTTTTGTGCATTTAAGAAAAAATTATCAAAATCGATCGAGATTTGTAAATTTGGCGTTGTTTTAAATATTGAGTAGAATTAAGTGCATTTCGTAACTTGATGCTTCTTTATAATCAAAAAGACAAAAATGCAACGTAGGTTCTAAACAAGAATTGGATCGCTTATAAAAAATATGCCGCCACAGAAAGAATTCGGTTTACGTTACATGTGATATATTCTGCGCAATATATGAAACGCCGCCAATTTTACAAATCTCAATCGATTTCAACAAATCTTTTGAAATGCGCAGAAAGTTGTCAGTTATAAAATGATATAGCATATTATCTTATTAGATAATGTGTACATAGTGCAATTTAATAATAGAACATCATCTGTTGCAGAAATAAAAACAAACTTTTTGTTCAGTCCAATATAATATTATGTACGATAATTAAATAACACATCAGTACATGTCAGTTTAATTAAGAATAATCAATGTTTTTTGGGATACCTATTTAATTTTAAAATATATTGTATACCTTTTATTTATTTTCTACATAAATTGATAGTTAGCGTACCATAATTTATAGACGACATTAGATGTAGAAGCTCTGAAAAATTTAGTTTTTATCAGTTGAAAATTATAAAGTTTAATCTTAAAGTTAAAATAACATAAATAAAATAAATTATATCTGTTTATGGTTTTGCAAAGCATTTTATTCAAGAATAAAATAATACGAAATGTATAATACTGCTGCAATATCATTAAAATATTAAATAATATACGTGTACTTTATAATGAGTGTTTGGTTCAGATTATCATAGTAACAAATATTTATTGCCAGCGTCGTGAAGTTTTCAATAGGCGTTCTTTCGAAGACATACCGCACCAAAGGACGCCTCATCAATAATATTCGCAATCTGTTATTTACGTTTTTAGTAGACAATGCGCAGGTCCAGTATACAGAAAAGGGATTTCGAAATTAACGAAGGATTGATCGCGATTCTAGATGCTGTTGTCTTTTGGCCGATCACAGTGACAGACGTCTTCTTGAACTCGTAATTTACTTGGGCATATACGATTAGGCGAGGAATTTAGCAATATCAAACTCGATTTCTTCTATGAAAAAAGAATCCATCGGAACTTGGTATGTGACCTTCAATCAATTTTATTATAACAATGAATTTACTTTTACTATTTAATTAGAGTTGTAATTATTTAAAAGATTCTTGCTTTGTCATTTTTCCTATAACTTTCTTTGTTGTATGTATTTTTGTAAAAACTGAAAACAGATAATATCGAGAGAGTTTATTTTAACATGTAATACATCCAGCAAGGCTGGATTTAATACAGATAATAAATTTTGCTCTTTTATAAGCTTACCTTATGTATTAACGGCTTTTTTCGTCAAATACTGTGTTTAATACTGATACACGCATCGTAACTATAACGCAAAAATTGTTTATTTTATGATTAGCTTATGTTTTAATCGTGACGGAACCAAATAATACAGAACGTGCGAATTCTATTCGAGCGAATAAGACTAACAGATACAACCAATTTTGCGGCACCTTTTTGCATAATAAATATATCGTAGGAATAATTGTTAATATTTTACAATGTTAGTCACATTTCCTCTACAGAGCTATATTCTTTTCTTTTGCTTTATGCATGCATGTAATAAATTTAAAAAAATGCTAATTTTATAGTTGAAACCTATTGTAAAGAATAATTGAATTATATTATGTATTAAAACAAAATAATATAAATTTATGTACATAAATTAGATTAGATTTTATAATTTACTCTTTCAAACATTAATCATTTTTTTATACATGATGTTATAAAATTAAATTTATATAATTTTAGATCAATACGTATAGTAATTATTGATAATAAAATTTTCAAAGAAAGAGACATTATATTGATCATAACTGCTAGAAATTCAATCAAAAAAATACACGAGAAGATGAGTTTTAAAATAAATTTATTATTCATACTTGCTGTCTTCAGCATGGGATACCAATGTAATACAAAACCTGCATCAAGTGAGACACATGTTAAAAGTAAGTACTTTATTTCTTTCATATTAAACGCGCACAGTAATTTTTTATTATATTTGCTATTGTAATACTTTTCATATAATTTAGAGAACTCAAATTAATAATAATTATTTAATGCATATGTTTTGTTATCATAAATGTTATCATAAATGGCCATAATTGCAAATTGCCATAATAATTGCAAGAATTTGAAGTTGTTAGTTTAATTTCATCGCAATGATAGATTGATAGAATAGATATTTTATTTTATATAAATTAATATGTGTGTGTCTTTCTATATATAGTTTACTGCATGCGTTATGATATAAGTTCTTGCACAATATACATCTTTTTTACAGATTGTAGCCTTCCAAATGACCTTGGTACTTGCTTCAAGAAGGAGCCGGAACTCAATGAAAGTTATGAATTGAGATATTGGTTTGATTCGTCAAAATCGAAAAATTGTCATCCTTTCATGTACGGAGGCTGCGGAGGAAATGGAAATAATTTTAAAAGTTATGAAGAATGCATAAATACATGCAGTGAAGAATACTTTATATACCTTCACAATGGAAAATTATTTAAATCCAAGTGGGAATAAAAAGTTTTTAAAACATAAAATTTTTTAAGGTTTCTTACATACTCATATGTATTTGTAATAATTTGATATTGAGTTTAAATTGAAGTACTAAATTAAAGACTCTGCGAAGTCTTTGAAAAATATTTGTAAAAGTGTTTTATTTTTACAATAATTGACTGTAATAAAATAAAATGTACGGATATGAATACGTAATGTAAGAATGTATATGTAAAAAAAGGAAAATACTTCTTAATTTAATATTTCTTATATTTTTTATTGCATTGAGCATTTAATACTACATATAGTAATTTAATAACATTAAGACATATAATAATTTGAGTAAAACATAATCAGTGTTTAATAAAATACTCCTCTGGTTTAAAAAATGTAATCTTATATGGAATTACAGTAACTGTACTAAATTGTTATCAAAATTATTATACACATGCAACAAAAGTGTTGTGTTCTTTTTTTATATTTATAGTTAACAAACTGTATAAAGTTGATATGCTTTTTAAATATGTAAGGCAATTAGGGAACAATTTCAATTTAAGTAAAATTAAAATTTTATATTTTTGTTTATTATATATGAGTAGGTAAATATTATAATAACTTGATGTTAAAAAAATTACATTTTTATGCTTTCAAATCTTCAATGTTAATAAAAGTTCAGTGTCGATGAAATTCACTCATGTAAGTCGTGCATCAGTAATAAGTTAACGTTGGGAATAAAAGTAATTATATTGAAATGTGCAGCAAAAAATTGCTTTTTAATTGTTGTTTTCATATCCATAATTGCTCCACTTAATAACATCATTAATTAATATTAGTAATGTTATTACACAAAAACAAGCAGTGTTTACTTAGGGAATAACTCTCTTTACTTATCTTCTTCAAACTTTGTTCTTTTAGAAAAACTTTGTTTTTAATGCTCCTTTTATTCACATTGTTAAATTTTTAATTTTTTGGTTTCTATTATAATTGATTGTTATCATTTGAGCCATTCCTTTATATGTGTTAAATTGTTTTTAGTTTCTATTTATAAAAATTAATAAATGTTTATTTGATGCAATTTTGTTATACTTTATTTGCCATGTATTGTATCGTTTTTACAACTTGGTGCGATTATGATTATAACGTAGATGTTTGCACTTAGTTTCTAGCAAAATATTACTTCGACAAGATACCAAATTAATGTAGAATGTTGAGGAGATTGTGATGGGAATATTAACAAATTCAATAACGCTTATACCGAAAAGTTTGCCTTGTGTCGAAAAATACACTTTCACGCGACTTTTAAATGGAAATGTAAGACTGTATAAAATTCCGATCAGATATTCATACAAATTCTATAATTTTATGAGACTTAACAATAACAAAATTTAATCCGTTGAAATATATGTATAACAGAAACTGAACAGTTTTATTATTTCTATCTGACTTGTTTTATTATATTGTACATTGTTTACTTTACCAAATAAAGAATATATAGAATTGATCAAAAAGTTTGGGCAGTCTTTTGCAACATATGATGTCATTAATAAATTGCACTATGTACACATTATGTAATGAGATAATATTTCACATTATTTTATAACTGACAATTTGCTGCGCGTTTAAAAAGAAAACTTGTTGAAATCAATTAAGATTTGTACATTAGGCGTTGTTTTAAATGTGGAGCAGAATAAAGTGCATTTTCGTTACTTAATACTTTTTTATAATTGGAAAGATAAAAATGCAACAAAGACCCTAAACAAATTTGCGCCGTTTAGAAATATTCTGCAACAGAAAGAATTTGTTTACGTTAGATGTGATTTATTCTATTCCATATTTAAAACGACGCCTAATGTACTAATCTTAATAAATTTTAATAAAACTTCTTAAAATGTGCAGAAAATTGTGAGTTATAAAATAATACAGTATATTATTATATTAGAAAATATATGCATAGTGCAATTTTTATTAATGCAACATCATCTGCTGCAAAAATACGAACAAACTTTATCATCAACCCAATATATTACTATGTATAATAATTGATAAACATCAAAATTTGGAAGTTTAATTAAGAATAATCAATGTTTCTTGGGATACCTATGTAATTTTACAATTTTATATACTTTCTATTTATTTTCTACACAAATTGAACACAGTTAGCATCACATAAATTATAGACAAAATTAGACAAAGCACTGTGAAATTTAATTCCAGTTGGTTGAGAACAAATTATAAAGTTTAATCTTAAAGTTTAAACAATATAAATAAAATAAATAACATTTATTTCGAGATTTGCAAAATATTTTATTCAAAATAAAGTAATACGGAATATATATAATATTGCTGCAATATTATTAAAATTTTAAATAATATACACGTACTTTATGATGACTGTACGGTTGAGATTATCATAATAACAAATGTTTATTGCAAGCACCGTGAAATTTTCGGTAGGTGTCCTTTTGGAGGTATATTGCACGGTATACCGCAACAATGATATTTGCAATTTATCAGCCACGTTATTAGTAGACAATGCGGACGCTCTACGATTACTGATAGAGCATTTTAGAATCGACGTAGGGTCGATCACGATTATACATGCTTTTGTCTTTTGGCCAACTACAGTAGCAGACGTCTTTTAAACTCGTGATTTACTAAGGAATGTACGATTAGACAAGGAATTATATCAAACTAAATTTCTTCTTAGGAAAAGAAATCTCGGAACTTGGTAAGTAATCTTTAATCAATTTTATTATAACGTTAAATTTACTTTTACTATTTAATTACAGTCGAAATTATTTAAATGATTTTTGTTTTGCCATAACTTTTTCTATAACTTTCTTTATTATGTACATTTTTGTGAAAAGTAAAACATGATAACGAGAGAGTTTATTTTAACATGTAATACATCTAGCAAAAATTTAAATATTCCTAGATTTATTACAGGTAACAAATTTTGCTTTTTTATAAGCAAATCTTACATATTAACGACTTTTTCCGCCAAATGTTGTGTTTAATATACATATACACATCGTAATTATAACGCAAATATTGTTTACGCTATGATTAGCTTATGTTTTAATCGTTACGGAACCAAATAATGCGGAACGTGCAAATTCTTTTTAAGCCAATAAGACTTATATACAAGTTTTGTGGCACCTATTTTATAGCAAACGTATCGAATGAATAATTGTTAATATTTTACAATGCTAGTCACATTTCCTCTACAGAGTTAAATTCTTCTCTTTTGTTTTATGCATGCATGTGATAAATTAAAAAAAATGCTAATTTTATAATTTAAACTTATTGTAAAGAATAGATGAATTATGTTATCCTTTAAAACAAATAATATAAATTTAAGTACATAAATTAAATCAGGTTTTATAGTTTACTTGTTTGGACATTTCCATAATCCTCTTTTATATACGAAGTTATCAAAAGTAAATTTATATAATTTCAGATCAGTACGTACAGTAATTATTGATAATAAAATTTACAGAGAAAGACATTATATTGGTCATAACTGCTGAAAATTCAATCAAAAAAATGCACGAGAAAATGGGTTTTAAAATAAACTTATTATTCATACTTGTTGTCTTCAGCATGTTTAGCATGGGATATCAATGTAATACAAAACCTCCATCAAGTGAGACATATGTTGAAAGTAAGTACTTTATTTCTCTTATATCGAACACGTACAGTAATTTATTGCTATATTGGCTATTATAGTACTTTTCATATAATTTGGAAAACTCTAATTGTTAATAATTATTTAATGCATAAATTTAGTTATCATAAATTGGCATAAGTTGCAAAAATTTGAAGTTTTTCGTTTAAATTTACTGGAATGATAGATTGGTAGAATAGATATTTTATTTTATATAAATTAATATGTGTGTCTTTCTATAGTTTACTGCGTGCGTTATGATTTAAGTAGTTGCAGAATGTACATCTTTTTTACAGATTGTAGCCTTCCAAAGGATCCTGGTGCTTGCTTCACGAAAGAGTTGAAACTTAATAAAAATTATGAATTGAGATATTGGTTTGATTCGTCAAAAACAAAAAATTGTCATTCTTTCTTGTACGGGGGCTGCGGAGGAAATGGAAATAATTTTAAAAGTTATGAGGAATGCATAACTACATGCAGTGAAGAATACTCTATATACCTTAACGATCAAGAATTTTTTAAATCTATTCAAACATATAGAAATCTTTAAAACATAAAATTTTGGGGGATTTTCAATATATTGATATGTATTTGTAATAGCTTAATACTAAGTTTAAATAAAAGTACTAAATGAAAGACTGTGTGAAGTCTTTATAAAATACTTGTAAAAAGGTGTTATTTTTACAATAAATGACTGTAATAAAATAAAATGTACGGATATGTACATGAAATGTATATTAAAATACGTATGTAAATAAAGGAAAAATCTTCTTATTTTAATATTTTTTATATTTTTCATGATATTGGGCTTTTAATACTACATATAATAATTTAACAACATTAAGACATATAATAATATGAGTAAAACATAATCACTGTTTAATGAAATAGTTTTCTGGTTTAAAAAATGTAATCTTATATGGAATTTCCGTAATTGTACTAAATTGTTATCAAAATTATTACACACATGCAACAGAAGCGTTGTGTTCTTTTTTTATATTTAGATATTTAACAAATCGTATAAAAGTTGATATGCTTTTCAAATATGTAAGGCAATTAGAAAACAATTTTTCAAGTAAAAAGAATTGAAATTTTAAACCTTCCTAACTTTTTTATAATTTATGAATAGATAAATATTATAATAACTTGATGTTAAATAAATTACATTTGTATGATTTCAATTCTTCAGTGTCAATATAAATTCAGTGTCGATCGATTACACTCTTGTAAGTCGTGCATCAGTAATAAGTTGGCATTGAAGATAAAAGTAATTATATTAAAACGTACACCGAAAAATTGCTTTTTAATTGCTCCTTTCACATCCATAATTGTTTCACTTAATTAATTCATATTAACAATGTCATTACATAAAAACGATCACCAATGTTTACTTAGGAAATAACTCTCTTTACATTTAGATTCTTCAAAATTTGTTCTTCTAAAAAAACTCCTCAATTGCTCGTTTTATTCCAATTGCTAAATTTTTAATTTTTTAAAATTTTATTTGTAAAAATTAACAACTGTTTATTTAATGCAATTTTAATATACTTAATTTGACGTATATTGTATCGTTCTTCCAGCTTGGTGGTGCGATTATGATTATTACGTAGGTCTTTGCACTCATTTTCAAGTAAAAGATTATTACAACAAAGTATTAAATTAATGTAAAATGTTGGGGAGATTGTGATGGGAATACTAACGAATTCAATAACGCTTATACCGAAAAGTTTGCCTTCTGTCAAAAAACACACTTTCACGCGGTTTTTAAATGGAAACGTAAGACTGTATGAAATTCTGATCAGATATTCATACAAATACATTAATTTTATAAGACTTAACGGTAACAAAATATAATCCATTAAAATAAATGTATAACAGAAACTCAACATTTTTATCATTTCTATCTGATTTTTTTTATTCCATATCGTTTATTTTACTACATAAGAAATATATAAGGTTGATCAAAAAGTTTGGACATTTTTTCCAACATATGATGTCATTAATAAATTGCACTATGTACACATTATGTAATGAGATAATATATCACATCTTTTTATAACTGACAACTTTCTGTGCATTTAAAAAAAAAATTTATTGAAATCGATGAAGATTTGTAAATCAAGCGTTGTTTTAAATGTAGAGCAGAATAAAGTGCATTTCCGTTACTTAATATTTTTTTATAATCGGAAAGATAAAAATGCAACGTAGGACCTAAACAAACTTGCGTCGTTTATAAAGAATATTTCGCAATAGAAAGAATTTGTATAGGTTAGATATGATTTATTCTATTCCATATTTAAAACGACGCCTAATGTACAAATCTCAACAAATTTCAATAAAACTTTTTAAAATGTGCAAAAAGTTGTGAGTTATAAAATGATACTGTATATTATCTTATTAGATGATATATACATAGTTCAATTTTTAATAATGCAACATTATCTGCTGCAAAAATGCGAATAAACTTTTTCATCAATCCAATATAATATCATGTACAATAATTTAATAACATAAGAATATAGATGTTTAAAAATAATCAATGTTCCTTGGGATACCTATGAAATTTTTAAATATTATATATTTTGTATCCATTTTTTTATACATAAATTTCAAAATATATAATATTGCTGCGATATTAAAATATAAAAAGATATTAAATTAGATATTAAACAGCCGGGGATAAAGATATTAATATATAAAAAGATATTAAAATATTAAATAATATACACGTATTTTACGATAAATGTACGATGCAGATTATCATAGTAACAAATATTTATTGCAAATGCCGTGAAATTTTCAATAGGCATCCTTTCGAAGCCTTAGCGCACGGTATACCACAACGACGATATTTGCAATTTACCAGTCACGTTATGAGTAGACAATGCGCAGGCTCTGTGTACAGAAAGGAGATTTCGGAATCAACAAAGAATCGATCGCGATCCTCGATGCTATTGTCCTTTGGCCGACCACAGTAACAGACGTCTCCTACAACTCGTGATTTACTTGGGCATGTACGATCAGTCGAGGAATTAAGCAATATCAAACTCGATTTCTTCTATGAAAAAGAAATCCATCGAAATTTGGTAAGTGACCTTTAATCAATTTTATTATAACATTAAATTTACTTTTACTATTTAATTAGAGTTGAAATTATTTCAACAATTTTTGTTTTGCTAGTTTTCCTATAACTTTCATTGTTATATGCATTTTTGTGAAACGTAAAACAAATGATATATCGAAAGAATTTATTTTAAAAGAATAAATGAGAAGCTAAACAGCCGTAGCTAGATCGCCGTGCTAGTGTATTCGAAGACAAATTATAAAAACAACGTTTCGACATGTTATCAGGTCTTCTTCAAGTTCACAATAAATAAGAAATTACATTACAAATTATAACGCTTTTTCGGACCAATTAAACAATTATTACAGAACATCGTTGATTTGTGTTGGTGTCAGTACGCAGTTATGTAATAAAATGGATGCAATGCTGAAGTCAATAACAAATATCAATGAATTACTATTGTTAGTCATTATTTTTATTGACACTAAAACGCAAATAAACTTGAAAATTAAAAATTAAAATTATAATAAGAATAAACGCAAAAAAATTGAAAATATACATACATTATTTTACAATTACACACATCATACTATAATAATTGTTTAATAGGTTCAAAAAAGAGTTATAATTTGTAATGTAATTTCTTATTTATTGTAAACTTGAAGGAAACCTGATAAAAAGTCGAAACGTTGTTTTCATAATTTGTCTTCGAATACACAAGCACGACCATCTAGCAACGGCTGTTTAGCTTTTTATTTATTCTTTTAAATTTTATATAATTATTTCGGCCTTTTATTATATTTAAAGTTGAATTTATTTTAACATATATTACATCCAGCAAGATTGGATTTAATATTGGTAAGTAATAACTTTTATCCTTATATAAAGCAAATCTTATGCATCAACGATTTCTTTTGTTAAAGTGCTATGCTTAATACTCATGCAGTTTATGTTTTAATCGTAACGAGACCAAGTAATACGAAGTGTGCAAATTCTATTCGAGCGAATAAAACTAATAGGCACAATAAATTTTGCGGCACCATTTTGCATAATAAACTTATCGAAAGAATAATTGTTAATATTTGACAATGTTAGCCACATTTCCTCTACAGAGCTATATTCCTTGTTTTTGCTATATGCATGCATATAATAAATAATAAAAAATGCTAATTTGACAATTTGAATATATTGTAAAGAATAGACAAATTACACGATTCATTCAAATAAATATATAAATTCGTGTACGTAAATCAGATTAGATTTTATGATTTACTTGTTTGAAGATTCATCTTTTTTTTATATTCAATGTTATCAAAATTAAATTTATATAATTTCAGATCAGTACGTATAATAATCATTGATAATAAACTTTTTAGAGAAAGAGACATTATATTGATCATAACTGCTAGAAATTCGATCAAAACGACACACGAGAAGATGGGTTTCAAAATAAACTTGTTATTCATGCTTGTCCTTAGCATGTTCAGCATGGGATATACTATAAGACACTTGCATTACTATGAAAGATGTAAGTGTTTTATTTCTTTCACATTGAACACAGTTATATATTATTATATTTGCTATTATAATATTTTTCATATAATTTAAAAAACTCAAATTGTTAATAATTACTTAATGCATATGTTTTGTTATCTTAAGTTGCCATATGTTGCAAAAATTTGAAGTTGACAGTTTAATTTTATTGCAATGACAGATTGATAGAATAGAAATCTTATTGTGTATAAATTAATATGTATCCTTTTATAAGTTACTGCATGTGTTATGATTTAACTTTTTGCACAATGTATGTCTCTTTTATAGACAATATTACCCGTGGACATGGCCGTTTTATTTTATTTCCGCACAGGCCATCGTTGAGGGACGAGATACGTTTCGGAAATCTCAAAAACTGGTCTCACTTTACTGAATAGGGATAGCGGAAAAAATAGAATTAATTTTAAAAATTATCAATGCATGAAAACATGCTGTCAATAATACTCTATATATCTTAACAATGAAGAATATTTTAAATTCATTCAAGAATATAAAATTCTTGAAAAAAAAATTTTTTAGAATTTCCTACATGTTTATATGAATTTATAATAATTTAATATTGAATTTAAATTGAAATACTAAATGAAAGACTCTGCGAAGTCTTTATAAAATACTTGCAAAAGTGTTTTATTTTTACGATAAATGACTGTAATAAAATGAAGTGTACGGATATGTATATGAAATATGTAGGAATATATATGTAAATAAAAGAAAGTACTCTTTAATTTATTATTATTATCATTTTCATTGGATATTTTTCCATATTGGGCATTTAATACTACATTTAATAATTTAATAACATTAAGACATAATAATTTCAGTAAAACATAATCAGTTTTTAATGAAATATTTCTCTGGTTCAAAAAATGTAATCGTATATAGAATTATTGTAATTGTATTAAATTTTTTTAAAAATAAGTGCACACACGCAACAGTGCTCTGCTCCTTTTTTATATATGCAGGTATTTAATAAATTGAATAAAGTTTGATGTGCTTTTTAAATATGTAAAACAATTAGGAAACAATTTCAAGTGAAAAGAATTAAAATTTTAGAATTTTCTAACTTTATTTATTGTTTATGAGTAGATAAACATATAATAAATATTATAATAACTTAAATAAATTACATTTTTATGATGTCAAATATTCAGTCAAATGTTTGATATATCGATTAAATGTACTCTATCCAATCATACATCAGTAATATGTTGGCGTTGTGGAAAGAAAAGTAATTATATTGTAACATACGCAAAACATACAAAAAATCGCTATTTAATTGTTCCTTTGATATCCGTAAATGCTCACACTTATTTTAAAGCGAAATATTACTACGGCAAAGTAAAAAATGCATGTAGAACGTTGTGTGGGAGATTGTGATGAGAATGCTAACGAATTCAATAACGCTTATACCGGAAAGTTTGCCTTCTGCCGAAAAATACAACTTTACGCGGTTTTTAAATAGAAATGTAAGACTGTGAAATTCTGATCAAATATTCAACAAACTCTTTAATTTTATAAGATTTAATGATAATAAAATTAAATGTATCGAAAGGTATATGCAACAGAAATTGAAAATTGTTTTTGTTTTTATTTAACTATTTTTATTACATATCGTTTATTTTATCACATAAGAAATATGTTGGGTTCATCAAAAATTTTTTAGATTTTATTGCAACATATGATATCATTAAAAAAATGCACTATATACATTATCTGGAATAATACACTATATCATTTTTTAACTGCCAAATTTCTGCGCATTTGAAAAAAATTCGTAGAAATTAATTAAGAATTGTAAATTAGATGTTGTTTTAAATGTGGAACCAAATAAAGTGCATTTCCGTTACTTGATGCTTTTTATCGATAAGACAAAAATGCAATGTAGACTTTAAAAAAGATTTGCGCCATTAAAAAAAGTATGCTGTATCAGAAAGCACATGGTTTACGTCAGATGTAATTTATTCTACTGTATATTTAAAACAACGCAAATTTTACACATCTTAATAAATTTTAATAAAATGTTTTTAAATGCGTGGAAAGTTATCAGTTATAAAATAATATAGCATATTAATTTATAATGTGTACATAGTGCAATGTAGTAACGCACCATCATCTGTTGCAAAAATGCGAACCAACTTTATCATCAACCCAATATAATACTATGTACAATAATTGAATAACGTCAAAACATGGAAGTTTAATTAAGAATAATCAATGTTTCTTGGAATATCTTTATAATTTTAAAATATTACATACTTTCTATCCATTTTCTACATATATTGAATACAGTTAGCGTCCCATAATTTATAGACGAAATTACATGCAAAAGCTCTGCGACTTTAATTTTAATGTGTCGGAAACAAACTATATGTTTTCCACACATACTACAAAGACTCGCAATTTATCATTTACGTATTTAGTAAACAATGCGCAGGCTCTGTGTACAGGAAGGAGAATTCGGAATAAAAAGAGGATCGATCGCGATCCTCGATGCTGTTGTCTTTTGGCCGGCCGCAGTAACAAACGTCTCTTCAACTTGTGATTTACTTGAGCATGTACAATTAGTCGAGGAATTTAGCTATATCAAATTCGATTTTTTCTTAGAAAAAAAAATTCGTTGGAACTTGGTAAGTGATCTTCAATCAATTTTATTATGACATTAAATTTACTTTTACTATTTAATTAGAGTTGAAATAATTTAAACGATTCTTGTTCCGTCATGATTTCAATAACTTTTTTTGTATACATTTTTGTGAAAAATAAAACAGGTGATATCGAGAGAATTTAATTTAACATATGTTACATCCAGCAAGGTTGGATTTAATATAGGCAATAAATTTTTCTTCTTATATAAAGCAAATTTCATGCATTAACGAATATCTTTCGTCAAAGTGCTATGTTTAATACTTATACACGCATCGGAACTATAATGCAAAAATTGTTTACTTTATGATTAGTTTATGTTTTAATTATACTGAGACCATATAATGCGAAATGTGCAAATAAGACTATATAATAATATAGTCTTATATAATAAGACTATATATATAATAGATACAACCTATTCTGCGACATCTTTTACATAATAAACGAAGAAATATCGAAAGAATTGTCGTTAATATTTTACAATGTTAGTCACATTTCCTCTGCAGAACTACATTCTTTTTTTGCTATGTGCATGAATTTGACAAATAATTTAAAAATCCTAATTTTATAATTTATACATGTTGTAAAGAATAGATAAATAATATTATTTATTAGAACAAATAATTTAAATTTTTGTACATAAATCAGATTAGATTTTATGATTTACTTGTTCGAACATTAATCTTTTTTTATATATAATGTTATGTAATTAAGTTTATATAAATTTAGATTAGTACGTGTAGTAATTATTTATAATAAAATTTTCAGAGAAGGAGATATTATATTCATCAAACGTAACTGCGAGAAATTCAGTCAAGACAACACATGAGAAAATGGGCTTCAAACTAAACTTGTTATTCATATTTGATGTCTTCAGCCTGTTAAGCATGTGGTACTTATGTCCTTCAATAGCAGATTCGTCTCATCATTCACCTGTGTGGCCTAAAAGTAAGTGTTTTATTTCTCTTACACTCATAGCAATCTTTTATTATATTTACTATTATGATACTTTTAATTTAATTTAGAAAACACAAATTGTTAATAATTATTTAATGCATATATTTTGTTATCATAAACTGCCATAAGTTGCAAAAATTTGAAGTTGTCATTTTAATTTTACCGCAATGATAAATTGATAAAATAGATATTTTATTGTACGTAAATTAATATTTCTTCTTTTATAGTTTACAGCATACGTTATGATTTAAGTTCTTGCACAATGTATATCTTTTTTACAGATTGTGTTCATCTGTATGACCGTGGTCCTTGCTTCTCGGAGGACATGAGAATTAATGGAACTTTTCAGTGGAGATATTGGTTTGATTCGTATGAGACGTTGGATTGTAAGCGTTTTGAGTACGGTGGTTGCGGAGGAAATGGAAATAATTATGTAACTTCACAAGAATGCTATGAAAAATGCTATGATATCTACTCTGTACGTCAGTATCAAGATGTCTTGAAAGAAAGACAAAATTCTAACATTCGAAGAGGAAATTACAACCGTCGAAGGAGAATTACAGATCTTTAAAACATAAAATTTTTGAGGATGTCCCATATATTGATATATATTTGTAATAGTTTGATATTGAGTTTCAATAGAAGTACAAAATGAAAGACTCTGCGAAGTCTTTATAAAATACTTATAAAAGAGTTTTATTTTTACAATTATTGACTGTATTAAAATGAAATATACGGATATGTATATAAAATATGTAGGAATATATATGTAAATAAAGAAAAGTATATCTTAATTTATTATTTCTGATTTTTTTTATTATATTGAACATTTAATATTACGCATAATAATTTAATAATATTAAAAAATATAATAATTTAAATAAAACATATTCAGTGTTTAATAAAATATTTCTTTTGTTTAAAAAATATTATCTATGGAATTACCGTAATTGTACTAAATTATTATCAAAATTATTCCACACTTGCAACAGAAGTTTTGATCATTTTTTATATTTATAGTTAACAAACTGTATAAAGTTGATATGCTTTTTAATTATGTAAGGCAATTAGGGAACAATTTCAATTTTAGTGGAATTAAAATTTTATATCTTTGTTTATGATTTATGAGTAGGTAAATATTATAATAACTTGATGTTAAAAGAATTACAATTTTATGATTTCAAATCTTTGGTGTCAATAAAAGTTCAGTGTTGATGAAATTCGCTCTTGTAAGTCGTCCATCAGTAATAAGTTAGCGTTGAGGATAAAAGTAATTATATTGAAGTGTGCAGCAAAAAATTGCTCTTTAATTGTTCTTTGCATATTCATAATTGCTTTACTTAATAATATTATTAATTAATATTAATAATGTTATTACACAAAAACAGCCACTAGTGTTTATTTAGGAAGTAACTCTCTTTACACTTAGTTTCTTCAAAATTTGTTCTTCTAAAAAAACTTCTCCTCAATTGCTTGTTTTATTCCAATTGCTAAATTTTTAATTTTTTCAAATTTTATTTATAAAAATTAATTACTGTTTATTTAATGCAATTTCAATATACTTGATTTCACGTGTATTGTATCGTTCTTCCAGCTTGGTGGTGCAATTATGATTATTCCGTAGGTTCTTGCACTCATTTTCAAGTAAAATATTATTACAACAAAATAAAAAATAAATGTAGAATGTTGTGTGGGAGATTGTGATGCGAATGCTAACGAATTCAATAACGCTTATACTGGAAAGTTTGCCTTTTGCTAAAATATACACTTTCACGCAATTATCAACTGAAATTGTAAGACTGTATAAAATTCTGATCAAATATTCATACAAATACATTAATTTTATAAGACTTAACGGTAACAAAATATAATCCGTTAAAATAAATGTATAACAGAAACTGAACATTTTTATCATTTCTATCTGACTTTTTTTATTACATGTCGTTTATTTTACCACATAAGAAATATATAAGGTTGATTAAAAAGTTTGGACATTTTTTCCAACATATGACGTCATTAATAAATTGCACTATGTACACATTATGTAATGAGATAATATACTGTATTATTTTATAACTGACAACTTTCTACGCATTAAAAAAAAATGTGTACAAAACGATTTAAAATTGTAAACTTGACGTTGTTTTAAATGTAGAGCAGAATAAAGTGCATTTCCTTTACTTAAAGCTTTTTTATAATCGGAGAGATAAAAAAGCAACAAAAATTTTAAACAAATTTGCACCGTTTATAAAGAATATTTTGCAATAGAAAAAATTTGTTTCGATTAGATGCGATTTATTCTATTCCATATTTAAAACGGCGCCTAAAGTACAAATCTCAATAAATTTCAATAAAACTTTTTAAAATGTGTAGAAAGTTGTGAGTTATAAAATGATACTATATATTATCTTATTAGATGATATATACATAGTTCAATTTTTAATAATGCAACATCATCTGCTGCAAAAATGCGAATAAACTTTTTCATCAGTCAATATTATATACTTTGTATCCATTTTTCTATACATAAATTAAACACAGTTAGCGTTCTATAATTTATAGAGAAAATTACATGTAAAAGTTCTTCGAAATTAAGTTTCAATGTGTTGGAAACAAACTTTAAAGTTAAACAACTATAAAGTTCAATCTTTAAGTTGAAACAACATAAATAAAATAAATAATATCTGTTTCAAGATTTGCAAAACATTTTATTTAAAAATGAAGTAATAGGAAATTTATAACATTGCTGCAATATTAATGAAATGGTAAATAATGTACAGATACTTTATGATAAGTATACAGTTCAGATTATCATAGTAACAAATAAATAATTGCGAGCACCTTGAAATTTTCGGTAGGTGTCCTTTCGAAGCCTGATAGCACGGTATACCACAACGATGATATTCGCAATTCATCAGTCACGTTTCGCGTAGACAATGCGCAAGCTCAGCGTATGGTTACAGAAAGGGGATTTTGGTATCAACGAAGAATCGATCGTGATCTTCGATACTGTTGTCGTTTGGCCGACTACGGTAAAAAAAGTGTCTTCAACTCGTGATTTACTTAGGCATGTACAATTGGACTAAGAAATTAGGCGTATCAAACTTTATTCTTTTTAGGAAAAGACATCTCAGAACTTTGGTAAATAACTTTTAATCAAATTTATTACAACAATAAATTTTCCTCTATTTTTTAATTGCAATTGAAATTATTTAAACGATTCTTGTTTTGTCATTTTTCTTATAACTTTTTTTGTTATATGCATTTTTGTGAAAAATAAAACAGATGATATCTAGAGAATTTAATTAAACATATGTTACATCCAGCAAGGTTGGATTTAGTATAAACAATAAATTTTGTTCTTATATAAAGCAAATTTTATGCATTAACGATATCTTTCCTCAAAGTGCTATGTTTAATATTCATACACGCATCGTAACTATAATGCAAAAATTGTTTACTCTATGATTAGTTTATGTTTTAATTATACTGAGACCATATAATGCGAAACGTGCGAATAAGACTAATAGATACAATTTATTCTGCGACATCTTTTACATAATAAATGAAGAAATATCGAAGGAATTGTCGTTAATATTTTACAATGTTAGTCACATTTTCTCTGCAGAACTACATTCTTTTTTTGCTATGTGCATGAATTTGACAAATAATTTAAAAATCCTAATTTTATAATTTAAACTTGTTGTAAAGAATAGATAAATGATATTATTTATTAGAACAAATAATATAAATTTGTGTACATAAATCAGATTAAATTTTATGATTTACTTGTTTTAACATTAATCTTTTTATATGTATATAATGTTATAAATTTAAATTTATATAATTTTAGATCAGTACGTATAGTAATTATTCATAATAAAATTCTCAGAGAAGGAGATATTATTTTGATTATAACTGCTAAAAGTTCAATCAAAACGATACACAAGATGTGTTTTAAAGTAAACTTGCTATTCATACTTGCTGTCTTCAGCTTGTTTAATATAAAGTACCTATGTTCTTCAAAATCAGTTTCACCTCCTTATGTGCCACCTAAAAGTAAGTGTTTTATTTCTCTCACATTGAACACTTACAGTGTTCTTTTATTGCATTTACTATTATAATTTAATAACTTTTAATTTAATTTGGAAAACACAAATTGTTAATAATTATTTAATGTATACATTTTGTTATTATAAATTCCTATAAGTTACAAAACTTTGAAGTTTTTAGTTTAATTTTACTGCAATGATAAATTGATAGAATAGATATGTTGTTGTACATAAATATTACATTTTTTTTTTTTATAGTTTACTGCATGCGTTATGATTTATGTTCTTGCACAATGTATAGCTTTTTACAGATTGTGACCGTCCGTATGACCGTGGTCCTTGCTTCTCGGAGGACATGAGAATCAGTAGAACTTTTCAGTGGAGATATTGGTTTGATGTGTATGAGTCGTTCGATTGTGAGCGTTTTGAGTACGGGGGTTGCGGAGGAAATGGAAATAATTATTTAAGTTATCAAGAATGCTATGATGAATGCTATGATAAATACACTAAACATCGGCAACGAAAGACGATAAATCTCGAAAAAGAAAGAAATGATTACAACATTCGAAGAGGAAATACGGATTTTTAAAACATAAAATTTTTTAGGATGTTCCATATATTGATATATGTTTGTTATAGTTTGATATTGAGTTTTAATAGAAGCACTAAATGAAAAACTCTGTGAAGTCTTTATGAAATACTTATAAAAGTGTTTTATTTTTACAATAATTGACAATAATAAAATGAAATGTACAGATATGTATATGAAATATGTAGGAATACATGTATATATGTAAATAAATAAAATTAATTTTTACTTTATTATTTCTGATTTTTTTTCATTGTATTGGACATTTAATATTACGTATAATAATTTAAAAATATTAAGGCATATAATAATTTAAATAAAACATAATTAGTGTTTAATAAAATATTTCTTTTGTTTAAAAAATATCATCTTATATAGAATTACCGTAAATGTACTAAATTATTATCAAAATTATTCCACATTTGCAACAAAAGTTTTGTTCCTTTTTTATATTTATATTTAACAAACTGTATAAAGTTGATATGCTTTTTTAATATGTAATGGAACAATTTCAATTTAAGTAAAATTAAAATTTTATATCTTTGTTTATTATTTATGAGTAGGTAAATGTTATAATAACTTGATGTTAAAGAAATTACATTTTTATGATTTCAAATCTTCAAGTGTCAATAAAAGTTTAGTGTCGATGAAATTCACTCTTGTAAGTCGTGCATCAGTAATTAATTAGCGTTGGGGATAAAAGTAATTATATTGAAATGTGCAGCAAAATATTGCTCTTTAATTGTTCCTTCCATATTCATAATTGCTCTATCTAATAATATTATTAATTAATATTTATAATGTTATTACACAAAAACAGTTACCAGTGTTTACTTAGGAAATAACTCTCTTTACACTCAGTTTCTTCAAAATTTGTTCTTTTAGAAAAGCTTCTTTTTAATTGCTTCTTTTATTCACATTGTTGAATTTTTAATTTGTTAGTTTTTATTTATAAAAATTAATAAATGTTTATTTGGTGCAATTTTGTTATACTTTATTTGCCATGTATTGTATCGTTTTTATAGCTTGGTATTGCGATTATGATTATAACGTAAATGTTTGCACTCAGTTTCTAGCAAAATGTTACTTTGACAAAGTATTAAATTAATGTAAAATGTTGGGGAGATTGTGATGGGAATACTAACGAATTCAATAACGCTTATACCGAAAAGTTTGCCTCCTGTCAAAAAACACACTTTCACGCGGTTTTTAAATGGAAACGTAAGGCTGTACGAAATTCTGATCAAATATTCATACAAATTCTTTAATTTTATGAGACTTATCGATAATAAAATTTAATCCGTTGAAATATATGTATAACAGAAACTGAACATTTTTATCATTTCTATCTGACTTTTTAACTTATATATCGTTTATTTTATCACATAAAGAATATATTGGAATACACATCCAAAAAGTTTGAACATTTTTTTGCTACATATGATGTCATTAAGAAATTGCACTATGTACACATTGTGTAATGAGAAAATATATCATATCATTTTATAACTGACAACTTGCTGCGCGTTTAAAAAGAAAATTTGTTGAAATCGATTGAGATTTGTAAATTAGGCATTGTTTTAAATGTGAAGCAAAATGCAATGCATTTACTTAATACTTTTTTATAATCGGAAAAATAAAAATGCAACGTAAACCCTAAACAAATTTGCGCCGTTTATAAAGAATATTTCGCAATAGAAAGAATTTGTTTACGTTAGATGTGATTTATTCTATTCCATATTTAAAATGACGCCTAATGTACAAATCTCAATAAATTTTAATAAAACTTTTTAAAATGTGCAGAAAATTGTAAGTTAGAAAATGATACAGTATATTATTTTATTAGATAATATATACATAGTGCAATTTTTATTAATGCAACATTATCTGCTGTAAAAATGCGAATAAACTTTTTCATTAGTCCAATATAATACCATGTACAATAATTTAATAACATAAGAATATAGATGTTTAAGAATAATCAATGTTTCTTGGGATACCTATGTAATTTTTAAATATTATATACTTTGTATCCATTTTTCTATACATAAATTAAACACAGATAGTGTTCCATAATTTATAGAGAAAATTAGATATAAAAGCTCTGCGAAATTAAGTTTTAATGTGTTAAAAACAAACTATAAAATAAAATCTTAAAGTTGAAACGACATAAATAAGATAAGTAATATCTGTTTCGGGATTTGCAAAACATTTTTACTCAAAACATTTTTTTACTCAAAAATGAAGTAATAGAAAATATATAATATTGCTGCAATATTATTGAAATATTAAATAATGTACAGGTACTTTATAATAAGTGTACGGTTCAGATTATCATAGTAACAAATACATTATTGCGAGCACCGTGAAATTTTCGGTAGGTGTCCTTTCGAAGCCTGATAGCATAACGACGATATTCACAATTTATCAGTGACGTTACGCGTAAACAATGCGCAGGCTCTGTGTACAGGAAGGGGAATTTGGAATAAAAAAAGGATCGATCGCGATCCTCGATGCTGTTGTCTTTTGGCCGACCACAGTAACAAACGTCTCTTCAACTCATAATTTACTTGGGCATGTACGATCAGTCAAGGAATTTAGCAATATCAAACTCGATTTCTTCTTACGAAAAGAAATTTATTGGAACTTGGTAAATGATCTTCAATCAATTTTATTACAGTAATAAATTTACCTCTATTTTCTAGTTAGAGTTAAAATTATTTAAACAATTCTTGTTTTGCCATTTTTTCTATAACTTTCTTTGTTATATGCATTTTTGTGAAAAATGAAACAGGTGATTTTAATTTAATTTAACATATGTTACATCTAGGTTGGATTTAATAATATAGGCAATAAATTTTGTTCTTATATAAAGCAAATCTTATGCATTAACGATATCTTTCCTCAAAATGCTATGTTTAATACTCACACACGCATCGTAACTATAATGCAAAAATTGTTCATTCTATGATTAGTTTATGTTTTATTTGTACCGAGACCATATAATGCGAAACGTGCGAATAAGACTAATAGATACAACCAATTCTGCGGCACTTTTTGCATAATAAACGAAAGAATATTGAAGGAATTGTCGTTAATACTTTACAATGTTAGTCACATTTCTTCTGCAGAACTACATTCTTTTTTTGCTATGTGCATGCATTTGATATTTAATTTAAAAATCTTAATTTTATAATTTAAACATATTGTAAGAATAGATAAAGAATAGATAAATAATATTATTTATTAGAACAAATAATTTAAATTTTTGTACATAAATCTGATTAGATATATACTGATTAGATTTTATAATTAATTTGTTTGAACATTAATCTGTTTTTATATATGATGTTATGTAATTAAATTTATATAATTTCAGATCAGTACGTATAATAATTTTTCATAATAAAATTTTCGGAGTAGATATTATATTCATCAAACGTAACTGCGAGAAATTCAGTCAAGGCAACACACGAGAAAATGGGCTTCAAACTAAATTTGTTATTCATATTTGATGTCTTCAGCCTGTTGAGTATGTGGTACTTATGTCCTTTAATAGCAGATTCGTCTCTTCATTTTCCTCTGTGGCCTAAAAGTAAGTGTTTTATTTCTCTTACATTGAACACTCACAGTAATTTTTTATTATATTTACTATTATGATACTTTTAATTTAATTTAGAAAACACAAATTGTTAATAATTATTTAATGCATATATTTTGTTATCATAAACTGCCATAAGTTGCAAAAATTTGAAGTTGTCATTTTAATTTTACCGCAATGATAAATTGATAGAATAAATATTTTATTGTACGTAAATTAATATTTCTTCTTTTATAGCATACAGCATACGTTATGATTTAAGTTCTTGCACAATGTATATCTTTTTTACAGATTGTGTTCTTGTGTATGACCGTGGTCCTTGCTTTTCGGAGGACATGAGAATCAATGGAACTTTTCAGTGGAGATATTGGTTTGATTCGTATGAGACGTTAGCTTGTAAGCGTTTTGAGTACGGGGGTTGCGGAGGAAATGGAAATAATTATGTAACTTTACAAGAATGCTATGATAAATGCTATGATATCTTAGCTTAAACGTCAGTATCAAAATGTCTTGAGAGAAAGACAAAATTGCAACATTCGAAGAGGAAATTACAACCGTCGAATAGGAATTACGGATCTTTAATACACAAAAATTTTTTATAATGTCTCATATATTGATATATATTTGTAATAGTTTGACATTGAGTTTCAATGGAAGTACTAAATGAAAGATTTTGTGAAGTCTTTATAAAATACTTATAAAAGTGTTTTATTTTTACAATTATTGACTGAAAATAAAATAAAATGTACGGATATGTATATAAAATATGTAGGAATATATATGTAAATTTGCGTCGTTTATAAAGAATATTTCGCAATAGAAGAAATTTGTTTACGTTAGATGTGATTTATTCTATTACATATTTAAAACGACGCCTAATGTACAAATCTCAATAAATTTTAATAAAACTTTTTAAAATGTGCAGAAAGTTGTGAGTTATAAAATGATGATGATGATATATTATTTTATTAGATAATATACTGTACATAGTGCAATTTTTATTAATGCAACATTATCTGCTGCAAAAATGCGAATAAATTTTTTTATCAGTCCAATATAATACCATGTACAATAATTTAATAACATAAGAATATAGATGTTTAAGAATAATCAATGTTTCTTAAAATACCTATGTAATTTTTAAATATTATATACTTTGTATCCATTTTTCTATTCATAAATTAATCACAGTTAGTGTTTCATAATTTATAGAGGAAGTTAGATATAAAAACTCTACAAAATTAAGTTTTAACGTTTAAGTGTTGAAAACAAACTATAAAATAAAATCTTAAAGTTGAAACAACATAAATAAGATAAGTAATATCTAATAACAATTAGAAATTAGTTATTTGGGCCTTATTAATCAACCAATTATCAATTTGAATATAATAGCTATGCAAGCCCAAAGCCAGGTGTTAGGTGCTCTTAAATTAATAAAACAAATTTAAATCGCAGACGTTTCGGCACATTTATTGTGGCCATCCTCAGTGAAGACATACAAACGGCGAACAACGCCTTGACAACAGAATTAAAATTATACATAAATAAATATAAGCCGCAAGATTAAACGCAATTCATTTAAATCCACCTCGTTCCTTCTACTTGGGCGAGCGTTTTTCCATCATGTATTAATACAATCCTATCTAATTTTTTAACGAACAACAATATGGACGATAAAGGATTGCAAATACGTTTTGCACATCTTTTAATTATTTAATCTTTGCGAGCGGATCTTTATATTACTTATTTTGTACATTAAAGAAGGCCTGATGGCAGGTCGAAACGTTTGTAAACATTTTTAACGAATATATCATAACCATCGCACGGAGATCTAGCATTGTGGCTTTTTACGCTCCTTATTGATTTTATTCGTTTTATTAATTTAAGAGCACCTAACACCTAGCTTTGGGTTTGCATTGCTATCATATTCAAATTGATAATTGGTTAAGTAATATCTGTTTCGAGATTTGCAAAACATTTTATTCAAAAATAAAGAAATAGGAAATGTATAATATTGCTGCAATATTATTAAAATATTAAATAATGTACAGTTACTTTATGATAAGTGTATGATTCAGATTATCATAGTAACAAATACATTATAGCGAGCACCGTGAAATATTCGGTAGGTGTCCTTTCGAAGCCTGATAGCACGGTATACCACAACGACGATATTCACAATTTATCAGTCACGTTACGCGTAAACAATGCGCAGGCTCTGTGTACAGGAAGGGGAATTCGGAATAAAAAGAGGATCGATCGCGATCCTCGATGCTGTTGTCTTTTGGCCGGCCACAGTAACAAACGTCTCTTCAACTCGTGATTTACTTAAGGCATGTAATTAGACGAAGAAATTTGGCGTATTGATCTTTATTCTTCTTAGGAAAAGACATCTCAACTTGGTAAATAACTTTCAATCAATTTTATTACAACAATATATTTACCTCTATTTTTTAATTACAGTGGAAATTATTTAAACAATTCTTGTTTTGCTATTTTTCCTATAACTTTCTTTGTTATATGCATTTTTGTGAAAAATAAAACAGATGATATCGAGAGAATTTAATTTAACATACGTTACATCTAGCAAGGTTGGATTTAATATAGGCAATAAATTTTGTTTTTGTATAAAGCAAATCTTATGCATTAACGATATCTTTCGTCAAAGTGCTATGTTTAATACTCATATACGCATCGTAACTATAACGCAAAAATTGTTTACTTTATGATTAGTTTATGTTTTAATCGTTCTGAGACCAAATAATGCGAAATGTGCGAATAAGACTAATAGACACAACCAATTTTGCGGCACCTTTTACATAATAAACGAAGAAATATCGAAGGAATTGTCGTTAATATTTTACAATGTTAGTCACATTTCCTCTGCAGAGTTACACTCTTTTTTTTTGCTATATGCATGCATTTAATAAATAATAAAAAAATCCTAATTTTATAATTAAAACATATTGTAAAGAATAGATAAATAATATTATTTATTAGAACAAATAATTTAAATTCGTGAACATAAATCAGATTAGATTTTATGATTTTATGATTTACTTGTTCGAACATTAATCTTTTTTTATACATAATGTTAGGAAATTAAATTTTTATAATTTTAGATCAGTACGTATAGTAATTATTTATAATAAAATTTGCAGAGAAGGAGATATTATCTTGATCATAACTGCTAAAAGTTCTATCAAAACGACACACGAGATGTGTTTCAAACTAAACTTGTTATTCATATTGGATGTCTTCAGTTTGTTTAGCATGTGGTACTTATATCCTTCAATAGCAGATTCGTCTCTTCATTTTTCTCAGGGGCTTAAAAGTAAGTGTTTTATTTCTTTTACATTGAACATTTACAGTAATCTTTTATTATATTTACTATTATAATACTTTTAATTTAATTTGGAGAACTCAAAAGTTATTAATAGTTACTTAATGCATATGTTTTATTATCTTAAGTTGCCATAAGTTGCAAAAATTTGAAGTTGTCAGTTTAATTTTACCGCAATGATAAATTGATAGAATAAATATTTTATTGTACGTAAATTAATATTTCTTCTTTTATAATTTACAGCATACGTTATGATTTAAGTTCTTACACAATGTAGGTATATCTTTTTTACAGATTGTGACCGTCTGTATGACCATGGTCCTTGCTTTTCGGAGGACATGAGAATCAATGGATCTTTTTATTGGAGATATTGGTTTGACGCGTATGAGACGTTGGATTGTAAGCGTTTTGAGTACGGGGGTTGCGGAGGAAATGGAAATAATTATGTAACTTCACAAGAATGCTATAATGAATGCTATAATAAATACTTTATACGTCGGCAACAACATTTCGATAGAGAAAGACAAAATTACAACATTCGAAGAGGAAATTACAACCGTCGAAGAAGAATTACGGATCTTTAAAACATAAAATTTTTGAGGATATCTCATATATTGATATATATTTGTAACAGTTTAATATTGAATTTCAATAGAAGTACTAAATGAAAGACTCTGTGAAGTCTTTATAAAATACTTGTAAAATTGTTTTATTTTTACAATAATTGACTGTAATAAAATAAAATGTACGGATATGTATATAAAATATGTAGGAATATATATGTAAATAAAGAAAAGTATTTCTTAATTTATTATTTTTGATTTTTTTCATTATATTGGGCATTTAATATTACGCATAATAATTTAATAATATTACATATAATAACATATAATAATTTTGCATAATAAACGGAGGAATATCGAAGGAATTGTCGTTAATATTTTACGACAAAATTTACCAATTTTGCATAACATATAATAATTTGAATAAAACATATTCAGTGTTTAATGAAATACTAGGTGCGCAATTAAGTTTCCGGGTTTTTTTTTATCAATGCAAAATGGAAAATTTCAAGAGAAATACAAAAAACGGTTTATTCAAAGTATCGTCCCTCGCTAGCTACACATTTTTGCCATCTCTCTGGCAATACATGAATACCGCGACGATAAAACGACGCGTCTTTGCATCGAAACCATTTATCCAATCAGTTTTGCACTTCTTCGAAATTGGCCAAGTGTAGCCCAGCTAAGCCATGTGCCATCGACCGGAACAAGTGATAATTGGAAGGGGCCAGGTCTGGTGAATACAGCGGGTGCGGTAGCAGATCCCATTTCAGCGTTTTCATGGTGTCCTGGACGATGGAAGTGCGATGGCACGGAACGTTGTCGTGCTGCAATATCACTCGTTCGTGTCTCGTGTCCCATTCTGGCCGTTTTTCGAGCAATGCATGGTTCAAATTTATCAGTTGTTGTTGTCTTGTGTTTGCGTATCATTTTCATCCAATAACGCTTGCAGATCGGCGTCCTCAAATGTTTTTGGTCTTCCGGAGCGCTCCTTGTCCTCAGTGTCGAAATCGCCATTTCTAAAGCGTTTAAACCAATCTTCACAAGTAGTTTTCGATTGTGCATGTTCGCCGTAGGCTTTCTCAAGCAAACGGCGTGCTTCAGCTGCATTTTCTTTCAAGTTGAAGCAGAAAAGCAAAGCTTCCCGCAAATGCTGTTTATTTGGCACAAAACTCGACATCTTTATTGTTAGAAAAAATATTTTTGCGTTGCAATATGTGTTGGTATTATGACTGGTTATTGTTGACAGATGTCCAAGTTAATAAAAAAACACAACTTTAGACATGTATATCGACTACATGTATCGTTAGCGCCATTCATGTGTGAAACCCGGAAACTTAGTTGCGCACCTAGTATTTCTTTTGTTTAAAAAATATCATCTTATATGGAATTACCGTAATTGTACTAGATTATTATCAAAATTATTCCACACTCGTAATAAAAGTTTTTTTTTTTTTTTATATTTATAGTTAACAAATGTATAAAGTTTTATGTGCTTTTTAAATATGTAAAGCAATTAGGAAACAATTTCAAGTAAGAAAAACTAAAATTTTAGAATTTTCAAACTTTATTTATAATTTATAAGTAGATAAATGTTATAATAACTTGATGTTAAATTATTACGTATATTACGTTTTTATGATGTAAAATGTTTAGTGTTACTATATCGATGAAATATATTTTGGTCAATCGTACATCAGTAATAAGGTGGCGTTCGGGATATATTGTATATGTATATGTATATATTGTATATATATATATATGTACATTGTTTATTTTACCACATAAGGAATATACTATATTGTCATAATAAATTCAGAAATATTTTGAGAGAATTATTTTAGAAAAAGAAGAATAAAATGCATCTATCATTCTGAAAGCACGAAACCTGTACGCTGTAGAGCTTCATCATAAGTGGGTTGCCCTTTTGTACGATGTAAATTGCGAACTTTCGGGATCCGCGTGCAGGCACGCACGTGGGCACGTTTTATACGTTTATAGCGGCAAGTGCATTTCCTCGTCGCACGGCTGGTGCATAGAGTCCGAAAACAGTTAACTCTCATAAATTTAATTACGAGGCGCAACCGAAATAGGAGGTCGGCTTCTTTCAGCCTGGTAAAATCGTAACTTAGTCTTGCTACTGTGATTTTCTCGCGGGTTAACAATATTGTTTATTGGTGAATCCTACGAACTATAAATTATCAATACAACGTTATATTTAGACACACCTCTATTAGATATGCTCATAGATCAATAAACAACTGATTTCATGATATCATTTTAATATATCTATTTTCGTTGCATATATTTTAATATGCATATATTTAAACACTCCACTACTGTTTCTATCAGATTAAATTAAAAGTTATATATTAACATTAAATAAACTCTTATAAAATTAAAAAAACTTTCTAAAATTCTTGAGGCTGAGAATAAAATAAATAAATAATTTTTAATCCTGTGTTTTTACTGCTTAAAGTCAGTTATTTTAGCGTAATAATAACAATTAGGAAAATGTTGAGTATATTTTACTTCATTAATGTGGAAAAGCGAGTGAAATATGAGTAAAACATCTGATGGCGCGATATTTTGTTCCATTACAGATTAAACGGTCTGGGAGGTGAAAGACGTTACGCAGCAAATTCCTGTCGACCAACGGCGATGAAGTCGGAGATGAATTGTAATGCGCCATGCATTTCCGCCAACTAAGAGCGACAGCATAAAAGGGCGCTGAGATAGAGTGTCGCAAATCACCGTACGAAAGTGCTCCTCTACGAAAGTATAGAGACGAGCGTTGTGAAAACCAAACCAACCCTGACAGCATCCCGTTGACCCACCATCGTACAATTTTGTAAAAATTGCCATACGCTGACGGCTATCGGATTGCAACTCTCCTATATAATGCATCGTAGTATTTTTAAGCGTCTAGTTTAAATCAGTAGTAATAATACATTATTTGTTATCTCCACGTTAACTTTCAATTATAACAAAATTGAATTTTACTTTCAAGCTGATATTTCATGCAATATGCAAAAAAGCTTTAGAAAATTTTTCAAATTAACACTTTACGATAAAAGAACTTTATCTCTTGATAAGAGAATTATTATCTACTTTAATGCAGAGCCTAGAGAAAGGAAATATTAATTCTATTTATATCGCGATAGAGACGAATCGATCATGCTCGATAGCTTTATCATAAAGATCCCGTATGTTATCTCAGGAACGTAATGTACGTCGGGCATTTGGTCGAAAAATGGGATGCACTACTTTTGAACGGCCGTCCGATCGCCGATATGTTTTTCATGGCGCCGGATTATGACGGGCGATCTGTCACGGTCACCGTAACGGTAACTCTAAGGGGTTGGAAAGGGCTTAATGCCTCTCCTAGTGGGGAGGCGCAAGAAAGAGTGTGCGTGCGGAGGATGGGGAAGGAGTACGTTACACCATATCAAAATGGCCACAACTTAGGGGTCCTGTGCTATCCCGATATATCATCGTTAGAGAACTTTAGACGGCTTCCTGGTTCCAGCATTGATGGCTTCCTCCGATACGACATGATGTATCTGTTCCTCATTGCTGCAGTGTGGAAATGAGAATCGGATGCAATTTGAAAGTAAAAGTACCACCCAAAGCGATAACAAAGTGTTTCTCGATTATTTATCTATTCGTCTTCTGAGTCATATTTTGACAGAAATTATTTTTAAATTAAAAACGGGGTGGCTGCAACTAGATCTCTTTAAAAAGATTATTTTTAAGAATAATTTATATCGAAGATGTATGCTCTCAGCAATTTATAAATTCAATTAAATTGCAATTAGAAATTAATTTTGTAAATATATTTGATATAATATATAAAAAAATGTAGGACACTAGAACAACCTACATTAATTTTTAATATTGTATAAAAATTGAAAATAAAATTTCTAAGGGATTCTTATCATTTACTATAAAATTAAACAAATTTTAAAAAGAGATCAATTGTTATTAAAAGAAAGAATAAATCAAATGATCAACTCTTAGATTTACTATTAAGAATATAGTACACGGACAAACATAAAATTTGATTTAATCATATTTCTTCGGGAAAACTCAATTTAATCGAGTAAAAAGAGAATACAAAAAATAATAAGAAAGAAAAAATGTAAAACGAAAGCAATCCACTTCCTTCATTTTCCTGCCTCGTTCGATTCATGAAAGCTTTTTGTCGTCATTAACTATTTTTTTTTTCTTTTGAAGCAACGGTAACCAGCTAACGTCTGCAGATTATAAAACGAATGGAAACGGACAGAGGCTTTTTCAGAAATTTATATTAACTCTGAACAGACAGATAGAATGATTACCCGTGCATCGGCGCGCACACGTTTGTAGGTATTCATACGCTGGAAGAGAGACTATACTGAGGTAAATTAAGTTTTTCTCTACGAGTCTTTTATGCAATGTCACGCGGATAATCACAAACTCATTGAAAAACTACATTTCCTGCACGACGTTGACGGTAAAATAAAAAGATCCGGAAAAGGAAAATAAATCAATTACAGATAATAACTATAAAATATTTATAAAATCAAGTATCGGCGAGTATTTCCATATTACCTAACAGACTCTCCAAGTATAATCGGAACTACCGAATCTGCCAACTGGAAATAATAACGGTGCCGTCATACCGTCCGTAATTGTCGTCGTACATTTCAGTCGCTTCCGGCGAGATATCAACTTTTCCTAAATACATTATCTAGATTTCGCATCGGCGTTAATCTGCCCAACAGTAAGTAATTAAATTTCCACGAATGCCATTCCGCGGGGAGTTTATCTAGAGCGGCTGTAAAAAATTCTGACTTTTAGTTGCTAGCTTTTATCGGGAGGAGCGACGACGCGAACGAGTCGGCAGATAAATCCACCCGAGCATTTTCCATCCGCGCGCGTCCTTTTCGCGGGTTAATGCGCTTTCCGCAGGACGCGCGCTGGACGTGCAACGAGGCTCGACGTGTGCGTGTGCCTTCAGAGGCCCACGTCGGTTTGTGCCGACGACAGGAACGGTTATCCGATATCAAATTACCGTATGTCGAGCCAAGTTCCTCCGCGACCCAGGATCCGGATCCGTACGCCAATAACTTCATTCCTGCACTGACACAACTTGTGATGTTATAATCTATCCTAGTCGCCACTGCAATCGGTCTCGCTGTTTCTGATTTTTGCAAATTGAAAAAAATCCTGCGAATTAATCGCTAAGATCAACGCACAACAACATGGCACATTTCGTTTTTATCAATAGATGACTTATTTTAAAGTAACGTTCACTAAAAATAATTTTGTATAAGATATTTGAAGATATTCGGCGGACAAATAAAAGTATATTTGTATTCATCTGCAATAATTTAAAATATCAAATTATATAAATTAATTATTTGTATGAATATAAGTACGTAAGCTAGAGATCTATCTTGGTGATTTCCGGTATAATAAGAACTGATTTTCGCGATAACACGACGTTCAAAAGATAAGTCAGCTGTACGCGGTACAGAAGTTGCATAATGTCATAATGATAAGAAACGTAAAAAAAAGTGAATCGAGTCATCACGGCGTTATCGGCTTTTCTTTTTATTACCGTATACTTGGCGCTCCTACCCCGTCTCTATCGTCATAAACCATCCGTAAATTCTCCGCATGACCGGCCAGCCGCCGCTCGGCCGCCTAGTGACAAATAGTTAGGCGTTACTCAAGCTGGTTACGGATCCTTCGGCAAACACAGGCGGACAAACGCTTCCTAATTGTACTGGGAATTGTTTACGCTACGTCGTAGTACCTTCTCACCTTCCTCTGCTCATGGCTATTCTGTGTTTGCCACCCCCCGTTTCTTGCACGTCTCTGCCATCTCTTCCGGAAGAATGGACGACGAAGATTTCGTCAGAGTATAGACGTTCGCATAGCGCTTAATTAAGTCGCCGAGGTGACGAGCTTTCATTAGGAGATCCGACTTTTTTTCGTAGATCTGAACTCATCCCTCAACGTTACACTCGTCATCGCGGGGATTACTTTCGTCAACACGGAAAACAATTAATCCGCGTAGCGCAATGAGTCATGTATATTTCGCGACATATCGGATTAATTTTTAACTGTATTGCAGCGACACGTATTTTTCGACATTTTTCGCGATAAAAACCGTACAGCTATTCGCTATGTATGTATTACCGTGTTCCATTAAGCGCGTAACCAATGTGCTACAACATCCGCTCTTCTAGTGACAAAGTTTTCACTCGCCCATTGCGCGTTGTAACGAAAATTATGAATTTAAAAATATCCATAAACTTAAAAAAGATTATTCTAATTTAGTAGTCTATATTAGTGCAATTTCAAAAAAGATAGAGCCGAAAAATTTGAATCTATATTTTTACATTTCTCGCTCTTTCTTTCGGAAAATTCTGGACGTATGCCTGGCTTTCAATGACGTTATCTTTGGGCAATTGGCGGATTGTACAAATAAAAAGAGTTCCCCGGTAGGATCATTTTGTCAAAGAGCCAAATGCAGCCGCAGAGTGTTATACCAACAATGCAACGTGTCTGAGCAAATACACAAGCGCTGTTAAATATTTGAACATCCACCATGCGAATGTAAACGGGACCTTGTGTTATGATATGTATCATTAACTCTATATACACGCACGCAAATCTGTCGCACAAACCAAACGATTGTATAAAGAGCGATGTCTACGTTACGAATATTTTAAAATCAAGATTTTACGTGTAATATCAAGAGCTCGGTGAAATTCCCAAGTTTTCTCGCGAACAGAACTCATACGCCGGAAAAGACGCTCGACATATCTGTGAAAAGATACGCGTCGCGCGAATTTGATATTCGGACGTCGCGACGCGTCTACCATTCTATCTCGTCTCCTGGTACGTCTGGATGTCGTTGTCGCAACAATACATCGATTTACTGCGGTTTTATTACAGCCGTGCCACGGTTCGCTTTAACGATGTATAAAAGCAGCGATATATAAAACGTATAAAGAAAACATCCAGCATCGGTGCGCGATGCGCGCGCAAGATAATATTCTTTGCTGTCGAATCGAATCGCGTCGACGGGAATCAGTCTGGAAACGGTTCAGAAAAATGAATTATGATAAACGGAATGAAGAAGTAATAAAATTGGAAAGAGCGCTGGATTAAAAAAGCAATTAAATAAAGTTAATAAGATTATTTAGAATGTCAATATATATCAACGGTGATCTTTCATATCGCGCACGCGACAGTTATATAATCATATCGTATTAATGTGACGTTAATAATTTGTGACAATCTTCATATCATTTCGAGCACGCGTTTCAACGTCAACGCGGGATTATTGCATTCGCAGGATTAAGCGAGAAATAGAAAGGAAGCCGCTAAACTCGGTACGAACCTCCCGCTAGATAGATCGTAGGACAGGTGTAGCAGCGACCGCTGCTGGTATTTCCGGAGAAAAAATATCGCTCGTTTTAACACCCCGAGTTCAGCCCCACGAGGCCGATACGAGACGAATTATTGTGCCGCGCCAATCTACGAGGATTACTCGCGCCCACGAAGGGCCACCGGGACGTCGTTCGACGACTTTACGGCGGCACACGTGCAGTCACACCCCTCTGAAAGCGCATTGATGTCGTTGCACTTTGAGCTTTCTGCGGATTAGTCGGCCAGTTGCTGCCGCCGCGCATCGAGATACTATCAAGAATTTCGATTTTAAAAGTTCTCCGCTTCCATAATTCTCACGTTTGAGCGTGTAATATCGAATAAATATCAAGTTTCCCCATCGGAGATGATAAGTGGTATGATTTTGACATTAAAGAGTTAGAGAGTGTTGATGAAACAAATATAGAAGTAAATATCATTTCGCTAGTTTAATAATTAAATTAGAAAAATATTAAAAATAATGCTCCATTTTTAAATTAGAAAACTATCAAATAATATGCTCCATTTTTAATTTTTATTTAATTTTTTCTCCAATAGAAGTAATATTTTATATGTATTGAATATTAGATATCCTTATTAATGCTTGTTTCCAATAGATTTAAGAAAGTATCCGTTAATTTTATATTAGAATAAAATTGATTTTTCATCTAATGTTATTCAATTTTTTTATTTATCCTATAAAAGTAGAAAAATTGCATATTTTTTTTATTTGATTAAAATATTGAACTTTTTTGTTGATTTTATAAAATGTTACACGCATCAATTTTTTATCATTTAATTCGCAACAAAAGTGAAAAAAAAATAAAGGAAAATATCATTGGGAAAACAGGCCAAAAACGAATAGAAAATGAGCACATACTCGAATAAATGATGACGCACTATGGATAGAACTAAATTTAATAACGGCAAACCAATGATTGGCTCAATGTGCAGAAGTTCCGGCTTGTAATCGGCTCAAACGATTGTTTAACTTTATCGCGCAACTGCTAACGCAAATCCCGTATACGTAGAAACACATTGCGTACTTGCGATCAGGATTCCATAAACCAAAACTATCGCGAGCTAATGCCAGATCTCTCTTCGTAATGTATTCTCGACGAATAATGGATTTATGACGTACGCGTTAGGCTTGAAATATGCACATTACGGATTAATATCGTTGCCACGAAATTACGCATCTAATGCACAAGACTCTTTATACAATAATTATGGTTTGACAATTTTCATTTATATATGTAATGAGTTATATAATTTGTAAAAATATAAGTTTAGTATTTTATAATTTTAAACGTATTGCTTTAAAGATATCTTAGCTAGTTGCTAAAAAATCATATTTGTTAATTTATTTATATAATAATTAAAATTATGATAAAAAAAGTAAAAAAATTAATTAAATTAATACAAATGTAATTGATGTAATAAATTATATATAAAATTAAAAATCTGAAAATCCACATGTTTTTTAAAGATTTTTGTACAAGTCGGCATAATTTTTACTATCAGTGATCAATACTATTATACATTGATATCATTTATTTTGTTTAATTAACAAGAAAAAGATAATTTGTTATTTGCGTTTTGTTACTCGTCCCGATTTATGATCAACAACTAGATTAGCTTTATGGAAAAAACAAATTAACACCTTTTTATCTGAATTGGTCTAGAGTGCTTTGTTATCGAGACACTTCACTTGAAGAGATATATATTGGTTTGATAGCACGAATATGATGATAACGGCTTTATCGCCGCAAATTTTTTAGGATGAAATTTAGCCCTTCAAGCGAGATGCATTATATACATACATATATATGCTAATTTGTGAGCGGTAGCGAATGGCGTTGAGTAATGGAGAAAACTAGTAGCTGTCACTCTGACTCTTATAGCAATGGTCAGTAAGGTACAGAGTTACAATGGAACTTTTCTGTTCGTCTAATTGTCCTAACGACTGACCTCCATTGTCCACGTTCCCTTATCTCCCCTCCTCGTACTTTCGACGCTTTGTTCCTCGCCCACTTTTATATTACAGTTAATACTAATATAGTACCAGTATTATAGCGCTTTTTTTAATAAACTTAATTTACGTGACATAATAAATATTCTATACTCTCATCATTCACTTGGTATCAAATGTAATCAATATAAATCCAATTCTCAACTTAAAACTGCATCTGACATTTTAGATAAAATTCAGTGTAATTTCTAATTTAAATGCTTAATATGCAAATGTGATTATCTTAGATATGATAAAACAGATATCACATTTTGCATTTTTAAACGTATTTCATAATTTCCCGGAAGTTTCCGAACACTTTTCAAAATTAATCGCTCGAACAATATGGAATTTGTCCCAATCTGTATTTAGTTAACGTCAGTGAGAGTTCAGTACTCCGCAGTTAGCATCGATTCCCGATCGGCGGAGCGCTCTGCGGCTCATTAAAACGACTGAAGTCGGCTTTTGCCTCGGATTTCCGAAGCATATACCAGATAATTAATGGTAAACGCATCGTGCGGCGGTGATAGGCGGACTGTGCGACTGCATCTTGCCACGGTCAAGACAGGTGCCACGGGTATCGAGACAGTACCGCGATCGCGGGGTTTGTGCGTCGAATGAATAATGCGAGTGCACTCGCATCCCAACGTTCGATCGTACGTATGTAAGAAAAAAGTAAAATTGTCGGGGTGCTCCACCTCGGTATTATCCGCTCATACGTTCATTCGTGCGAGGTATGCGAGACGCGTCGAGTACGCATACACGCGCGTCCGTGTCGAAGACTAAGGAAGAACGAGACGTGAGAGAGCCCATCGTAGGCAATAAACTCCCATATGCCGAAACGGAGAGTGAAGCAAAGCTCGCGTTCATTGACCATCGGACTGTTTCCTAGCATCTCCGGTTCCATTCACGACAACAGGACGTGGTTTGCAGTAAATTAACGTTAGGCGTAGAGCTGCGGTAGCTATGTACGTTTGCGTAGAATATGTACTGCCACAGTCGTATTGATCGTTCATTTAAAACTCGCTCAGTAAGAGAAACTTTGGATAGGAATAACGTCAAATAAAACATAATTTGCGTTATTTTTGCGAATGATTTGATTAATCTGCAACGTGGTAATATTTCAGATTTCCGGTTTACGTTTTATCAATATAGGATATAATATATAGGATATAATATATTATACAAATGCTGTATTTGATTTTAAAGGCAATAATAAATAGTTGCTATTTTTATATAAAAGAAACTAGTTCGTTTGTCGTCGAAATTAGTCGAAACCATTGTTTCTTATAAAAAGAAAGTATATCTGACATACAATTCTAAATCAAAACGTCTTTTTTAAGCTACGTAATTCGAATAGCCGCTTGCACACAATAACATTCTTAAAAGTTTGCTGAAATATCACACTAATTTCTCGTATAATCGTGTATTCTCTTGGAATTAGCTGCTTTCGGGATTTTTTAAGCAAAAATTAAGTGTCATTTAATCGGATTCCACATATAGCAATCGACGATATTTCATTATAAACTTTTCTTATTCGAAAGTAGTATAAACTAAAGATGCTTATACACAAACGTATTTAAATTAATGTATTACAAACGTGATTAAATATTTACTTGCAATCAATTGGATTGTTCCATCATTTTTTATTAAAATAATTAAATAATCTGTTGTATATTATTTGTATGTACGTAAAATATTTTTGTCAAACAAAATTTGTTTCGAAAAATTGTTTCGAGACACAAAATCGAGAGTGTAGTTCCTCAGCGAGAATTTCACGGCTGTTACGGCCAATATTCTGTCACCGTGTATCCACCAATTGACTTAATGATCCGAGTGAATCTATTCTCGATGCAGGACCTAAGTGCATACACGAGGTAACATATTGGATGCTCACACGGTTAACAAGCATCTGAGCAAACAATCTCCAACAGCCTTGACAAAGCAGCTGTGACCCTTGCAATTGGTAAGCTTCAGTATTTGGGAAATACGTTGAAAATCACAAAAGATCACAACGTATCGGCTTCTAATCTTTTTTAATAAAATAATGAAAAACAAAATTCATTAATGTAAAATTATCAATGCCAGAAAACGTTACAACTTATATATATAATATATCGATAATAAATCCAAAATTCTCGTATCCCGAATTTTTGACCAATTTCACTTTCTCTGTTATTATGAAAGTATTTTTATTTTTTTTTCAAATTTTTTTGAAAGAATCCCAAAAATTTATTTATTAATAACTTAAAATTATTTTAGATTTAAAGTTTGACAAATTAATCGGAATATGTTACAAATAAACAGTTTTTAATGTCTTATGTAAGATTTGGATCTTTTTAGTTACAAAGTTTTGAATTTAAGGTATCAACATATAATTATTTTTTATATTTATTTTATGATAATTAAAAAATACAAAAGTCAAAGAATTAATATACTATTTTTGTTGTCTTTATAAAGAATTCGATGTTTTTACTGTTAGAAATTTTTAACTTATATGTGTCTAATCTTGCACAAATAAAATAATTTTTAATGTAACAATTCAAGTGTTTCCAGTGGTCAGCTATGGTTTCTGAATGTATGAATATTATCGACATTTGGCTATCGGAGATACATTGAATGTATAAGTGTGTATATGTACGATAGACACACACTGTACACGATAGGTCACTGCATTAGAATAGAGGTATAGAAGCATTGTAGCTTCTCTCATTTCTATTATGAAATTCATATCAAATATCTTATGTAATAATTTTCCATTAATAAGAATCATGATATCTGGAAAGATATCGATCTTGTGATTAAAATTTTGTTCCACGAATTGTATTAATTGCAAAGATAGAATGAGATGATTCTGGCAAGAGAAAAGGAAATTTCAGTGATAACATCACTGATAAAAATATTGATTTAGTGTATTGAAAACACTTGTGTGTAATCTACCCGATGAATCATACTTCAAAATAGAAAGTGCGTATGATACGTAAGTAATGATTTGAATATTTTCAATTCTATTAAAAATCTAATTATAATAATTATCAATTTTATAATAATAAAAAAAATATCAGATACAGTATATGTGTGTGTGTGTGTGTATATTTATCAATATATATAATATACATTCCAAAAAAAATAACAATAAATTATAATAATTTAACTTTGACTAATTAAATTTTAATTTTATTTTTTTAATGAGTAAAATAATATAAAAATAATACTAAAATTGTAAAATAAATCAAAACGTGAAAATATACGTATAATCTTATCGATTTATTGTATACGGAATTTATGAGAAATTGTAATAATCAGATTTTATTTTAAACACTGATATCATGTTGTTTCAGTATGCAGTGTGACGCGCATTCGTATTGATCAGAATAACTTTTTCGTAGAACGTATCTTTCCAGAACAAGGTTGTACATCAGTAAAATAATCATGATAAGCCGAGCGATAAGCGATTATTGCGTGTATTTAAGCGCCGATCGCCAGCTGTGTTGGCAGAACTCGAGTAGCCTTCCTACAGTGATATCGGCGCGCAAATTTTCGAGTGCAAGTAGACCAAAATGTCGGCACAGAAATACATAATCGGTCTGACCTTTTTGGTCGCCGCTCTGTTGGCCATCAACTTTGTACCCGCAAGTGGTGCTGTTAATTCCTATGCCGCCGCCAACAACAAATCGCACCATCTGATTGTTGGCTACAGGATGCCCGGTGACAGACTCGTGTTAAGACAGAATATCGTCAAGAATTCTTCCTGGATGCAAATTGTAACTGTCGAGAAGACCTTCAATACCTCTGCTTGGGAACGTATAACTCAACTTCAAGCGTTAGACCAGAAAACAAATGGCAATGGTGCTTACGCCAGTATCCTACGAGGTGGACCGGCACATAGCAACGTCACCATAAAGTTCAAGAGCCAGAGGGGTCATGGTATCAACTTCATCGTTGAGCTTTACGCACGTTAATCAATTTTGATAAGAGCAGCTAACACTACAACACTACCGGTGCGATGATTTCTGGACGCAGTCAGAATGGAGAAGTAAAACAACTAATTTTAAAGGCAATAACGTCAATTTCATATATATGTTCTGAACTATTTATTTTTACAACACTGTTATTATTGCCGCTAAAAGAAGACAAGTCATTCTGAATACTCTTCACTGTACTATTGCTGTTATATGTATATCACAAATAAATTCAAGAAATTAATGCAATTGTTTATTTTTATTTTAAATTCTATTAGATTTATAGCCCCAAATATATGTAGCGCAATATATGTATGTTATTTGCGAAACAAATTAATAAACTAACACGAGCAGTATCTGTGTTAGTAAATTAACAATACATACGGAAATATCAGACCGATAACATATGGAAAAACCATCATTCATTTTTATAATGCTATGCATTCATCTTTATTAATTAAATTCTTTGTGTCATCAGCGGTACTCTCATTATTATGCGATACGAGATAAGAAGAATATGGATGATGATGCGAATACGAGCGTTCGGGAAGGAATTTCAAAGAAGTGTCGATAATAACGTAATTAGCGACGAGATGAAACGCGACAGCAATCCGGAATAAAAACGGACCGCGAAGAATCCACTCGTGGAATGTCTTTCTTGTATGCGCTAATCAAGTACCGCCCGCTTCCTACGAGGCTCCTGATAATTTCCCCTTTTTTTCTTTCCGCCTCTTCGGAGCTCGAGGCGGAATCCTCGCTGGCTTCAGCCAGAGAGTTCGGGAAGGTCGTCTCCAAAGAACCGTGCGCGGCAACTGCGGCGGGGTACGAGGAAGCGGCGGGGAACATCTTCTATTTCCGAGGCTTACGTACAAAGTACGTTTTGCGCATGCATGCATGGCGGCACGGAGGAGGAACAACCGACTGGAAAATTGTTGTCGCTTCGTGGCGCATTCTAGCACGAGGTATCTCGCCGACTAGAAGGAACTTCGAATCGAGTTGAGGACCACTGGAAATTGGTGGCGGTATCTCAAGCTTGCGAACGACCATTTCGTTAACCTACTTATTCTACCTCCCCGTTCCAGTCGCGTTGCTCGCGAAGCCACGCTGAAGTACCTAGTTTGTCCGCAGTTTCCGCTTCTGAAAACTATACGCGGAAGGGAGGAGCGTAATTCGCGGTTCTACGTGGTAGCTCTTCATTGATTACGTTTTAATGGATTTCGCCGGGATGGGCCGATCGGCACGGCGCTCTCGACGATCCTCTGTTTCCGATGTGTATAAGCGAAGTTATCGGCTACTTCGAATACTTGAATGTATGAAGCATCCCGCCGGCACCGAGTACCGTCACGTTGTCCTAGTTCTGTCATAAACGAAGACAGGACCGCCATACGCGAAGGGATTATATTTGTGGACCAGACAGAAGCATATGCAATTTTTATATATAAAATATGTGAAATTGAGGTCGGGACAAGATCATAATATCAGAGCGTGTTTATCTAGAAAAATATAACGTTTACCATCGAAAATGTTTCACAGAGAAATTAAAAATTGTTTTGTAAAATTATTTCAATTTTGTAGATCTTAATTAAGTTGAAATATTCTGTTTGCTAATTATGTAGATACAAGTGAATGATATCATTCAATCAGCCACCCAGTCAGATGTTTAACGATTATGATGTCATGGAAATAGTGATAAGCGTATTTAAACATATATTTCTGCGCGTTACGTGACGTACGTATTACTATGTTAAAAATTTTCCTATAAGCAATGTTTGACACATAATAGCATTTAATGAAAATAGATCTTATCGTCAATTCTTTAACGTTAATTAAAAAAAGAATAAAATTTGATATTATAGCACCTATAAATATAAACACATTATTGTGTCATACTTATCATTTATGTCAAGACTAACACATCTATTTACGGAATACGAAGTCATGACAGAATCTAATACAAGTTGAAAAAAATTGAACTAGTTGAAAAAAGTTCCGACACTACAAACTTTTTCTTTTAGTGCGAATCAGATTCTAAACATAGGCGCGAGTCTACCGTAATGTTACACAGGCTATTTTAATAAAAAAAATGAGGTCTAAGATGCTATATGCAGACACTCGAGGATGTAAAATCGGATTGTCCTGAGAATTGCGACATGTGCAACGGTGTATAAGACGGATAATATTATTTCTGTTGTAATGGCATAAAAATAGGAACGCTTATAAACGAGTGTTATATTTGTTCTTTGACGTACATACAAAGTACACGCATGCTTGTCGATCGATGTGACTCTAGAGCTCCACTTCAAATATTGCTGCATTCTCTTTTGTCGCGACGCAGATCGACTTGTGAGTCATTGTCGCTTGTGATATACGTATCTTGTATTTGTATACGCAAGTCGAAAGCACGCGTATATTTTATTTTATTTAAAAAATTTTTATAGATTAAAATGTCCATCTTTAGAAGCACAAAATATAAATGCAGTTAAATGCATTGCAAAATTCGATTTGTTATATGTAAATGCTGAAATTACTCAACCGTTGCACTACCGTGCATAATGCTCATCTTGAAATATGTCAAATACGAATCCTTTCGTGTATATCCTCGACTAAAATATTCCACACGAAGATTCAGAAGAACGCAGTTCGCAACATTTGACCCAAGCCAGGTCATATATCCGATAAGCGACGGACGTGTCTCTAAAAGTCACACGGACCATGTGGCTTGCCATGGAATTACGTTTTATTTTTCTGTCTGCGCGCCGGCCGTGATAAGGAGAGTTCGTGCGTCGTAAAACACGCATGCATAAAAAACCCTGACCGCACCTGGCAGCCGACCGTAATGCAAGGGCATAAGGACCGCGATGTGCAACCCATAAACCTGTCGCGCACGCGTTCGGTTATTGCTTATAAAGTTTCGAGACTGACGAGCACGGACGCATGCGAAAACCGGGATTGGATGGACAACCCGATGACAGGGATCGGGCGAGAACGAATAAAAGCGTGTTTGCATGAGCATAGCTACAAAAGAGCCGCCCGTCAATCCGAAACCGCAGCGGCCATTATCGGGCAATTTTAAACGGAACGCCGTAGTTACGACTCGCGAGCGCGTGCTTTAGATTCTACAGTCGTCAAACAACGCAACAACATCCCGCACTGTTCGGCTCTTGGAATTCATGCAAACTGAGCGTCGGTATACATGCGACAACAAAGGGATGTGGCAAAACGCGTTTTTGAAAAGTGTACTCCCACGAGCCTACGCGGTTATAAAAAAATAAAAATACATTGTAAATAGATATACCAAAATACGATCGTAGTTTCTGTTGCGTGTATGTCAATCTATTGCCCTTTGCTTGTCATCTTTATTATTCGTGCATGTGAAATCGCTGTATTGCAATACATTCTGTCTTGTTTCAAGATACGGATTTATATATATATTTTTTCTTCATTGTAATTAAGGTAATAATTGAATTTTGCATTTTAAAACAGTGAGAGATGGATTTCAGTAAGGAGAAGAGATGGAACGTCATAAGTCGGCGGCATATGCTTCAAGAAGGCAATGCATGTGTAATGCAAGTCAGTCGAATCGCAAGCATTACGCAGCAACTCTTGAACGAAATGGTTCTAATGGATTGACCAACTGACTTGCGTTTTTCGTTTGAAACCTCCTGCGAGTCATTTGAAATCCCATGTAAAAGCTGATGAGTTTAAAGCGCCGTGCGTGTCAGAGTTAAATGCATTCCGCTGACAAGCCATACGCTCCTTCCTCCGTCAAATACATTGTTATGCAGCATACAACTTGAATTATTATGAATTCTTGCTATGATTGTCACAATTATTTTTATTACAAAGTATGTAACGAATTTCAATATGTCATATATGTATGTACATAAACATCTTAATATGTATTTAATATGTATGAATGTATTTATTAATATAAATAATTTTGAAAATTGCATAGAAAATATTATACGACGATTGAAAATTGAAATATAAAAAATAGGTAATTTTGGTTATTGTTTTAGATAATTATTTTGGAATTTCGTATCTTGTAAGCATTCAGGTTGCCATTCTATCGGCTCTGGGTCCTTTGATATCAAAGCTACTGATTGGCCACAAATGCAAGATCAGAGTTCGAACGTCGGCATGTGGATCAACCGTGGGTGTCCTGTGCGGTCAGCTCGTTAACCGGTATGAACTACACATCGACTAAGTAATCTCCGCCTGCTTATATGGAAAGCGCGATTGACTAATACCCTTTGATGCCGGATTCCTTAACGCAATGTCTAATTGTATCTAATTGTATCTCAATGCAAATTGGTAATTTCGTGATTCTGTGTATCAAGTGAATTAATTTGATCTATTTTTCGAAAAAAAGAATGCATTAACTAATCAGAATGTTATAGATTTGATAAACGTGACAGAAACGAACGTATTAGTTTTTTTACTATATTTATATTTTTTAATAACCGTGAGAGTTCATAGGAGTACATTTTTCGAAAATGCATTTTTGTTATATCTCTTCATTATCACCAACGTGTACGCCGACACTTTACATAAATTTCAAGACAAAATCGATACTAAATAATTTTCCGATGCATTTAAAGTAGTAAATAAAATTGTTTATTTTTACCATACATTTGATTCGTATAGAAATTTATCTTTATATGTGCATTGTAAGATAATTGTCGGCGTTTAAATTCAATTCATAGCGACACAGGTGGATAATTCGCCGGCACTATATTTGCCGGGTAATCGCTTAAGATGTCACTAAGTACAGTGATTTTTCTTACGTTCGTACTCGCGGCTAGAGATATGTCCGTAGCAGATAAGCGGAAAGATACCGGAAAGAAGAATTAAAAGAAGATCAGCGTTCCGAGAGTATGCGAATTTTTCAACATCAAACATTCAGAAGGAGCAGGACGGAAAACTAGGGCAACCAGTTTAAAAGCCCAGGGTACTTTAACACTCGGGAGTACTACTCAGTCTCGTCTCTGAAAAATCTTTTTATTCTAACCGTACATTTGTATGTACTCATACATATGTACAGAGCGCGGCAGCGGCACAGTCGCACTTTATTGAGCGAATTTCATTCTCGTTTATAGTTACAACCATCACGAGATACAAGGGAGAGTACCGTAATAATAGAAATCTATAGGGCGCGTATAATTTACTATTCTCGGTCGCAAAAGCTAAAGTAGACATTGTATGGTAAAAATCAATCTAAAAATCCATGTGGTTGTTATATCTTTAACTTTATGCTATAAGTGTATCGCAAAGATAATTAAACAGAATCGTTGTCGGAATAAAATTCTTAATAACGCAATTAAATTATTTTTAAACGTTAAGAGATTATTAAAAAAAAAGTGTGCTAAAACACGATGAACTGAAATGAGGATCCAAGATATACCAGATACCATTATTTTACAGCATATCTATTTCAACTAAAACTTCAAATTCTAACTTAGGATATCTTAAGAATAAAGGGCTCGTATCTTGTACCCGTAACTTTGTCGGCGTAGTGATTTTCTCTTTTATTATTGCCATTATGCTTAAACGATCGTTCTTCCGGGTAATTTCCACTTTTTCTTATAGTTCATCCTGCACGCGGTATCAACCTACGCCATGCGACATGGAGCCATGAAAATTTTTACTTTCTTCGTGGTAACGTGACATTACCGTCGACGCTGAATTGTAACGTACGTTGCGTTCGAGAAAATGGCGTGACATATTGTGCGCGACTTAGGGAAAGGTAAAAGGACGGAAAGTGGTGGGCGTTTGAGACACGTAGGTAGATGAACTATAAGAGAAGATAATCGTCGTCAAGGGGTATGCGAGGTACACGTCAATAAATATTACCCTGACATTTGAACAACTTGATTGATTTAAGCAAAAACTGATCAAAAATAGCTGATTCAATCTATTGATAGATGTTTGCATTTATTCGATGAATTGGGATATTTTAATCTTTATATCATAACTGCTATGTAAATTTTATGAAAACATGAAGAGTAACAAAATATTTTTGGACTATCATAATATCAAATTGTAAAATATGTTAATTAAAACGGTATAGTGCCTAAATGAGATTTTTAAGAATACAGCAAAGCATCTGAATAAACTTTTAATAGCAAGTAATTATATTTTTTACTAAAATTTTCTATGTTCTTATTACCTTAAGATGAGAAAATAATAATTATTTTTCCACGTTAGCTCTTGCAGGATAAATCATATTTTTGTTTCTGCCATATCAGTTGTACGCGGAAAAAGGTTTGTAGCCCCCATCCTCAAAGAGGCGGCGAAGCAGATTGCGAATGACGTCCGACATACGTGAGTGTGTTTGCGTACGAGAAAGGCGAAGGGTCGGCTCGTAATTTCTCGGACTGGTTAGTGGAAGAGCCTCGCGTAGAGCAGCCGGATAGCTCGTGTCGCGGAGGGCGTAGATGTACGGAACGCGGTATCGATCCGCGTATTAAATATTTAATCGCAGGAAGAAGTTCAATATACGGACGAGGACGGTTGTCTTTTGAAGACAGGTCGAACAAACGAAAGCGAACACGACTGAAACGAGGTAGCACGCAATTCTATCTTGTCTCCTCGGCATTCGTCGAGAATGGGTGGACTTTCATTATTTAGAGCGCCTGGCAAAAAATTGTGATCGTCGACATGTCGTCTTTATCGATCGTAATTTGCTAACTTACTTAAGTAATTTAAGAGATTGTTGTGTTGACTTTAAAGAATATCAAATTACATCCCAAAATTATATTATTTTTATATATCTATTTTGATACTTTTGATTTATTAAGATAAAATAATGCAAATTTTATGATTGTTTATGTTTACACTAAAATGTTAATTGTTAAAAAAATATTATATTGTAAATTGAAAAAAAATATAATGTAAATGGCTAAGTAATATATTGAACACATGTTAAAATTTGGAATATGGATTTTTAATCTTAAATTATATGCACGGAAATCTTAAAATACATATTCAAATTTGGATTAAAATAAAGTGAGGTCAATGCACGATGTTCTTTAAATTCCTTCTGAGCGTAGTAATTTCCGGTAATGGAATTTGTGAATGCGGAAATCGTTAGTGAAATGCTGTTATTCCTTTGATGATACTTTTTGATTTACGGTGCTCAATTTTAGAAATTTTACATTGTATAAGTTACTTGTTATATCCACGCATACCGAAAAATATGGCGGAATTCATCAATGGTTATCAGTTATCTAATGTACTGCGACATATAGCAATTTATTGCTCAAATATGATTAATTCACTATAATATTTTATCGCAAATACAGCGATATTATATATCGCTTTTAAATAAATTGTCCAAATGTAAGATAGAATATTTTGTGCTTGCTATTAAGTACGCCCAAATGTTTAGTACCAAAATATACGCATTGTATGTATTGTACGCATCGTATGTATTGTGTGTTTGGAAATTAAACTATGAAAATACAACAATAAAATTACTGTAGTGGTTTGCGCCGTGTTAAAATATGAGCGTAATTACATTAGCATGGAATGGCTTCATAAACAAATTTCAATAAATGTGCTAACAAATTTACTGTTCTCGCAAGAGAAATGGGCGATATCGATCGATTATCGCGGAGGTGCATCGCAAATGCGCTACAACGAGAGACTGTGGTGCTATTATGCGTTGAAAATGAGAGTCACAAAATCTTTTTCACTGAAACTCTAGACCGTCAGAAAACTGTATCGAGAGCGCGCTTAAGGAGTCAACAAGGTCGATAAACAGGAATAAGATATGATCTTTTCGAGAATCCCAAAGTGAGCCGATTTCTGCGGTCTGCGGTGGGATTCTTTTTAGCGTAACACTTTTAAAGGAGTTTTTAGATAAGAGGACTTTAATAGCTGCAGGCGACCCACACCGAGATCGTTGGTGGTGCGTCTTGCACCTCCATGCAGATTTTACTATCCAAATCACGTACTCAAGGAAAGTTTTTGTTCAGTTATCGCGTTACTTCATTTTTCTTTATTCCGTACGTTGTTTGGTCCACTAATCAACGAGATAAAGTTCACGAGGAATTAAGAGACTCACATTTTGCACTTTAAGATGCTGCTACTCCGTAATAACGAGAATCTTCATTGGAATATTACGATAGAAAGTAATCCTAATCTCTAAATAACGAATACTTAATTGTATCAACTCTTCCAACATATCTTGATATCAGAATTTTAGACTATAAATAAATGGAAAATTTTCTGCAGAATAATACATGTACTTCCCCCCCATCAACGTTCTCAATAAAATCATTGCGTCCAAAATATATTTGTGACAATGTAGCATAGAAGTCTTTTGTAGATCAATATAATGTACGCTTGTACAATAAAATTTTTAGATATATGATTGCAATTTTTTAAAATGTCAATATTGACAGAAAACTATTTCTCCTTTTCGCTCGTTTGTATATAAGTTATTTTGAGTGAATATAAAAGAGATAAATTTGAACCAACTTTTAAGTGGTACTTTCGTAAATTCTTTGCATTGCAAATTTTGATAAAGTTATATGTTAGAGTTCATAGATTACGTAAAGAATCTATATAGATTAATTGATAAAATAATTGATAAAAACTGTTGATTTTCTTATTTGCACATTGCTTTAAGCAACGGTTCTTGGACCGTTAAAAGCGCGACTTTTAATAGCGTGCCTAGTGCATATGCGTACGCGCGGTAGCACCTCTCGCGAGCTTCATCCAGCTTCTCACCTTCTGCATGTGCATATCGGTGCACTCTTAATGAGATGGTCGATCCTGTGTCGCCGTTAAAAATATTTCTCTCGCATTCATCTTGAGGAGATAGCGTGCCAGACAGAAGGTCTTTCTTGTGCATACGTGTTTCGCGTTAGACAGCCGAGCACCCCCTATGCCGAGGGTGCATAACGGGGCTGCGTTGACGAAGGTGGTGGAAAGAAGGTACGCTCGGTTCGCTCACTTCTTCCTTCTTCCTCGCGGAAGTCTGCGCTCGCGGGGGGTGCTTTTACCGCCTCGCAGATAGCACCGGTAAGTATATACGTTCTTGGCGCTTGCGCACGTGTAGGCTATCTCGTTTTCTCTTTCTCTCTCTCTTTCTTTGTCTCTCTGCTTGACGCCGCGGCGAGCCGGCTATCGCGCTCCGATTCCTTTCTCCCTTGCGCACGCTACTCGGTGGAGAGCGAGACGACGGCTCGAGTGCGCCGACGAGCGAAGCTGCGCGGGCATGAGAGAGACACGGCGTGAGGTGCAACGGAGAACGAACGAGTCGGTATGATCGAGGGAGAGAACGCGCGAAGCACGAGGGAGAAGGAGTGAGAGAGCCGGAGCATTGCGTGGGGAGCGATCGCAGCTCGTCATTCGAAGCCCGCCAACGGACGAGCGAGCAGCCACGGAACGGGACCGCGATTGAAAGAACCCACGCGATTTCGGCGTAAAAATAAAAATAAGAGAGTAACGCGTCACCGAACGGGGTGATCAGGATAGCGGAAGAGTGAAGGGAGCAAGTTGCTCGGGAGAAAAGTTACGATCGCTCGCTTGTTCGGAGAGGAAATTCCACGGGGTTGTAAATTCGTTCGCCGCAATTCTCTCTGTGCAGAGCGAGTTGAACGAAGCGCTCAGTTTCGCGTTCGGTTAGCTTCGGTTGCGATAGAATTGGCTGTAGTGCCCATCGGTGCAAGTCTCACATTTTTGATAGCGGGAAGGGAAGGAAGGAGCAAGAGAGATAGCAGGGAATACTTTGACAGGAGTGAGAAAGATATAGGCAGAGAACGAAAGAGAGAGTGAAGAAGTGTCGATGAGATAGTGGTGGAAGCAAAACAAAACAGTGTCACCCACAGTGGTAAAAAGTGACTTGTATGCCGCGCATCTCTTCAGGATATTATCAACTTTCAATTATTCTGGTATATTGACAAGTTTGGAGCACGAAGATTTTGATTGGAATTACCGAACAACTGAATAGCCGGTGAGACAGTGAAAGAGAAAGGGAGAAAGAACATCTCGTGATTTGCTTACGCGTTTGGTGCGGTAATCTGTGAGTGCGAGGATTTCGTGTTGCGAGCCGTATCGGCAAGATTCAACGAAAATCAAGTGCTACGAAAGTGGAGTACACCATAACCGTATTTCGGAGTGATTAAGTGTCGCATCAACTCACCAAATTCGAAGTGGTAAACTCGTATGCGTGTCCACTTACCTTAAACGTACTATTGAATTCGGTGAAATTCGAAGCAGCAGCGTGTTTCCGCGAAGCTCATTCAAGGTACACACAGGCTCATCCGGACGATTTCGCGACTCCAGCTTCTTCACTTCGTACGTGTGCAGCGTATCGTACATCGAAAATCACGAACAACTCCCGCACTTGTCACTGATTTCGCGATTACAGCGATTTCACAGTCGAATTTAAGGAAGGCGTGCTTACTGCATCGCAAAGAAGTAACTGCTGACTTGAGTGAAACTGCTGCCAACATTCGATTTGCAATAACGTCCGAGCTGCGGCTAACATCTGACCTGTGGCTAACCTTCGACTTGCGGCAAACATCTGACGTGCGGCTAATATCCGAGTAGTTTTGAAGGAACTTGAACACTCCGCTTGCGAAGGTGAGAATAATCGTGAAATTCGGCGCGTATTCGACAATAACGTGCTGCAGCTAGTGTCGGCGTGTGCTTCGAGAAACGTGTTTTCGGGAAACAATCAAGGAAGACGAGAATTGTTGACAATCGAACGTGAAAGTAACGATAGCGTACGTTGAGCTCGCGGTATATTGAACGAAAAAGTGCAACAAATCGCGAATTGTGTACGAGTGTGCAGCCACTCTGTGTGACATTTTCATCGTGTGTTTGGTGTTCTTTCGCAGATTCGGAGCAACAGAAGAAGAACGGAAGAAATCAAGCGACGAGTCAACAGTGCAAAGAAAGGGTGGCGTAGGTTGTGTCCTCGCGATACGCTTTTCGGTGCGTGAAAAGAAGAGCTGCCGCGATATATCGATTGTGAATACCGTGACGTAACACCGCGACGTTAATTAATTCGTTGGTCAGCCTGTTTCGCCTTCGCGAATGTGAACGACGATTGTAATCGTCGTCGTCGTACTACATTATACATCGCGTTCTCTCGTGATACAGTTTATAACGATCGACGTGAGTTCGTCGATTCGCGCATTCCTCGAAATATTCGGAATCGGAATACCCGGTACATTTTTACGTGTTCGCGAACAAGAGGTGCTTCGCGCGTGAGAGCACTGACGCGTTAATATCTGTGAGCAGCACGATCATCGGCATATCGCGCCTTTTCGAGCTCGATTTTAGCGCGTGATCGCTGATTCTTTCCTCGATTTATTCCGAATTACGCGGTCGCGTCGCGCCGGCAGCCTCCGTACGTGTGTTTTCGTTTCGGGAAGGATAAGTCCGGACGGTATTCACGTGACAAAAGTGCAGACGCTGCCTCCTCGGTCACTTGAAACAAGTAAGTATATTTATGTATCATGAAATTTTGTCCGTGTATGAGATGTCCTCACGCGCGCTGCCAACTATTTTCCAGTTAAAAATAATTTTATAAATTTGAGGTTAGTGGTTTTTTTTACAATTTTGTGAGGTTAATTGACCGGAGTTTTTAATTAACGCTTGACGTTACATGCCTTTGCAATTAAATCGTGAATTAAATTTCTGGTAATGTCTAATTAAAAGTCTAACTAATTAACAAACAAGCTTTATATTTTTTCAACTTTTAAACATGTTCATAAATCCTTTAATTTTGAATACCGTAATGTTTTGTAACTACTGATGCTTCGTAAAATAATTTGCATTTTTATTATTTTGGTCTTTACCATTTGCGGTCGAAACAATATTTGATAGATTTAAGGACCGCTTGTATATATACAAAGCTTATAAACTGTATGTTAAGCCTTAAAAAACAAATGTTTTATTTTGAAATGTTGAATTTTACTTTGTTTTTCTTTCATATTTTTCGTACCACGAAAATTTTTTACTGTCTCTTTTTTCTAACAGTTTACATAAAATATTAATATTTATATTATATATCTTAACTTTATTATCTCGACTTTAGCAATTCTAAAAAATGTATGCATTTTTATTATGTTGATAGAATCATCTCATCATTTTTGTCAGAATTATTAGAATGTCTGATATTTTAATTTGACTTAAGATTAAAACAAATTTTAAAGACGTATAATATTTTATATTCAATAAACAATTAGCAGTTCCGAAATTCCGAAACTTATCGTACAAGTTTGGCCTAATGCAGTTCACTTGACCGTGACGGTTCGTGCATAGACATGTGTTACGCGTAAGCGTACGCAACCGGCGTGCACGCGTATGTTTACACCCGGTTTCATTCATAACAAATCGCGCGTTGCCATTCATTAAGCCGTATTTTCGGGAATACGGAAATACGTCGGGATTGAAACTTTTGGACGAAACAAGCTTCGTAGTTTGCGGGATAATCTGGTGCCTGTTATGGGCGCAATAAATTTGCACAGCTCGTAGTTATTACATAACTTAGGATACTTTGTCGTGTTCTGCGGTGAAGTAGCAAAAACAGCTATTGGCTAATATTAAAGGAAATAAATCTTTTTGATACTATTTAAATTATGTCAAGAATTTAACTACGCGTTACGATAATATACAATGGGATACCTGTAATTATATTGCAAACTTATTTATCTTATTTTTATATTAAATTTATTTTATTTTCTATTCTAATTTTATAAAAATATGTAAATTATTCACATTTTTATATTTTAAAAATTTTTAAATAATGTTTATATATTTAAATTATTTAAAATAATATTTTGCACAAAAGTACATAGTACATACTTTTACTAAATACTATGCTAATACGTGCGATTACGAGATCACGATTCCCTCATTTATTTACGGTTATCATTGAATCGAAGGACTTGGAGATAGACTTTCCGGCCGAATGCGTGTAATTACGAGTGTGACTTAATTAAAGCCTGAGACAACTAATTACGAGTACAAGTTTCCGGCGAAAGTATATATAATCTCGCAGAGATCCGGCGTGCTATCAGTAAATGAACGGAGTTTCGCGTGAACTACAATTAATCCTATATGCCAGATTGACTTTTATTCATGAGTCTCTTCGTGTCGATACTGAGACGTAAGAAAGAGTGATTGCACGTTACGTATATGTATCTTTTTTCGCGCGGCGGACGCGACGATCCGTAATGAGGAACTCCGGAAACGTTTCGAACAATTTATCACGTTTGGCTATCCTGTCGTTCGCGCTTTAACGGATGACTTTCGGTTTCAATTAAAACACAAATTTGCGTCGCTGCGGGGGATCCACGGTTTTGCCAAGCGACGCAGTAAATTGACGTGAAGTCGAAACTCGCCGGGCGCGTTGCTCCGTGGCGAGTACGGTACACCGTCGAAGGGAAAATAGGAAGGGCACGAATAGAAGCAAAACGATGAGAGAACGGAAAGGAGGTTGTGCCGGGAGGGGAGTGCTGGGAAGAAAGAGAGACGAAACGAGAGAAGAAGATGCGGAAAGGAGACGAGAGGATCAACCTGCTCCGCTGCTGACAGGACAGCGGGTTATCCAACAGCTCGGTGGCCCTTTAATAGTCCTCTTCTTCAACGGATATATACTGTTTTATGCTTTATTCCGGTTGCCACCTCCCGGACACACCGCGCGCCGCGCGTTTCACTCTCATTCTCTTCCGCCTCGTCTCACAAACGCGTCTTTCGCGCGAACACGTTTTGCGTCGCTTCCGAGAACGCACGTCGAGCCGTGGCCCTGAAAGCAGGTGACTCTATATGAAACAAGATTGGCTCCATGGGGGGCCTTTTGCTATGCAGCGAAGGACAAGGCACATTGGTTCACGCTGCATAGCTTCTCTTCGTGGAGGAGTCTAGAGAACTCATTCCTCACGTTACTCACGCATATACGATAAAAGATGGTTGTACTGTTTTGTATACATTCCTAAATTATTATTGTACATTCAGTTGCAATCATTAACCGGCTGTTGATATAATATGAAAAAGCTGTCAGACTGTCAGGCTGTGTTGATATAATATGAAAAAGCTGCATTTAACCGTATAAAAATTTAAATTAATTTAATTTAAATTATTGGTTTTTATTAATATAACAATAACAATAATAAATGAATAAAAGACATTAATATCGAGAAAACATTTATTTTCATAGAATCAGGGGATTTTCTTTAAAATATTCAAGCGTAAAATATGTGTGTGCATTATACATGTGAGCGTAGGCGTTATTAAAAAAGTCTGTTAATTCATTGGTGCTTTGATGCTACAACGCGAGCGGTTTATTTCCCGTGAGATTGACGGTCGATATCGTGTTGATATACAGTTTTCTCGGATTGCTTCGCTTATTCGTAGTGGATAGCGATCTCGCGGTACCGACACTTTTCATCCCGAGGATGTGGGGCGGGAAGGCACGAGACAGGTGGTCGGAGACTAAATTGAGCGCGGTTAATGTAAAAAAAGGAGCAAAGGCTGTGACAGTTGGGCTGTTTTACCACGAACTGTCGTGCCTAGACCAGACGTGATTGCAATAACAACATCCCAACACCCGGGTCGCTGTTTATTGCTAGCTTGCTGCTCTGGCTTGATGATTTCATTTTACTCATATATATACAATTTATTAACAATCATAAAGTATTGACTTTAGTAACGATGAGTAGTGATTAGAACTCGGGATCCTTTTCACACCTAGCACTCAGCTTACTGTCTCACGATTGCTCCATTGCTTTTATAATTATTCCGACCACCTACCAACATTTAAACAAGTTTTACGGCTTTATATTCTTACACTCAAAACATTATAATTGCTTTTTTATTTTCTATACTTTTCTTTGCACACCATAATTTTTAATTCCTTGCTTTATAATACAATGAAGTGAGATAATTAATAATTTTGTAATCAAAATAATAAAATTAATAATAATTGCTTTATTAAAATATCATATTAATACAAATATAAATTATATTTTAAAAAATAAATAAATTGTATTTTAAAATAGATTTATATAAAATTTATTGAAACTTTCCACACGCGCGCGCGCGCGCGCGCACACACACACACACACACACACACACACACACACACACACACACACAAGTTAATCATACTTTGATTAAATTGTTAATATAATAATATAATAACCTGATTAATATGGTGTGAAGGTTTATTAATGATTTATGCAGTGTATAATACTATTCGGTCGGATGAAAGTGAGAATCTTTGAAAATAGTAGATTTAAATTTACGCGGTTCGTCAATGTATATACACATGAGTAAGAAATGCCGCGATTTATAATTTCTAAGAATTATAAAGACCATAAAATAAATAGTTGCAATAGAAAAGTAACACGTCGCTATTTCACTTGCGCAAATTTAATTTTACAAAATGTGAAATCTTACATTTCTTAATATTTTGGCTGCGAACTAAGGATGATTTACATTTGGAAATTGATAACGAAAACGTTAAATCGAGTATCGTATGATCACCACATCTAGTTAATTAATACATTTTTGATATAAAACATCTTAATCGGAAAGGAGTCGGATTTCCGAACATACTTGCTGCAAATTCAGACTGCGAGAAGTTGCTGCTATTGCCATTCGTTGTCGCGTCATTAAGTGAGAACGTCTTCGTATTTCTTGCCGGATTTTTGGCGAAAAAGTATGTCATATTAGTGTCGGGAGTGTTAAATTTAATTATCCGCTTACATATATTACTACATAAAGTATTAATATCGAAATATAGTTTAATTGTATATATCAGGAGTTATATATATCGACGAAGAATATTGAAATATTTCGTAACAATCCGGCGGCAAGTAATTTCATTTACATTTACTGTCGTATTTTGCTTCGCGTATTAACCATTTATATTCAGAGTTCGGAGTTCGTAAGTATTCAAGAATGTAAACATTCGATGTGTTGTTGTTTGTATTTCCATAAAAAGATACGTCGCGAAGGGCTCGGCCGCGGCAACCAAAATTCTAAGAAATGTGGAAGTTGCGCATTGTGGCGCCACACAGTGCTCGTGTGTGTAAATAGATAACTAGCTATAACGTAACGGCACACCTTTTTTGCAGTTCAGTTCGCACAGTTTCATAGATCAGAAATAGTTTATAAAAGTCGAGTCAATGTCGGGAGTGTCGAACCACGTATCGGACAATCGTTATATCAATCAGAGTATTTTTAGATTGTGTTAATATAATCGGACGTTCGGAACATTAAGAGTTTCCGAATCTATTCTGCGTACTTGAAATCGCGAGAGCGACTAGCAAGAAATTGCCGCCAATCGCCGTTAGTCATCATATCGTTGTTGCGTAAAGACGTTTTCGGATTTTTCTTGTGTGCATATAAATATCGGTATACCGAGTACATTAATCATATGTTGTAAGGATCATACATACGGATCCATATTGTGAATGCTGAGTGTATTAATATCAGGAGTATCAAATTTTGTACACAAGTATTGTATGACGTAAATATTTCGCGCTTTTTTGCAATTTTTCTCGCCGCCATTTTAGCATTTGCGTGTAATGGAAGTATCTCTAATTTTTATATGTCGGAAATGAGTCATATCATTGACGTACATACGTCAATAACAAATATTGAATATATTAACATCAAGCATACCGGGAATGTCGAACAAGGGTCGTCCGATCATGTTTTCACATTCTTTTCGCAATTTCTATACGTATTGAAAATAAATCGCGTTTATAAATATTCGGAGTGCCGATTTTAATTGTGTGTGATTTTAGACATTTCTTATTACGCGTATATCGTCGGATCGTGTTGCGAGTGTTGATATAATTTTAGAGTGATATATTGTGAAAAGATCGGTACATCATATTAATCAAGGTAAATCTTATAATTTAAGTCTTAAATTATAATACAGAATGAAAAGATTCTGTAACTTTTAATATGTTTTTTATCAATTTTTCAGGCAAAAATAAAATATTTTACATGCAAATTTTGAATAAATTTATTGTGCGAATTTGCAATAAATGATGCTTACATATTCATTATCTTTTGCAACATTTATGCAGATTTTTGTAACAATGTAAAAAAGAAAATTAAAATAATATATAATTATCCGGTGAATAATATAATGTGCTTTAAATGGCCTATCATTTGTGTCTATTTTTTATTCTTTTTTTTAGATTTATTTTTTATTTACTCTATAATCTAATTCAGTCTTTCGGGTATCTTCCTATTATTGTTATCATTTTAGACATGAAAGACCGTCTTAATAATATCCTTACCGCTTTTTAGTATCGATGAAGGCGTGCTATTTGAGCAACTGGGATATTACGTGATGATAGATGGTTTTAAAGTATTAGGCTGCGTGCGTGGAAAATCTATGCTAAGAGTCCAGCACGAATAAGATCTTGTTTTTGTTTAGCTAGTCTGTGAAGCACATTGCTAAGCGCAGGTTAACATTCTTCTAAAAGGAATGAGCGTACGGCAGTACAAATTAAGTCCAGGATTCTTCGTTACGATTGTACAAGTCTAACAGCTTTTACTTTTCTTTTATTACCAGCACCAGAACCTTCTCCTACGCTCTCGCCGGATATTCGAGGAATAGACCTCTGTGAAGTTGGCCCCCCATTTTTCAAAATAAAAAAAAATGATTAGAGTTCTGGATGCCCCCCGAGGAGTTCTAGAGTTCTCAGACCATTTTAGAAAGAGTTCTGCCATTTAAAGTAAAGAAAACACCATTTGAAAAATGGGGGGGCTAACTTCACGGCGCCCCCCATTATGTAAAAAATCCAAATTTTTTTATAGTTCTGAGTAGATTTCAAATAGTTCTATAGTTCTAGATAAGATTCAAAAATAGTTCTGCTCGAAATACTACGTAAATTAAATTTGAAATTCTCGACTTAGAAAACGAAAAATAGCGAGAACTCGTTCAATTTTGATTTTAGCGTTTCGAGCCTTAAGGATAATCGTTAGAACTCGTGAGGGGCTATACAGAACTCTCAACAGAACTGCCGGTTACCGAGAAAAAAATTTTTTTCCTGTAGGACTTAAAAATTTTTCGAATCCGAACCTTCAACCATCGAGAACTTTTTTATTTCGCCTCTGAGCGCTTCGAGTGTTAATAATTATCGTTAGAACTCTTCGGGGGGCGTCCAGAACTCTCATCAGAACTGCCGGTTACCGAGAAAAAATTTTAATAGAAATTTTTCGAATCCGAAACTTCAACCATCGAGAACTTTTTTATTTTACCTCTGAGCGTTACGAGTGTTAATAATTATCGTTAGAACTCTTCGGGGGGCGTCCAGAACTCTCATCAGAACTGCCGGTTACCGAGAAAAAATTTTTATTAGAAATTTTTCGAATCCGAAACTTCAACCATCGAGAACTTTTTTATTTTACCTCTGAGCGTTACGAGTGTTCATAATTATCGTTAGAACTCTTTGGGGGGCGCCCAGAACTCTCAACAGAACTGCCGGTTACCGAGAAAAAATTTTTTTTTCTGTAGGACTTAGAAATTTTTTGAATCCGAAACTTCAACCATTGAGAACTTTTTTATTTCGCCTCTGAGCGCTTCGAGTGTTAATAATTATCGTTAGAACTCTTTGGGGGGCGTCCAGAACTCTCATCAGAACTGCCGGTTACCAAGAAAAAATTTTTTTTCTGTAAGACAGAAATTTTTCGAATCCGAAACTTCAACCATTGAGAACTTTTTTATTTCGCCTCTGAGCGCTTCGAGTGTTAATAATTATCGTTAGAACTCTTCGGGGGGCGTCCAGAACTCTCATCAGAACTGCCGGTTACCGAGAAAAAATTTTAATAGAAATTTTTCGAATCCGAAACTTCAACCATCGAGAACTTTTTTATTTTACCTCTGAGCGTTACGAGTGTTAATAATTATCGTTAGAACTCTTCGGGGGGCGCCCAGAACTCTCATCAGAACTGCCGGTTACCAAGAAAAAATTTTTTTTCTGTAAGACAGAAATTTTTCGAATCCGAAACTTCAACCATTGAGAACTTTTTTATTTCGCCTCTGAGCGCTTCGAGTGTTAATAATTATCGTTAGAACTCTTCGGGGGGCGTCCAGAACTCTCATCAGAACTGCCGGTTACCGAGAAAAAATTTTAATAGAAATTTTTCGAATCCGAAACTTCAACCATCGAGAACTTTTTTATTTTACCTCTGAGCGTTACGAGTGTTAATAATTATCGTTAGAACTCTTCGGGGGGCGCCCAGAACTCTCAACAGAACTGCCGGTTACCGAGAAAAAATTTTTTTTTCTGTAGGACTTAGAAATTTTTTGAATCCGAAACTTCAACCATTGAGAACTTTTTTATTTCGCCTCTGAGCGCTTCGAGTGTTAATAATTATCGTTAGAACTCTTCGGGGGGCGTCCAGAACTCTCATCAGAACTGCCGGTTACCGAGAAAAAATTTTTATTAGAAATTTTTCGAATCCGAAACTTCAACCATCGAGAACTTTTTTATTTTACCTCTGAGCGTTACGAGTGTTAATAATTATCGTTAGAACTCTTCGGGGGGCGTCCAGAACTCTCATCAGAACTGCCGGTTACCGAGAAAAAATTTTTATTAGAAATTTTTCGAATCCGAAACTTCAACCATCGAGAACTTTTTTATTTTACCTCTGAGCGTTACGAGTGTTAATAATTATCGTTAGAACTCTTCGGGGGGCGTCCAGAACTCTCATCAGAACTGCCGGTTACCAAGAAAAAATTTTTTTTCTGTAAGACAGAAATTTTTCGAATCCGAAACTTCAACCATTGAGAACTTTTTTATTTCGCCTCTGAGCGCTTCGAGTGTTAATAATTATCGTTAGAACTCTTCGGGGGGCGTCCAGAACTCTCATCAGAACTGCCGGTTACCGAGAAAAAATTTTAATAGAAATTTTTCGAATCCGAAACTTCAACCATCGAGAACTTTTTTATTTTACCTCTGAGCGTTACGAGTGTTAATAATTATCGTTAGAACTCTTCGGGGGGCGCCCAGAACTCTCAACAGAACTGCCGGTTACCGAGAAAAAATTTTTTTTTCTGTAGGACTTAGAAATTTTTTGAATCCGAAACTTCAACCATTGAGAACTTTTTTATTTCGCCTCTGAGCGCTTCGAGTGTTAATAATTATCGTTAGAACTCTTCGGGGGGCGTCCAGAACTCTCATCAGAACTGCCGGTTACCGAGAAAAAATTTTTATTAGAAATTTTTCGAATCCGAAACTTCAACCATCGAGAACTTTTTTATTTTACCTCTGAGCGTTACGAGTGTTAATAATTATCGTTAGAACTCTTCGGGGGGCGTCCAGAACTCTCATCAGAACTGCCGGTTACCAAGAAAAAATTTTTTTTCTGTAAGACAGAAATTTTTCGAATCCGAAACTTCAACCATTGAGAACTTTTTTATTTCGCCTCTGAGCGCTTCGAGTGTTAATAATTATCGTTAGAACTCTTCGGGGGGCGTCCAGAACTCTCATCAGAACTGCCGGTTACCGAGAAAAAATTTTAATAGAAATTTTTCGAATCCGAAACTTCAACCATCGAGAACTTTTTTATTTTACCTCTGAGCGTTACGAGTGTTAATAATTATCGTTAGAACTCTTCGGGGGGCGCCCAGAACTCTCAACAGAACTGCCGGTTACCGAGAAAAAATTTTTTTTTCTGTAGGACTTAGAAATTTTTTGAATCCGAAACTTCAACCATTGAGAACTTTTTTATTTCGCCTCTGAGCGCTTCGAGTGTTAATAATTATCGTTAGAACTCTTCGGGGGGCGTCCAGAACTCTCATCAGAACTGCCGGTTACCGAGAAAAAATTTTTATTAGAAATTTTTCGAATCCGAAACTTCAACCATCGAGAACTTTTTTATTTTACCTCTGAGCGTTACGAGTGTTAATAATTATCGTTAGAACTCTTCGGGGGGCGTCCAGAACTCTCATCAGAACTGCCGGTTACCGAGAAAAAATTTTTATTAGAAATTTTTCGAATCCGAAACTTCAACCATCGAGAACTTTTTTATTTTACCTCTGAGCGTTACGAGTGTTAATAATTATCGTTAGAACTCTTCGGGGGGCGTCCAGAACTCTCATCAGAACTGCCGGTTACCAAGAAAAAATTTTTTTTCTGTAAGACAGAAATTTTTCGAATCCGAAACTTCAACCATTGAGAACTTTTTTATTTCGCCTCTGAGCGCTTCGAGTGTTAATAATTATCGTTAGAACTCTTCGGGGGGCGTCCAGAACTCTCATCAGAACTGCCGGTTACCGAGAAAAAATTTTAATAGAAATTTTTCGAATCCGAAACTTCAACCATCGAGAACTTTTTTATTTTACCTCTGAGCGTTACGAGTGTTAATAATTATCGTTAGAACTCTTCGGGGGGCGCCCAGAACTCTCAACAGAACTGCCGGTTACCGAGAAAAAATTTTTTTTTCTGTAGGACTTAGAAATTTTTTGAATCCGAAACTTCAACCATTGAGAACTTTTTTATTTCGCCTCTGAGCGCTTCGAGTGTTAATAATTATCGTTAGAACTCTTCGGGGGGCGTCCAGAACTCTCATCAGAACTGCCGGTTACCGAGAAAAAATTTTTATTAGAAATTTTTCGAATCCGAAACTTCAACCATCGAGAACTTTTTTATTTTACCTCTGAGCGTTACGAGTGTTAATAATTATCGTTAGAACTCTTCGGGGGGCGTCCAGAACTCTCATCAGAACTGCCGGTTACCGAGAAAAAATTTTTATTAGAAATTTTTCGAATCCGAAACTTCAACCATCGAGAACTTTTTTATTTTACCTCTGAGCGTTACGAGTGTTCATAATTATCGTTAGAACTCTTTGGGGGCGCCCAGAACTCTCAACAGAACTGCCGGTTACCGAGAAAAAATTTTTTTTTCTGTAGGACTTAGAAATTTTTTGAATCCGAAACTTCAACCATTGAGAACTTTTTTATTTCGCCTCTGAGCGCTTCGAGTGTTAATAATTATCGTTAGAACTCTTCGGGGGGCGTCCAGAACTCTCATCAGAACTGCCGGTTACCGAGAAAAAATTTTAATAGAAATTTTTCGAATCCGAAACTTCAACCATCGAGAACTTTTTTATTTTACCTCTGAGCGTTACGAGTGTTAATAATTATCGTTAGAACTCTTCGGGGGGCGTCCAGAACTCTCATCAGAACTGCCGGTTACCGAGAAAAAATTTTTATTAGAAATTTTTCGAATCCGAAACTTCAACCATTGAGAACTTTTTTATTTCACCTCTGAGCGTTACGAGTGTTCATAATTATCGTTAGAACTCTTTGGGGGGCGTCCAGAACTCTTATCAGAACTGCCGGTTACCGAAAAAAAATTTTTTCTTGGTAACCGGCAGTTCTGATAAGAGTTCTGGACGCCCCCCAAAGAGTTCTAACGATAATTATGAACACTCGTAACGCTCAGAGGTGAAATAAAAAAGTTCTCAATGGTTGAAGTTTCGGATTCGAAAAATTTCTGTCTTACAGAAAAAAAATTTTTTCTTGGTAACCGGCAGTTCTGATGAGAGTTCTGGACGCCCCCCAAAGAGTTCTAACGATAATTATTAACACTCGAAGCGCTCAGAGGCGAAATAAAAAAGTTCTCAATGGTTGAAGTTTCGGATTCAAAAAATTTCTAAGTCCTACAGAAAAAAAAATTTTTTCTCGGTAACCGGCAGTTCTGTTGAGAGTTCTGGGCGCCCCCCAAAGAGTTCTAACGATAATTATGAACACTCGTAACGCTCAGAGGTAAAATAAAAAAGTTCTCGATGGTTGAAGTTTCGGATTCGAAAAATTTCTAATAAAAATTTTTTCTCGGTAACCGGCAGTTCTGATGAGAGTTCTGGACGCCCCCCGAAGAGTTCTAACGATAATTATTAACACTCGTAACGCTCAGAGGTAAAATAAAAAAGTTCTCGATGGTTGAAGTTTCGGATTCGAAAAATTTCTAATAAAAATTTTTTCTCGGTAACCGGCAGTTCTGATGAGAGTTCTGGACGCCCCCCGAAGAGTTCTAACGATAATTATTAACACTCGAAGCGCTCAGAGGCGAAATAAAAAAGTTCTCAATGGTTGAAGTTTCGGATTCAAAAAATTTCTAAGTCCTACAGAAAAAAAAATTTTTTCTCGGTAACCGGCAGTTCTGTTGAGAGTTCTGGGCGCCCCCCGAAGAGTTCTAACGATAATTATTAACACTCGTAACGCTCAGAAGTAAAATAAAAAAGTTCTCGATGGTTGAAGTTTCGGATTCGAAAAATTTCTATTAAAATTTTTTCTCGGTAACCGGCAGTTCTGATGAGAGTTCTGGACGCCCCCCGAAGAGTTCTAACGATAATTATTAACACTCGTAACGCTCAGAGGTAAAATAAAAAAGTTCTCGATGGTTGAAGTTTCGGATTCGAAAAATTTCTATTAAAATTTTTTCTCGGTAACCGGCAGTTCTGATGAGAGTTCTGGACGCCCCCCGAAGAGTTCTAACGATAATTATTAACACTCGAAGCGCTCAGAGGCGAAATAAAAAAGTTCTCGATGGTTGAAGGTTCGGATTCGAAAAATTTTTAAGTCCTACAGGAAAAAAATTTTTTTCTCGGTAACCGGCAGTTCTGTTGAGAGTTCTGTATAGCCCCTCACGAGTTCTAACGATTATCCTTAAGGCTCGAAACGCTAAAATCAAAATTGAACGAGTTCTCGCTATTTTTCGTTTTCTAAGTCGAGAATTTCAAATTTAATTTACGTAGTATTTCGAGCAGAACTATTTTTGAATCTTATCTAGAACTATAGAACTATTTGAAATCTACTCAGAACTATAAAAAAATTTGGATTTTTTACATAATGGGGGGCGCCGTGAAGTTAGCCCCCCCATTTTTCAAATGGTGTTTTCTTTACTTTAAATGGCAGAACTCTTTCTAAAATGGTCTGAGAACTCTAGAACTCCTCGGGGGGCATCCAGAACTCTAATCATTTTTTTTTATTTTGAAAAATGGGGGGCCAACTTCACAGAGGTGAGGAATAGGAATCTTCCTTGAATCGTTAATTAGTTTGAACTCCCGGATTCTAATTACACGTGCAGTATACGGCTTTATTTAAGCAAAACGTTTATTTCGAACTTGAAAGATCGAAAGGACGCCAATTTTCAAACTCTTCTATCACGCGACTGTATTAAAAACAAAAATATGATTATTGATTCCATTGAATTTACCAGTTTAAAGTAGATATGTCACACTACACAATAGTTAGATAAAAGAAAGAATACATAAAATTGTGAAATATTGTCGACAATGTTTATATTTTGTGAATGTAAATAATAATTTACTTTTTATCTTAAAAACTAACCGATTGAAAACATTGCAATACATCAGTTCGCTAATCTATTTGGATGTGACACAGGTGACCGACAGAACACACATTTTTCTCGTGGAAGCGGTACACAAACGGCCTCAAGATTCAGCTCGACGTCATGCCGTGGTTCATCCTATTTCTCCTTCTGTTGGCCGTGATGGAGGCCTTCCCTCGGGAGGCCACCTGTTCCCGCCTGCCGGACATCTACTGGAACTCCACCAATCCAATGTAAGTCACTTTTACTCTTTTTGCCTTCATCTCTTCGCGCTGCATCTCTTCCGTGTAATTATCTTTTATCACACCGGACTCGTCTCGAGCGCCGCCTTGGACGGTCGGGCGATTTAGAAACGCCGCGAAGCATGCTACTTTACGAGCGGTTCCGTGCATATTCAGCCGCTAGCCTTTGTGGGCGGATACTCAAGGCGCGAGCCTTTCTTTGTTCCATCATAAGAACTGGGGGGACAGTAAGTCGTTCTTTAAATATGCACACGAGAATTGCACCGACATTGCGACTGGTTGTGAGAACCAAAACTTAACTCGCATCGCTGAGATAATATTGCAACGTTGCTATGAAGCTCCCTGCAATGACCGTGGCGCAATTGCAGTCGGTGCCGGTAGACATAAACAATGATATAAAAGAGAACTTAATACCCGGAAATCGTTGGCGACGGCACTTTTTCCGAGCGTTACGAGCATATTGATCGCCGGAATCTATCGCGCAATATTCCCAGCCTGTGCATTTTGGACGCCCGCAGATTTGCGGATGTAACAAATCTCGGTGGTTTTTCGCTCGGCGGTTTTTCTTCGCCGTAACCAAAAATAATTTTTTGTGCGTTAATCGAGTACTATGTTATCACGCAGATTATGAATATGCATAGGCGTTCCATGAAAATGACGCTAAAACTCCAGCGCACGATAATTAGAGAGCTTTCGAGTAAACGGGAGTACATATCGCGATTTCACGGTCCGAGTATACGAAAATACCATGCGCAGTTACGTTTATCGCGGACGTCGCGTTTCGTTAGTGAGGGCGTATTTTCGTTCTGAAAACGTTATCCTCAAAGAATGCAAGCTCCGTTTAATCTCATCCAAGATATTACCGTGAATGTCCTTGTTCCGGGTGGGAGACGACCGCGTTTCTACGTTGAAACATTCCACGGATGGTAACGCCTACTTGTGCACGAAGATCGAGTTTCATGCTTTGCGGGTGCATTGCGCAACGTTCTTACAATTTGTTTTTTGGCGACGTTTTGTCTGTTCCACTCAGCTTTAATTCGGTGCACATTGTGTTTGTTTAGAAAATTGATATCTAAATAGGATAAATTTCTTAATTTATAACACTTATTATGGAAAGATTAACCATGTGTTTTAAGTCACATTGTATATCATGAAAAGTTTGTATGCTTCATGTCGAACTCAAGTGCAAGTTGCTTCGTGCAGGTTCATAACTTTGGTTAGACTTTTTTTTATATTTACGACTATAGTAGACGCTATATATGTCCGATCAATGTAATCCGTTTACTGTTACCATTGCAGCTATTTTTATTCATACATAACGCATACTTATACTATTTCTAACATTTCATTCCATTAGACACAGTTGACAAGTACGTGAAAAAAATATTAACTATTCTATTGTGCAATAAGATTTTGTGATTCGCGGTTAGAACGGTTAAAGCGGATGAAATAAAATATTCTATTAAAATATTGGCCGTCCATTCTCTATGACGGTTCTCTCGCTTTCCTACATTTATTACCGTAAAAAAGTTATCTATTATTCAAATATTGATTCACTTTTTGCTAAAGTGTATCTTTATATTTGAAGATCTCGGTGGATTAAATTCATTTTACGTAACATTTAATTTGTATTCAGAGTAATTTCTATATTAATAGATTATTTTATCGATATTAATTCAGGAAATATATATATATATATAATCATACGTATTTTCTTTTACAAAGTGAATCTTAAAAATAAAATAAAGAATATAAAGTGCATATCCTGTTCAGAAAATACGCTCAAATTCAAGAACGTTCTTGTAGAGGCTATCCGAGCTAATAGTTAATTGTATCGAATAACGCGATTTTCTAGCAACACAAGTCCCGTCTAAATGAAATTCCAGGGTTATTTCAACCATTTTATCTCGCCGTTGCTTTGATAATCATTCATTCCGTGAGATCAGAACTGTGATTTACTACTGACAATGAGAAATACGTTTTCTTCAAAATTATCCGAAAAAATTTTAAATTAATGTTTAATATATTTTTTAAATGTATTATTCTCTTCTCACAGAACATACATTTATTGAATCTATTTAGCAAAATCTATTCATTCAATTGGAAAGTCTAATTGATTATTAGTCAAACACTATGTGCTTTATGATATATTTATGTTGCTGAACGTTACTGCATTTTTTATCCGGAATACTGTACGCCTGCTTACGTACGTGTGTATTTTTGTTCTTTCTGCCGTCTTTTTCGTTCTTTGGTGGATGCGGAGAAAAGCGAGGCGAAATTGAAAGGCCAATGAGAAACGTCCAGCGCGTTCACGCCCCTACCGGCTTCGGGGTATACGTGCATTGCCGCGGGCGATTCTCCGAGGTCGAGCATTATAAATGTACACCGGGTGAGCCAAGTCGAAGTACCGAAATCGATTTACCCGACCGCGTTTCGCACTGAGGGTCAAGTGCATCGTGCAAAGCGTAATTGTGTGCGCTCGTTCGTGCGCACACGTCTGTCTATCAATATGGGCAGTAACGCGTCAGAAGTGCGGAGCGACGGAATTTTACAAGCATTAAACCCGACTCGACGTCGAGAAGCGAAGATCGATCTATTCTCGAGTTTCGCCGGGTGGTTGACTAATGCGGTGGAAGAGGAAAGGCGAGGAGGGGGCGAGAGCGCGTTCGGTTAACGGGCAAAAACCAATTCGTCGGCGACGCGAGATCGAATGTCGAGCGTTGTCGTCCGGGTTTTATCGTGTATATCTATGTACGCGCATGTACCCCCCTCCCCCATGATCTCTCATAGTTTGCCGGTGCACATCTACATCGCTACGAGATGCGATAGTAACGTTTATTAATTTAACTGAACAAGCGTCTACGCTTGCGTCAATTTAAGGATAGAAACATCAAGTCATTCAACAGGAATAATACGAGAGATAATAATACTATGTTTTATTCATTTTCTGTTTACTATTTGTTATTCTGCTTTAAATATACGTTTAAATATACGTTTACAAATGCTTTGCAATTGTTTGCATGCTCGATACCGTGTATTATGAAAACATAGTTATGTTATATATCATCTTTCATCTTTCATCACTAATTTTTGAATAAACATAATTTTATTCGTGCTGACTCGTACGCGGCGTGACTCTTTATCACCGCGTTTGAGTCGCATTTTCGTGAACGCCGGTACCTGATAAGAACGCGTGTGCATGTCGGAGATCGATAGCGGCGGAATCGAGAGCGAACTGTCACGGCGGGGTACCTGCTTCCGCACGACAAATTCAGATTTTGCAGTAATCGACCTCAAGAAAGTATACCTCGGCAAACAAGAATTAAGAACTCAGCGGTATAAAGAGAGCGGAAAGACACGAGAGAGAGAGAGAGAGAGAGAGAGAGAGAGAGAAAGAGAGAAAGAAAATATAATCACATTCGGTTACAAACAATTCAATTTTTCACGCTTAATTCAATTTTTCACGAAAATCGTGCGATTAGTGGATGTCACTCTCGGCGGCACCTTCGGACACGCGAAGATAAAAAGAGATCGCGATGGAAGATGTCCTCGGCGAAAAACCTGGGAACCTCTTCTCGACGTCTTCGTTCGAGGAAATTGACTCTCGACAATCGACTCCTACCATCCGCGCGCGGTATTCGTGTAGAAGAAGGCAGCAAACTGTGAAGATACTATCGCGGATACGCGTATAGGTGTTCAATATACGTATACTCGCGGAAACGTGTATGTATTCTCATCGAAACACATCGAGTGCAGTTTTATTCGTCGTAAATCGGGAAAAGATCGACTTCATTCTTCGAGGCGCACTCTTCGCCGGGGTTCTTGCGACACGTCGTGTCTATGGCTTTGCCGTACTCGGTCAAGAGTTCGCCGAGGTACATGCACCACGTGTCGCCCGTATAACGGCGGTCGATGATTGAAAATTGCACCTTGGTTGGTGTGATTTCCCGTACTGTATCGCGGAACGCCGTCTACATTCGAAATTTATTCGAAATATTGAATTTGAGATACGAACCGTTTGCATAAAATAAATTACTTTTCCTTCTTTAAACATCTTTCTCATACATTCTAAATTTATTTTAAAAAATTTGCTTTCATTGATCCTACTGATTTTCCATAATTTTATATAACTTTTGCACTCCATTTTTAATGATAAAAATATGAAATTTATACAATTATCGGTTAGATATATTGTACTATTGTCAAAATAGATTTGTTAGCCGTTAATACATAACAACAGTACTCCCCTAATTGAGTTGTTTCTCAAGATCCTTGTTGCTCGAGAATATGATTTTTAAAAGTATAACCACTGCGACGTTATTCATCACTCGGTAACTCCGTCACAATGTAATTTTTTACTTTCTCTTTTTCTTTCTTTTTCCCTTTCCTTTTCCTCTCTTGTCTAATGTAACGATCCTCAAACCACCCACTATTGAGTACTCATGATTTACGTGCCGACATATACCAGCCATACACTTAGGTTGATTCGAGCCACGTTTCTACACTTTCGATGCGAACTGCGGTAGCTTGTTAATAGACGGCGAGCACTCCCGACGTATTGCAAATAAAAGACGGGTCGGTAGAATAAAACGGGAAGCGGCGCGTTTATAGTCGTCGACAGTCGAGAAAGAAAGAAAATCGGATATTTGCTCAATCGTTCTCAATACCTCGTCTCACTTTCACTCATCTTTTATCTACTATTTGCGTGTCTCACTCTTCATAAATCCATGCCGGTTATTTTTTGATCGGAATTCACATATTTTTAACGTGACTGATAATAAGTGTGCCATCGCGATAAAACATAGCTACCGACCGAATTAAATCGGTCGCGACGTAACGGTGGCGACGATTGCGACTGGTCAGGTTATTGTTCGATTTTTAATTTACACACACACGCGCGATGAATCGATCGCTTCCGCTTGCGTGACCGCGCCGCGTTCGTTGGAATCGCGTCCGTCCGATCGAAATAGTTTTCAATTCCGAGCGTCAGGTCGCGACCCTTCGATGCGTTCGGCCGCGTTCTCGATGAGGACGTTTGAGACGGAAAAATGTGGTGACGAGTGCTTGACCATGTACGAGCGTGGGTGAGAGAGCGATGGTTAAACCGTTCGCGATTCAACGGCGCGCGCTTTATGGCTCTTTCGATCAGACTGTTTGATGGTATTTTACCGATGCACTGAGCGCGACGTGTTTGTAGCAATGATATTTTAGGCTCGCATGGATGCCGTGAAATTGTTTTGTTAAGTATTCACCGCGCTCGAATTACTGTCGCGCTTAACACTTTAATAAAGTGCAGTCCGCGAATTCGCGTGGATGAATGTGTATCAAAGCGCATTCTATCAATGGAGAGAATAGTTGTGTTTGTACATTTAATAGAATACATAAAAATTGTTAGAACGAATATAAAATAGAGCCTAATAAGATTTTAATGTTTTTAATATGAAAAAAAAAAAAATATATATATATATATATATATATATATATTAAACGGAAATGAATTTTAACGGTGCAACCGACCGATTTCGACGGAAGCGATAAATTAGTACCAAAAATATATTTTTTATACGTAGATTGAAATATTCTCTTTCCTCTATTTCAATCGATTGTGTTGTTACCTAGCAATCGTTTTGAAATCGAATCGTATTATCTCGTTTTAAGAATGGGCACGCTAGCATACTGATCGCGGGTGGAAGTCTGTTGGGATTGCGATATCCTTTAGTTCATCGTAACGCCTTTTGTTATTCTATTTTCCTTCTCGAAGCTGGCTGTCGTGGTTATTTACATATGTCACTTTGCATGACCGCACCTCGCCTATTTCGACTTTGTTTTCTGGTTCAAATCCCTTGACGTTGCCTTTCATACATTTCTCACCTTGCCTGTCTTCTCGTTTTTCTTGCGCAGTTGTAACGTGTCTGTCAGTGCGTCGTCCACACCGCGAGCGCATTCCACGCGCGGATACGGACGATTCTGATTTAAAAACAGATTAAGCGGATTTCGCGGACGGTCCGTCGAGGCTGTGCAAAAGTGGACGCGCGAGATTTACGTACTTGCCAGGTGCGCTCCTAATTTTTTTTTTCCCCGGTGTATACAGATGTCGGGAACAAAAAGCCACTGCGCGTGTTTGCCGAATAATTTACAGTCGTGCCACGTTGTTGCATTATTTGAATATATTCTCGCATGTGGCGCACGGCGTGAATTTCTACCGGCTGCACCGAAATTACTATCTTCATGACGTTGTGTCCTAGGTGCAAAGGACTGGTTTGAATGGCCGTCACGCTTCACTGTATCGTTCAGCTAAATGTTCGCGCCGTTAGAAATTTCATGTTAATCGACGAGAAATAGCTTTTGCGTTTACTTGATCGGCAATTTCTGTCAGAGTTTTTCATGCGTTGCTTTTCCATTGCTGCCTAATTCATCTCACAGCGTAATGAAAGCAATGGAATAAATAAATAGGAGAAAACTAACCACCATAGCGATGAATAAAGTTTGTTCAATAGTCGATATAATATCAGAGTGGGTAAGAAAGAGCATTTTGCAAACTTGTGCAAAGAATATTTGAAAAGTACCCCATGGGATGTATTTCCGTGCACTGCTCGTGAGAAATCAACCTTCGAGCAGGCGTTTATTGATATTTATACGCTAACTTTTCCGTAACCGAGCCGCTACACAGTCGCCGTGGATACTTTCGAGACGATATTTCCACTCCTATCTCGTCGAAACTTTTGTCCGGGACTTGCTGTCACATAGAAAAAAATGAGCTTTATCGACAATACTAGTGAGAAGTTCGAATGTTCGATAACCAGACCATGAGACTCGAGTGAAATCGGCGATCATTTATCACGACTATCATCAAGAACAGCCAGCGTACTATTTCCTTCTTCGATCTTAGAGTCTGTCCATTTACATAAACATCTTTTGCTGAAAATAATACGTAACAATCGTAATTTATTCGATAAAGAAAGGATATCGTGTAAAATCAATCAAACGAAGCCAATAAGTTTTTTTAATGGCAATTAAGAATTAATAATCCTCAGTTCCGATAGCAAAATTTAATAATACTTTTTAAAAACATTATCTCGCGATGGTGAATTATTTTCACAGTTAAATTAAATATCTTTAGCATTTATATAACGACGGAGATCTGTTTATCTTTCTGAAACTAAAGACCGAGCGCGAAATGCCATCGTAGTTTTCATCCGGAGCATTGCGAACCGGCACGTTCGCTTCTCCATACGATTCGTGCGTCGAAATATTATGTATAACATTCGACACGGGTACAGTCGACACGCCCACACGCTCGACAAATCCTCGGTGCATTTATATCGTGGGGTTACATAATAATTCCCATTGGATTCCCAGAGATCGCTTCGTAGCCGGGATAACATGTCCTGCCTCCGGTCCACAGGGATGATACATTCCGCTGATAGTTATGTACGTGCTCCGTGCATACATCGGACCACCTTTATAACCCTCTACGTTCGCACGTACAGCGCCTACAGTACGTTTCACACCGTATACGCCTTCGCGCGCGCGCTCGTCTCGCACCTCGCGTCCGAGAAAGCGAGAGGAGCAGCGCCGGGCTACGATGAGATTAAGGTACAAGCTTCCTGCCGGCAATGAATTATGTCCTTGCACGGCACGCCGAGATGTTTCTTCGGCGGTATCGCGCGCAGCGCCGTACGTACGTGGAGCCCTTACGTATGTTACCTCGCCGTAATGGTAGCCGCGCCATGGTACCATACCTTTCTGGACACTAATTCACGCTCTCCGCGCGCGAGAGCGCTCTCCCGGGAATAAAATTAACGCCGCGCCGCCGCCGCCGCCGCCGTGAAGAATCGCGCGACGATTTTCAGGCGACTACCCGGCCAGACGACTAAATTATTAGGGGACGCAGGGATGAGGTTCGAAACAAATTGGAGGTTTTTTCTGGGACACGAGGAATTGATAGCTCTTTTATTGCTTGCCATGCCTCCTCGCCGGTCTTAATTAGTTGCGTTGTCCGCGATTATATGCTTGCAGCAAAGATCGCGGAACAAGTGAGAAAGGTCTCCTGATTTATTTACGATACACAATTTGCCTGTGCAAGAAGGAGGCTTTGGAAAAACAACTTAATATCTGACAGATGAAACGTGAATTCGTGAATTGGTCCGGAATGTTTTTAGTATATCAATAGCTAAAAATTTAACTGTTTGGCACGACGAGTAATGTTAGCTTTTACTTCTATCGAGATATAAAATGGTTTAATAACTGTAGCTATTTTTCCGTACATTTTAACAACGAGCTAATACGCCACGTCGGCGAATGTAGAATTAATGGTCGTATAATTAAAGGATTTCACGTACCGGCTGTGAATGTACATTTTTCATACGCGCGACGCGCGTCAGTCGTTGCTGCTATTGGAAAGCGATATAGACATTTCCGCAGTTTTTGCAATTGAATACACTTTTCGATCTCCATCACACCGCACACGTAGCGTACAGTATTCGTAATATTCGTATTTTTACATTACATAGTTTACTACCATAAAATTTTTTTGCAATACTATTCATGTTACGAAGCAATTTAATCGTTATCGAATTTAAAACGATTAGACGCTATTTCGTTCGATTATTTTACTCTCGAAAAAAAATTTCTTGCATCAATAACAGCCCGTGATTAATATATCAATTTTTGAATATATTATTTACATATTTTTCAATTAGTCGATATTTTTGTTTGCTTATTAGCGTTTATTTCTGCTCGTGTTTTATTTGGAACTCTTTTGCCTTTCCGACCTTGTTGAAATCACGGCTGCCTCATTACAGCTGTAACATGCCGGAGCGACGACGTGCCGGTGGTGCTCGCGTAATTCTGTGAGCGCATTGTTACGCGATACAGACTGACGTAATTTAATTCGTTGTCGTGTGTACGGCTGGCGGTTGAGGATATACAATCGCACACACGTGCTCTAGCAATCGTAGCACGCCGTCGTGTCTGCATCCGCGGACTGCCTCGCTAGAGCGCATACATTGCCGATCTATGAAACGCTCTTTTGCCGCAGACACGTGCCGTTCTCGACGAGATTGTATGGAAATATCACGAGGCGATTATCGCTGTAGCGGTAAATAACGATATAGTTAATTCAAAATTGTAGCAGGCCACTGCAGAAATGTAAAATTGCATTTCGTGTTTCTCGTTCATCTACACAATATCAATATTTACCGCGTGATTGTAACAACAGGATATTTCATTCGTGAGAAATATAACGTAGGCAATTTATATTTTTGCAGTTTGCATTATCAGATGAGGCGCGCGCGGTGTGTTTGATTACAAATTTTGATTCTAATCTGATAAATTTTATTAAGCGCGAATGATACTAGGGGTTGGTTTCGATTTATCGATTATTTGTTGGCATGGAAATGCAGGCGGGACAGTTATTCAAGCAAAGTAGATATCTCTTTCCGAGCAGACGTTAATCGTGAATGAAGAAGAGATTTTCGCCATTCATGGTCGGCGTCTGGCGAGTTCTCAACTTTCGGTAAAGTGACGAGATCCATTAGGGAGTTACTTAAATGTTCATAAGAGTATGGTTTTCGTTTGATCTAACGGCGTCTATTTGACGCCTTCTTGCTTTCATGATCGATTCGTCTTTTAGTATTTGTTCGCGAGCTTAAAATATTCATAGTTCGCTCACGTAGTTGATCTGATTTCCATCAATATTCCTTCCAAAAGGAGAACGAAGAAAATAATAAAAAGAAATCTATCCTTGGTATTTCAAAAAAATCTTTTAAAATCTATTATTTTTTTTTATTTTTATATATTTTACTACGTTAGAAAAATAAATGTTATGTAATATATATATAACATAATTTAATTTTGAGCTTTGTTGAAATATAGTCTTATCGTAGTGATAAGTTGAAGTAATAAATTCGGATCAACTATGTGTACTAGTCAACTTGCAATATCAGTCGTAATCTCTCCAGAGAATAACTGATCAATTTATAAGCAACCAGTTTTCCCGTCATAATAAATTCTCTCTGTCGCTTTGCATTCATGGCCCAATCTCTGTGCGTGTTCCCTGTGCAATTCCGGCCGCCGTTGGAGACGACATCGACATCTCGCTCACGTACGTACGCGTATGACTTCATCTTAACATCGCGCGCTCCTGCGTGTTCCGTGGCTACGTAATGATTACCAGTGCAAAAACGGTTTTCCTGTTAAAGCGGGAACAAGGAGGAGCCAACGAGAGGAATCAGCGCGCGCGCGGAACGGGAAAAAAAGAAGCGCGGCCGATCGGCCGAGCGAGAGAGAGCCAGAGGGTTGGCAGATGCACTGTGTATCGCAGTATAAACCGACTACCCACACCGTGACGTCGGCTTGATGCTGGGTTATAAAGTACAGCTGACGCCGCGCGTATAATATATTCTTCTCTTCCCTCGTACGTCTGGTTCTCGCTCGCGCCATCGTAACACGGTCTTTTAGTTCGACAGCCTTTCTCTTGCACGCGCCGCTCCCTTTACGCCCCTGACGAAGTAAACTCCCGTCGTTTCGTCGTCTGGACCTAACTGTCCGTTTCACTCGTTTGGAATGGCCGCAACCGAACGTCGGCTACGAAGATGGTGTCGTCACGCTCGGCCGAAGACGAATGAGATTGCGAAGTTCGATACCGCAATTAACGGAGCGACAGAGGGGTGCCCGGGCTCGTTCGTAGTGTAGACGTGCGTGAACGTTAAATAAAACGATAAATCTCAAAATGTTCTGTCGGTGTACTGACAATAATGTCGCTATGTTTTTCGAGGGCCCTTGATTTTTGTTACGTCAAAATATTTATTAGCGCCGTAAATATCTATTTTGAAATGTTCAAGTTATCACACTAATATTTATTATCTATTAAGTGTCCAAGGAGAGGCGAGATATAAACCTGTACGTATATAGTTGATAGATCGACCGGTTTTCCCATGAGAGCAAATGCGGTGGGCGGCACAGTAAGTAATACATTTTCGAGCACGAGGAGAGCCATCTAAGCAGAAATATAGATCCGGATAGCGCGGATGAGAGGCTATTGGCTACTTTATGAGTATCATTTCGAAACTTGAGTGGACATATCTCGAAACAGAGAGCGTTGGGAGAGAGACATAGGACCGGATGATTGAAATGGGTAGACGGTGCAAGCCGATGTGTCTTCTGTCGAAATATTTCTGCGCGAGGAACTGTCGCTCGTTCTACCGCAGAGCAATCCGTTTTCATCGATGTTTTTGGGTATCGAACCTGTCAAAGAGGATCTTAGGTCGAGCGGTCAACTCGTGATGCCCATTGTCGGCGGATTACACGGAGATTTACCCGCGGAAATTGATACTCTGCTTGTCGATATGAGTGCTCGTGGTATTCTCGAGCTTGAAAAACCACCGTACGATTACATGCTTTTATAGATTTTCACTTGCGTTGTACATCGTGTTTCCTGTTATTCAATTAATAATATTACAATAAAAAGTGTGCGTGCTGTATGAGAGCTATGCATTTTAGTTTCTCTGATTATTTTTAATTTTATAATAAAGAGGAACAATGCAATAGCAATTGCACACAAGTAATGATAGAAGAAAAAATTCCGATTACGTATTTTTAATCAATAACCGTTTATAGAGGGAGCAAAGATATCTGAGCGAGATATAAAGCGGAATAAATTACTATGAAATTGATGAGGCAAGAATTTTAATTACAACTTGGATTCCACGTTTAACGGCTAATTAGTAAATTCTACAAATTAGTAGAATCTCGTATTATAAAGTTTACGTGTAGCTCCAATCGACAATACGCACCGTCGTGTGTTACTCGTCGACATTAGGTGCATCGCACGCGCGGTTCAGTTTATGTTTACCCACCCGATGAGTAATGTATCTCAATAATTGTACATCTGTCGACTATATGCGGAAGCGCATAAATTATGAAACGAGCAATAACGCCATCATCACGCTTGATCCTATCGAGATTTTCATTTACGTAATTATGATTGTTTGCGGACGGCTACGGAATCCTGATAATAATTTCTTGTTAATATACACGTCTGGTTCATCTCTTGCTCGGATTTGTGGAGAAAATATAGTTGGTTCGCAGTTCATCATTATGCGTATGCATACGCGAGAAATCGTGTCGCGGTATGCTTTTCCTTTTCACATTTAGCGAAAAGCGCTTGTTTCGAGCGCCATTATTATATCTGAACGATATAAGCTTCTCGAGTGAGCTAAACGGTGGCGTTACTTCGCAAAATGAAATAAAGGAGACATTCATACCGATCTTGACTTTTCCCCCTATGCTGAATCGTCGGGCTTGAGTAATGAGTCTAAAGTTTCTATCTCTTTTCTCGTACTCTCACGTTGCCTGTCTTTGCTACTATCCTCGTATCTCCCTTCTATCCTCTTTGCTTAATCGCTCTCTCTTTCTCTCTCTCTCTCTCTCTCTCTCTCTCTCTCTCTCTTTCCTTCTCTTTACCTTTCCAGCGCCAGATCTAGAGAAACTTTCCTCGCCAAATCTCAGCGTCGACGAATGCGTTTAATAAAATTTTCTGATTCAGTCAGGATCTCAAAGGGGAAGTGTATATATGCGATATAGAAAGTTTAATAAGCTCGGAGATTTAATCAGGACGCTTGCTATATGTAGTAAGATTGCAATCGCGATAGAAATATCGCAATAGCGAGTTGCGTTCGAGATTGTAACTCTAAATTTTAAAGGACATTATCGTTACTCGACTGAGCGATACAACATGCATTTCCCGTTGCGAGTCATTAGTTTCGCGTGATATAAAAGACGTGGATTTTGTCAGATTGGACTTTATTACGAAGTGTATTATCGACATTTGGCGCACCTATCCGATCGCCTCGGCAGTTTAGAAGTGGCCATTAGCCTTATTCGGAAGATTAACTATCGTCCTGCTTCTGGTCTGGACTACTTTGGACACTCGTTTGATCCTCAACCCTTACTTCTCAAGTACCGTCGTCGGAGTAGGGTCAATCGATTTCAGCTCGTAATTCTACCGCATTTCTTGGAAAAGTATCATCCATAAAGCTTGATGACAAAAAATGTAATAATGCAAGTTATAGTCACAAAACGATTTAAAATATCAGCTCCTTCGTTGAATATTGTCTCCTTACACTTTTAATAAAGTTTAATATTTATATTTTAACGTAATATACGTTGAATTCTATATAAAGACCGACGGACATCAGACGTGCCATAATCAAAGCTAAACAGATAGGAGTTACATTTAATCGAGTCGTCTCAGCAGTCCCAACGTGCGCTAACCTAATTTCAAATCCCCCGACGGCTCCGTATACATGAACACATAAGAGTTCATAAGATCGTAAGCGCGCTAGTTTGCCGAGGAACCACTGCTCGCAATGTATGCACCGGTGCTGCTACAAAAACCAGCCACATTTCGTACCGCGTTAATTAAGCCTTCCAGTGTCAGCGGTTATCCATATAGCATACCATAGCAGTTATCAGTTCTCCAGCCCCCTAAAAACTGAAATTAGACTTTCATTGCTGATAAGCACGCGGAATACTTGAATGTCTAATATATATATATATACGCAATGTTAAATCCACTAAAATATTTATTAAATATTAATGAATGCATGAAAACGATTAAAATTGAGCTTTAAAGTACTTATTGGACTAAACTCACTCTTTTTGCTTTGCGGCGAATGCTAAAATGGAAGAATGTCCAATTAAATTAATATCGCTTTGTAACTAATTATACAGAGCGCTCGGCATATAATATAAAAACTTTCGCGCGGCTGCTCGGCATAATTACTCATTTTTCCGGAGCGCAACTCATAAGCGTTGTGTTTAATCATGCGCTATTAAGGGTAGCCCGCGGAAGGGTGAGATTTTATGAAGGGGTGCAAACAATTTCAAATTTCTAACTCACCCCGACGCGCCATCGCGATCCCTTTATGTTCGACATTCCCGGCATACTCCTCGCTTCACGGCGTTTAATTATAAAATATGTGTTTAACACAATGAAAGATATCATCATCGATAAATCATCGCGGCTTAAATATGTGGTGTAATTACGTGTGGGAGATAGCGCGCCACGAGACTGTTCCGTATACGTCTTCTGGACAGCTCCGTTAGTGCATTTCGATTCAGCTCACAAAGGATGGTGCGAAATCGGGTTGCGTATACAATATGACCACCGTCTCCGATTCTGCACACAACGCAAACTATTTCACAAAAAAGAGACGAAGCGGCCTTTACGCCCCGCGCGATTCACTTCTCTTCTTTCGCGTTGCTATTTTCAAAAATATCCCACCAAAGTGTTTCGGATTTCATTTTCCGTTTTACGCTCGCAATACGCCGCTGTACTACAACCAGAAGCTTTGGTTGCTTCTGTCAGTCGGCACTCGCACAATACCGGCCGCTTCGCTCTTTCATCCGAGAAAATTACGCATTTTGCGTGTATCTCTCTCGAGTTACCGCTCTCTTTCTCTCTGTCCTTTTTACATTTTAATTTGCCATTTTTTTTCGCATTGCCACAGACCGATTCCCATATATTCAATAATAAAAAAATCTAAGTTTGTCCATTTTATTTAATCTTTAAAAAAAAAGCAATAAAAACGAAATGTTTTTCGTATTCATATATGTTCACATATTTATCATGTTATAAATTGAAATTACTTAACGATTTTTTAACAAACGTAACGTTGTATGTTTGTAGATATAGAAATATTCATAGTTGTTCTTTTTTCATAATTTGTTGAACATAATATTGGTTACGCACGTGCATTTGTCACGCTCCGATAGACACTCTGACATCCTAACTTATTGCCCGAATGGTCAATTATCCGTGACCGCAAAAGAAATATAAAAAACTTATAAGCACAGGATAGTCCTGCGAATAAGGCTTGATCGATTGTAATCGATCTGTTACGTACTTCAAAAATATTGTAATTTATATAGGAAGGGTGATGCGTCCGAGGGGCTGTTACTCGACCGTTTAATTATAATTACAGGAACAATGGTTCATACATTGCCTTTATATCGCGCAATGCATTTCCGCAATTACATTGTTGAAAAATTGAATATCGTATTACGACGCTTCCGGCGAAACACGCTTAACTTTGCTTAAAAACGCAGCCGTAACACTTTTTCGAATATTATTTTCCGGCTGGAGCGTACACTTATGCCTAAAGGTTTTGCCAGACAGTCGGCGGAGAAGGTGGGCCAATCGCAAAGTTCGTAATCTTGTAAATCCACAAAGACCGGGATCGTGAATAGGCGCCTTCTCGGGATAAGCTCTCGGGATAAGTTTCGTCGGGAAAATTTTACGGTTTTTTTCCTTCAAGGAGTGCCATTCCATTCCTGTCGGCTTCTATATGTCTGTACGTCCGCGGTTTTTCTCGCAGTGTTTTCTCACTCGTATAAACGCGATAAACTTCGCGGCGAGTAATTACCGCTGCACCATCACGTGTTTTGCCGACGAGTCGTGGAAGTTGTACAACCGAGAGATTGTAGTAAATAAAGACACGTTGAAACAGGCGTCAACTTAAAATATGGAATATGCCGTATTAGAGTAGTTTCAATTTTTGTGTACCATAAAGTCTTCGGACTATACGCGCAATCACGACGTCTGCCGCATTGATTTCAGTAATTTAAAGCGAGGTGCGAAGTGAAGGTGGAGGCGCGCGGCTTAAGTGGCTGTCATACCGCGACGACAATCGCGCGAACGCACTTTAATTACGCATTAATTCTAGTTTGAGCGCTGTTAAGATCGGGCGCCTTCGAACTACGCTGTCTAGCTCTTCGTTTCCCCACTCGCCAAATTATACCTCCGGGGATCTTAACTTTGACGTTGCTCGGTGTCCCTCTTCTTCTTCTTCTTCTTCTTGTTCTTCTTCTTCTTCTTACCCGACTTCTCATCTCCGCGATTGCATTGTTAAGCAAGTTTCTCGCTCCTGCTCTCCCTCTTCTCCCTCTCTAGCGTAACTCCACAGATTACTCAGTGCACTCGTAAACGTGATCGTACCTCAAGGTCAACGATCGTGCTTTGCTGCGAGTCACGCAACGAAATGAAGGGAAACGAGGAAAGCGCTAATGACAGGATTGACAGAAGAGAGCAAACGAATGTGTGGAATGCCGAAAGAAAGATTTGCGCGCGGACACGATTGGCGCAAACTCCGGATAATCAGAGAAGTTTAATTACCGGTATGACCGAGCTTCGCTATTCCCGTCTCCCTGCCTTCTGCATTCGAGAGCGGCGTTTAATTAAATCCATATTTTAAATATTACATCCGCGGTACTGGCGAGTCGAATTTTAAAACGCTGCTTATACTCATTGAATTACAGAAATCGGCGTGTTGTTCTCGATGCTATCGATTTAAATTTTGATCTTTGCTTTAGAGGAAAGCGCAATGTATTCACGTTATATTGCGTATGTATCTGTAATTTAACTTTCCGAGCGGTTCACGCGTGAATCTTTAATTTCTTTTTCCAAGCAGAATTCGTGGTAAGTTGAAAGCCGGAATCGTTGTATAAATCGATATTTTCAGAATTACTATGTGCAATATTGACGCCGGAAAGTTTAAAGCGGCGCCTGCGGTTCGCCAATTACGGCTCCCACGTTGTTGCGCACCAATATACTCCGCCAATGTGCTTTCGAGAGTCGCGCGCATATTTCTATTACACTTCATATCCGTAGGAAATTGAATCAACCTGCCCATATATCGCCGGCGGTTGTCTGTCGGACAAGTCTTTGCCTCGCGCGCAGTGGAATTGCGCCTGCAATGATCCGCCATTGATTGCTGTCACATTACGCTGCAGCGCGGCGTGTGTCCGTATGGCAGTGTGTGCGCCACACAAAGAACGACTTCATTTATATTCACTTGCTGCACCGAATCCCGTGAATCGTTTAAGCGCCGCGTAAGCCTTGTCCGACCGTGGGCGAGTTATTCGCGCTTTTTGTGCGTCTACAACAACGCGTCGTTGCGGAAAAGTTTAGAATTCTACACGCTTCTTTTAACGATACTTTTTATCTCGAAAAAAGTAATTGTAACGGCCATCACTTGCGAAGTATCTTATCCAGCGCGAAGCAGAGTTGTTTAACACTTTTTTTTTAAGGACAGTTGCTTGCAGTTTCTCTGTATATTTGCAATTGCAAAAAATATTACTGCGTCTAAAATTTTTGTCGTTAAATTGCTTTTGACGTTTATATTACGTTATTACAAAATAACATTTGTAATATTGAACGATGTAAAAATGTTTCTATAATTTACAACTATAAATGATCATTATTTTGTATCGTATTGATCATTCTTTATCATTTTATGAACTTACGTTAATGCAATACGTTTAAAAGTGAATTATGGCTTACCATATTAATCAACTGTTTTTATTTATGAGCATCACAATTTATTGCTAACGATAAAAAACGCATCGTAATGATAAATAAAAACGTACAAACGTGGTTTTCATCGTATTCTAAATATAGAAGTGGTACGGAGCAAACTTTGAATTAATTCACGCATGAAAATGGAAAGCGTTGCGCCACATGTACGACCTGTGCAAAAGAATCGGGAGGATTGGTAATAAAATTCTTAAAGCAGTCTTCGCTTAACCCAGTTTCGTATCTATAAACGCGCTCATAAGTCATGCAAAACGATCAGTCGCTTTACTAAGGTATCGAGCGTAAACCATTTACCCGTTCTTTTTCCACTTTCGCGAATCTTTACGGCCACACCGTATTTTGCGCGCAAGTTACAAGGCGCTTCGGCCTGAGTAGAATAAATGTATCGACGCTCGCAGCGATAATAACGAAATTTATTAGAGATTACTGCGCGCGCGTCCATTAGTAGAGGCATCAGATTTTTACATCTCGCCGAGTCGAAACAATCGCCGCCGTCTCACGAAATATCAGCGGGCCCCATTCTCGATCGAGCAAGGCCAAGGATGTAGCTACCGCGGCAACCGGGATACACGCATTTAAATGTTGCGTTCGATCCGCCTCATGCATTATTTAGTTTAGGTCGGCGACGCGTCCGTTTTGTGCAACGATCGGACTGTCGCGTCGCGTCGACGCCGGAACTACGTACGGGACGCCATTCGGAAATAAACGTACGCATATACATGTATGTACGTTCACATACATGTATGCGCGCACGTGTGCCAACTAGGGTGGCCGCACGAGAATGCATTATAGATACCGGTCCTCCATAGATCAGCCCGAATTCGCACTTCTGCGGTGACCGTTCGAATACATCCTGCTGTACCTAACGGCGACATACGTCGCAGGATCGGAACGTGCTGTGCTTTTAATCGAATGTAATTATGACGAACGGCGGAGCGCAGTATGCTGAGAAATTGACTTGATATTCCCTGATAATTCGATTCAATTTGCTTCGATCGTGCGTTCTCGTCGGAATTCTGGCTTATTCCGACTAAATTGAGCTTGATAAAAGAAATTATTAGATCGTCGCGAATCTCACCGTGCCACGTTTATTGTTTTATTGAAATAATTTTTTTTTTTTTTTTTTTATATGGCGAAAGAATTGTATCGGGCGTATTTTAGCAGAGTTGATATAGTTTTGGATTACGTGGGTGTATTTTATGATTAGCGATTCGATATGGTTAGTACGCATATACGTGCGTTGTCGATGGTGACGGAAGGGTTTGCGATTTGATTTACAAATTACAGAATCTCGCGAGGTGCATGACCGGGTAAAGTCGGACAGGAGCCGCTGCCTTCGGAGCTGTCGTTGAATTCAATCTAAAGTTCGGCGGAGTCGTAAGAATTCCACCGCAACTCATTTCCCGTTCTTCGCATACCTATATCCACGCGGACGCGGGGACAACGTCAAAATTGCCGCGTAAAACTGATCCCGAGTCAGATTCCATCGAGTGCTCAGCGAGGTGTCGTACAAGAACAACCGACTATCGCGGAACACCCGCTCAGTTTGAACTTTTTAGCGAGTTTGGTTGTAGAATACCGATCGTACAAAAAAGGAGACGAAGTTGAGAGTAGTCGGGTGGCGGGGAGAGGGCGGGCTTGAGAAGGGAGCGTAGATAAAAAGTTTTATTCTCTTCTCGAAAGTGGCATCGAGTTAATTGGTAGATTAAACATGGTCGCGTCTGTCAGGGTGAAACTTCGCCGATTGAGTCGATATTGTCAACACGAGTTCAGTTTTTGTTGCGCGCGAAAAATTAGGCCAAGCGCTTACGTCCTTTGTATTCTCTTTACATTGTAAAAATAACGCGACTCTATTTAATCACGCAAAATATTTTTACACTCCCTCTTCGCGCTGAGTTATGAAACTAAGTTTACCTCGCATGCCACAATCTCGTGTTTCATGACGCGTTATATTTCTCACGCGGAGTTTATCAAACTGATAATCTTCTCTTCGAGAAAAATGTATTTTAAGACGGCGCACGATTCATGCTCCTACGATTTTTAACGTCGCACATAATTCTTTCAATTTTGTTCCGATTACATTCATACTATATATAATGCTAATAATAAATCTTTTCAATCTAAAGAATGATTTCTTTTTTCGGTCGACGAAAAAATACAAATTGTTGCATATATAAAAAAAAATTAAAGCGAAGGATAAAAATTATCACGCAAATACGCGATTGACTTGATATGTGCGAGGTAATCCAAGTTCGACCAAGCGAGGAAACTATTCATCGTACTAGTCGCGGATTCGTTACGCCGAAGAGAGGTCGGTGAAAGAGCCTCACGAGGGGCCTTTATTGTTGGGTGTCGTATATGGTGAGAAATAGCTTGAACGAGTTCACGCCGTGCTTTTTTTCGGCTGCGCTGTCGAGGGAGGGGGTTGAGGACCCTCTCCTCCTGTTTCTCTCCATCGCCGACACGGTATATTCGAAACCCGGCCCTCTTTCTGGAGTGCTTATTAATTCGGCACACTCTCACCTCCCGTCGAGCAATAAGCGTAAAACGCCAATTCATATTCTCTGCCTTATATACCCCGGTTGCATGGGACAAAAGTGCGCCTGGCCTGCAAAGGGAAACGTATGGGGCGTAGCCTAACCCTTTGATCCTGATCTCGTCGTGTGTGAGTGCGCGTGTGTGCACGTGTGTGCGTTGCATGGTCGTTTAAGAGACGTCGCGCGGCGCGGCGCGAAACCTACATTATTTTCACCTTAGCCGATCGTTCCTTGATGCCGCCAATTCATTCAGCGCGACTAATAAGGCTACGAAGAGGCGAGAGCCGGAGAATAAGGGAACGGAATTCCGCCTTGTTCACGGTAATATTCTCCATACGCAATATATGTGGCGCGAAAAATTTTTCATCTGGCATCGCGTATTTATAGTAAGGTTTACCATCGTCTTTCGACGAAAGCGAGAAAGGGACGCTCATTCGAAGTGAGTTTCTTCCGAGATAACTTTCATCAAATAGCCATTATCAGAAAGCTTCTAGTCCACAAGCTCTCGAAGGCCAATTCGATATCGCGGTTGGTCGCGATAAGGAGATCGCCCTATCGCACAATCTCCAGAGTGTGAAAGAGAGTGTGAGTTACGACGGAGAACGACGAGGAGAGAGAAAGAGCGAGAGTTGGAAGAGTGGATGAGTGGAAGAGAGGGAGAGGATGTAGGATACGGAATGGCGGCACGGGGGTGGCCTGATCGAATCTCGTTAGTTTCGCGTTCTCTCTAATTGGTGCATCGATTATACCAATTATCGTTTCCTACTCGAGAGATTAGCTAATTGCGAATGTCTCCCTTACCGTCTCACTCTTTGGGTCTGTTGGCCCGGCGGGGCATTGTCGATGCATACCTCGTCTGTGCGTGTACAACTGCACCGGCCATTGAACGTGACGCGCAGCGGCATGTGCAGTCGGTATCTCGAGAGGTACGCGAAGGATTTTTTTTTGCGAGCCGAGGAGCAGAGAGTGAGCGTATTGTGGGCACGAGGTATTCATTCATTGGTATCAGGTAACGCGGTTGAATCCTCTGGATCCTGTTCCTGGAGTCGGCGGAAAGAATCGGCCGATGAAAATACTTCCCTCCTCGAGACATCGAGGGCGTCGCGCGAAAGCGAATAGAATGTGTTAAGAAAAAAAAAGAAAAATAAAAAAGAAAAAAGAGAATTTAAAGAATCGACTGGTTTACCTGTTCACCAACGGAGAATAGGCTTATGTTGAATTGGACTTTTATGTATCGCATGCTGCTTCTTTTGTTCGCAGTTTTCTTATTGAGCCTTATATATTAATAAATTTTTTTATTTATATAAATACATTAGTAGAGAGCGAAAGAGAGAGAGAGAGAGATTTAAAAATATTTTTTGCATGAAGATGATGTGTCGGTAGAAATAAAAATCGAGATATAAGTAAAATTATTGTAAAATTATATATAATATAATTCTCATAATTTTTATATTTAATTTTAATATAATAATTTATCATTTGTTTTATTTAATACAATTGCCATGTTATATGTAAACCATAATAGTTAGACAAAAATGTTTAATTCTCTTTATTTTTTGAATTCTAATGATATAGAGAACTTTTATATGTATTAGAGATTCAATTGTATACATGCAAAGTTTATATTTTTGTATGCTTACGAAGCACAGTGAACCGGTTTAGCCGTTCGTAAATAGTGGTCCACAACCTACAGGTAGTTAACCGCGCATAGCCCACGCGGTTTTTTTTTTCATCTTGCAACTGTTCGATGCCACTGGCGATAGCGCAACTCTCTGCATAAGGAGCACAGCTTGTATATCGTATTAACTTTTGCACGCGTGGGCGTTCATTATTACAGATACTGCCTACTGAGTCTTAAAACTCCTTTTATGACAGCTGTATAAAGGGAAATAATACGCGCTCGCGATTTAATAATACTTGCAAACTCGTTTAATTCGAAAACATCTGTTTTTGCATGACTTTGCATGACAAATTAAAGTCACAATTTTTTTTATCTATCAAACATTTTCTATCTATTTCTTTTCCTAGTTATTAATTAATTAATTATTTATCATTTCATTATCATTTTTTTACGTAGCGATAGTTAAAATAATTATTAATGTCGCAAATCTTTCTATTTTCGTAGATATTTATGATCCGAAAGATCGATGAGAAACTTTGATCCGCTAATGATTGACTTTTGAATGAAATATAATACAGAATTTCTTTATGTCGGGGATAGACAATATACTACCTGTCAGCGAAGTGTTCCAAAGTAGCTTTCCCATATCATCCGCGTGCCTCGACGCTGCCAGATCGTTAACTCTCGATCGTGCAAACTTCTCGAACATAATGATCTCACCCAGAGCCGTAAGATCCGGTTACCTTCCTGCGCATATTGTCTTCCAGATCCGTTTGCGATTCGTGGAAGCTCCGCGGCTCCTTACAATGTTTCTCCGACAGCGTTCTTTGCTCTTTCGGCGGTCTCGAATTACGTTGTAACATCCTCTAATATTCGCCACATTCTCTTGAGTAATGCTTTTGCGCGTGATTTCAGAAACAGGACATACGCGGATAGACCTGTTATTTTTGCGCGAAGTTTTTTTTTGAAAAAGGACTGGTCGATACGCGTCGTGTTTGATTTGCCCGCTATTTCGCGTGTTTTGCTCGGAACGTTGTTATTTCTCATTTGTGCCGGCTGCGAGTTTGCAAAGGCGGGTTCGTATTAATTACCGATTGCCGTTGGCCTTTATTGTTACCCAATATTTACTCCTCGCTCGATATCGAGCGCTCGCGCGAGCTGTCCGGCTTGTGTGTACTTGTACTTCTGTGTCTGTGGGGCCAACGGGCGAATCCGAAAGCGGGGTTTCAGGGATTGAAGGATTGGCGGCACGGTAACCGTAGAAAGGGGTGGTTACATGCGATTTTACGAGTCGACGAGAGAAGGCTTTGTTCTATTCTCCTGCGAGGCCCGCCCTCGCGCGCCCTGAATTGCCGAAGGCTACTGAAATACGTTTGGAAGCTGCTAGACCGCTCAGAATCTATCCACACTCGCGTGAAAGCCGCCGATTTCCCATGCCAGACACAATTTCCGAATGCTGCCGACATTCAGCGCGTGTAATGCACATACTTATTTTTTAAGTGGAAAAACAATGAATTGTCGGTAAAGATTCGATCGTGGTTAATTTAATTAACATCAATTTTTATTACTGCCAGTGTAACTTATTTGTAAGACCGTGATATTATAAACGTAACGCACAATTGTTGAATGTTCAATGATATAATTCGTATGTTTACCACCATTGGAGATAATGAATCTTTGATTACCGTGTTCGTTGCTTCTTTTTCTCTCTTGCGAGATCGAAGTTCCGGATAATGAACGCGCGCATTGATCGCCGCCGTTCCGGCGCGGCTGTGTACCGACGGCGTCGAGAAACTCGAGTTCCAATTGAATAGTTTCTTTAACCAAAAACCACCGAACTTTCTCATTATGCCGAGTTGCTGCCGCAGTTCGGGCCGAGTTTGGCTTAGCCAATGAGGCCATTCCGAGTGTAATTCTCCCTGCGCTGCTACCACTTCGGCTCCTTCGGCGCGATTTGCTCGGGGTAACAGAAGCTGCTTACAACTTTTCCGTGTACTACTTTAAAACTGAGTTGTGTACAGGTGTATACGGCGTACGGTCGGCCGTGCACACGTTGCACGCGCCCAGCTCGGCTTGCTTCAGCAGCTTCGGCTCGCGCGCATTCTGGGATCTGCGCTTGGTTGAAGACGGCTTTCTCTCTTTCTCTCGCTCTCCTCTTCTCATTCTCTCGGACCATGCCCGATGGATTATCAAGAAAGTTCTCGACCACCGGTCGATAGGTTGGTTTAAACGAATCGCCGATGTCTTTAAGCTCTAAGCCGGGACGCGAGCGCGCGCGCATTAAAGTTCACACCGCTTAAAGCCGTGCGCTTCGTTAAGCTTCGTCTGCGCGCGCTTATCCGCGACGGAGAAATCGCGTAGAATTGCTTTCGTGATTGTGCAAGAACGCGGAATACAGATGTCGCGCTAATTGGGTTGCGGAACCGGCGACGAAGATAACTATCGCCGGCCGGAGCATAGACATCGATTATCGAGTTTCAGCGATCGGGTTCCTTTGCTTGTTCCGCTTCTTCCTCGCGTGGCCGCATCGTCAAACGGGTTAGGAGATATGAAATAGAACACCGCTAATGGAGAAAGGCGAAACGGGTAAATAGAAAGATAGGTCAAAAAGTCTCGACAAATAATTAGCGCGTCCAGGATCAAAGACACGGAAACTTTGTTGTCTTTGGCCTTGTGACGGATCGATCGCATCGCGCCACCCGGCAGAGAGTGCGACCGGACCCTTCGGCGCTACGCTAATATGGTAATTCTCAAGCGTCTTTAAGCGCTTTAAGCTTTGGGATGCTAAACACCCGGCACTTCATGGATTCACGTTAGTGACCTACAAAGGTTTCTCTCCGGCTTTAATGGCGGAATATTACGCGGAATCGCCGTGGACTGAACATAAAGCTGCCAGCAGTTCATTCCAAATATCCGGGGATATTCGAAGGTGCTCTCCGCGGGTTCTCCGTTTAGGTGCATTTAATAAGTATCTATATGTGACCCAATTCATACCACCTCCTAATGGTCATAATAATAATAATGAGTTATTTAATGCAGAAAGAAGGAGGAGGGAGAGAGAGAGAGAAAGAGAGAGAGAGAGTGTGTGTGTGTGTATGTAGTAATATTGATAATACGTCGGCCATGTGTGTAATAATAATACAGAAGGCGTATGCAAATCTCTTTCATTGAGGAAGAATTTTTATAAAATTTATATGAATTTTTACTACATTAATGTACCACTATTATAGCACTATGAATAATAATCGCATTGCTTTTAAAACTACGCGGAGTGCATTATCAATTATTACTAATTACATATTTGATTATATAATGTTTAATTCAAGCCGGTGTTTGCATAAAGTGTTTGTATAAAATTATATGTTTAATTAACATGAACGCCCATGTACATTTGCAGTTTCAATTGGAGTAAAATGCGCTGTTTTATTATATAATACAACTTCCGAACTAAGTAAAAAAAAAATTTTTAATTTCAAAGTTAGAGATATTATATATTATATATATATATATTTATTATGAAGTATTATCGTCAAAGTAAACGCGAGTCTCATTTGCATTTCAAGTCCATTGACTTTGGCAGGATGTTGGAACGTAATAAGCGCATTGCAACATGTGTATTAGCGACTTTACCCGCAGATTAGTAATCATAACATAAAATATAAAACTGTGTCGATATTGCAACATTATTATTACATTATTAAGCTTAGTTGACGATTTTATCGATGTACGAACCTGACAAAACGGGCGTGCTAAATCGATATGGCGTATCGGATCGCAGATAATTTCATGCTGTTACGCGGAAGTGTGCTAAAAAGATGATCGAGTTCGAAGGAGAACCCCGAAAAATGTCTATCATCGCGGACGTAATACCGGTTGGATGGCAATGTCTAGTTAGATTACAAGCCCGCATTCAGCCCTTCGCCGTCTTGCCGGCGTATCGCCGGTCGTTTCCTTCCTTTTTATAATTACATCGGCCTCGCTCCGGCTTGTCTCTCGCGAACAAGATATCGAATGCGGACGGGAGAGGGAGATTAAAACTAGCGACAAACGCGGAAACGTGGTAGGGGGAGCATTAACATCCTCCGTCCCCTCCGTTTTCCCGTTTCCGGCTCGCTCGCGCAAGTTCTCGTTACTCATCTAAAGTAACTTTCGCGCGCTACGCACTCTCTGGTCTACCGCGCAAAACAGATAAGAAACAGAAGTTTCGCCTGTGATCTCGTGCCGTCGTGCGGAGGGAATCGAAGGAGAGATTGCAGGCGAGGGAGAAAGAGAAGGGGAGAAAGTGGAGTAGGCGGGAAGCAGGAAAGTCAATTGCGAAACTGTGTAAGGCGCCATGCGTAAGGCGTCTTGATTCTCTCTTTGATTTTCTCTCTCTTTCTCTCTTGCCTTTCTTCTCTCTTAATCTCTAAGAATATCGAGAAAATTTTTCCATCATTAATAATCGGTATTTGCTACCTAATTATATCAGTAAAATTTATGAATAATGATTCTTACAGAATATTTTTAGATAACATTAATAGTAATTCCAAAGTTTTAGAATATTAACGTTTCCGACCGTACTGCGCGCAACTGTATCTATTATTAATGCTAATTATATACGTATTATTAAGCCATTTGATTTGATTTAGTTAATGTTCCAGCTAATGTATAAAAAAAAAGTTGAAAGAAGAAAGTTAATATTCATTTTCAGCTTGATAATCAAATAATAATAAAACGAGAAAATTAAGGTTGTACGAAGATTTATCGTAGCGTAGAGAGGAAAATTGGCTTAACTAAAAAAGTGGGGTTTCAAACTCCAAGTTACTAGTTTTTTCCATCGTCAGAGGGAGAGTGATCTTTTCACCGTAAAAATCCCGCAATTTCAATTTATACGAAAGAAGCGGAGTTTACGGGCTGGGATCGAACTTTCGTGCGTTCTCATTCGCATCTACTCCTTTACGATGCCATGATTCACGAGATTGGTGACCATTTATGTTACTGCATTCCATATTGAATGTGCGATATAAATGGACTTTGTGGACTTTTTTTCTTTTTGAATATTGCAGCTAAATCTCAATGAAAAGCCATACGTGTGCGGAACCTGATTATATTTCCCATTTAGTCTGTTCAGTCGGAATTCATGAAAGCGAATATAAAATCAGCGTTTAAATCATCGTTTTCAATGCTCAATGCGATGCGCACTCTAAAAGAATTGTCAGACACGTGAAATATGTTACCACGTTTTCGCATTTGCGAGACTGAAAAGGAACAAAGCTCTCGACAGATTGGAGCTTGGTCCCCGATTTCGGCGGCAATCGTTGTGAAATGTTTTCCATACATCATCAGGCTTTTCCTTATCTGCTTTCGACGAACTGCTTCTTTCCTTTTCATATCATTCGTACGCGTTCAGCTCTTCCTTTAACTCGCGTAGATGTTTGTTCATAAATGTAATTAAACGTATCGTTAGTTCGTATTTTTGCTGTGCGAAACAGAGCTTTGTGATGAAACGGGTATATTGTCTTTCGTAATCTCTGTTTCGGCGTATTTCGCTCGATTTACTTCGTCCGATGATTACTACCAGGCGTAACATCGCCGAAACTCTGCATTTTATGGCCGATGCCGGTTCATCTCGTTAAAGTACCTGCTTTTGACATTTCAATGACAGCATGAACGTTGGTAATGTTCGTTGGGTAACGCCGGGTGAGTTTTTTAGGGTGGTCCGCTCAGCGCTGAAGGGAGCGACGCTAATCTCCAATGTCAAGGTAGCGGATCAGATCTGATACTGAGTTCCCCTCGCTCGATCCCTTTCAGAGAGACCCCGTTTTATCGTGCGTGCTACTCGCTAAGGTCGTTTTTGGGTTCGACGTATTGTGTTACATATGTCGCAAAGAATATACATACGGTAGCTTTGATTTTTAGATACTCGAATTTCGTATCATAAATCTCTCTAATAAATATTGGACATTTTTTAATATAAAACTTTTATATTAAAATATGAATAATGTATTATTTTATTGATAGAAATGGATATTATGTTATGAACATTTAATATTAACGCAGTCAAGTGTAATGCGAAATATAAAAGAATACAACACTGTTCTTCGATCGACTGACAATTGAACTGTAGCAAAACACTTTAAAAAGTTTCTGAAAAATTATTCGGAGCACCGTTTGTAGAAAACAAATTTTCGTTCGCGTCGACAGCGATGGCAAAATTAATTGTACTATTCTTCTCGACGCGCGACTCGAGTGCTCGAGATGTTCAAACTGCATGGAAAGTTTTCAATATTTCTCTCGTGAAATGATCAAAAGCCTCGCTCGTCCAAGAAGCTATCCAATGCGTTACGTAAATTGTACGATCGCGCGTGAAAGCCGCGGCACTTTGTCAACGGCAGTGAGAGAGAAGAGCCTTTCTTCGAGAATGCTCCAGCAACCAGTCGGTACGTTATCCTCGCGCCGAGTATCGCCAGCACTGAGACGTAAAGGATAACGTACAGCGTCGTAAGAAAGTCGATTTGGCGATGTGTTACATGAGGCCAGGCGCGGGCGATGTTCTCTCGTACTGCTTTGCTCTAAATTCCGCACCAGTGAGTTCTCGGCAAAACATTACGGGATAATGTGATGCGTAATGTACGGCGTAATGTGACGCCGCGATATGCTAGATTTTCTCTCTGGAGCGCAAAAACGAAGAAGCGAGTATCGAGTCCCTGATACGCGGGGGTTGCATGCTCCGATCTGGCTAAAGGCCCAGCTGGCCGCGTTGCTGCCGGTTTATAAATTCGAAATATCGCTCATTCCCTTTAAAGGAAAAATACCGCATGGCCTCTTTAAGGTCCCACCCTCTCTTCTCGCCGGTTCTCGCTCCCTCCTCCTCCCCTCCCCCAGATCCTCCCGGACCCCGCGAAAACGTGGTTATCCATCGATTCGACGTCGAGTGCCGATTGCGAATGAAAAATCGTGCTCCGTAGCTTTCAACTCGATGTGTCGAGCCACTCGAGCGGCGATTTCTACGCGCTCGATTAACCGAGTCTCCTGCGCGCGGATATCAATTTCCGGCTGCCTCGTGGATGAACACCTTTATTCCTGCTTCTGTTCGTTCTTAAAGAGAGCTCTCGCGAGAATTTTATCTGCGTTTTTATTTTATCCCGGCGTAGAGAGCGCGTCTACCGCGCGGATTTGCATTTCAACGATCGGCTCGGCTGCGTGAAGGAAATGAACCTTCTGGGATATGTTTTGAATTTAATGCCGAGCTCGCATGGGAATAATTTCGTTAAAGCGATTTCGAGCACCTACGCATTAACCGAAATCACGTACTTTCGCGCTGTGAAATTTACAACATAATTGAATACTTAAATTTGTCGGGCAGTTTGTGCTTAAGCGAATTTATTCGCTGTGATAAAAACAGGCGCGCGTATACATTGTGCGATATCTGGATCGTCGAATCGATTGTGATAAAACGTCGTTGCGCCGTATATAAGTCCTTATCGTTTCCGCGAACGTTTACGCGAGGCCGCATTTAGATAGGAACCTTTCGCGAACTTTTCTCCACGCACAGCGTGTAATTACGCTTTGAGTAAATTAGAATTTCACGATCGACGTACGGCCGCCCATAAAGGAGCTGATGCTCGGAGCGAGAGCTCTCTGTCGCTCTCGTTCTGCGGCACGTGCGTGACTACTCGTCTCGCGTGCTATTCCCCGAGTGTGCAGCACGCGTTAGTATGAACGTCGGCACGCAAGCGACTGCGAAAGGTTACGTTTACCTACAGTTGGCTCGCGGTATTTTTTTTCCGTGCTCTCCTTCGTGCCCTCCTTCTCGTTCCTTAGGCGATACGTTGCAACGGATTGGGCGGTCGATCGTTTAAGCGAGTCGCCGGCGCTATTCGGTTCTGAAAGCGTGTCACGTCGCTCGGCACAATCAGCAGGATCACTCGCGGTGGCCGTTACACACGACACGGTGTATTAATATGGAGATGATAAAAGTAACCCGGTGCTAATATACGACCGCGTAAAGCTGTATAATGGGTCGTACATGCGACTCTCGCCAGTAGCAAATCGTGAATTCGTTCTCGTGTATTCGCTGCCTCCTTTGCCCGCGCTTTATTTCTCTCTCCCATTTCGCTCTTTCTTTCGGGCTCTTTCCGCCGGTGGAGCACGCGATATCCTCGTCGTCTTCGGGCGCCGGTATTCCTGTATGTATATGCGTTGTTGTACGTACGAGATGCGCATCGACGTCGTCCGTACGGTTGCCTAACGATGTTGAGAGGATCGGCAAGGTCGATCGTTTAAAGTCGATTATACCCGGCGACTATCGAGAAGAACCCAGCCTTGGTCACTGTCCGACTCGATCTCTGACTACGAAACGTTCTCGTTATCCGCGATTTCTCCGTCGTTTACTGATCCGAAGTCGTTGAAAGAGCCGCTTAAATATGTATTGGGAAAGATCTTATTGAAGGACTTCATGATGTTGCATTGAGGTGTTTAAATTACGGCGTTTGAAAGCTTAGTCAACGTTGAATGAAAAATGCGGTTGTTTTATTAGGAATGTATTTTAATGTAAATCCAATAATCGCATTAATTATCTACTGCTTCATTTTTTTATTATCAATTGCAGCAAAATTGCTCGGAAATAAAGTTGCTTTAAACAATTGGTTCTTGCGGTGAGAGAAAATTGAATATATATTTTTTTTTGCGATGAGATAATTGAGTTAATTTATGATCTGATAAAATTGTCTAAAATTTCATGTTGTTAAGTTGAGTCAATACCGATCTTAACCTAATGTATATTTCCGTCGCGCGTAACCGCAAAGTCCATTGTTCCGTCAAGAGGATGTTCCCGCCGCGTAAAGGTACTGTGAAATCGTAGAAAAAAGGATCTCGAGGAAAAGCGACAAGGGAGCTCCCCTCTATTTACAAGAGATCCCCGCACATCGGGGACTAGATATTAAATTTCAATCGATACAGCATCCGCTGTTCGCCTTTTCTTTAGTCGCGCACCCTCTCTCGCGAAGGAGATACATGTTTGATAGGAAATTAAGGGTGGCAAGATAAACACCCACTAGGAACCCCACGGAATAAATATCGAAATGGCCAAAGAGAATCGAGAACGCAAAATAAAATCGTAATCAAACGCTGAATAAAAAATGTTTCATAAATCTCTAAAAAGAAATCTCGAAAAAGAAATGATTTATGACTAAATATATTATTGTTAAGAATATAAAATTATATGTGTTACTTGAAAAATTTCTACTAATTTTTGAAATATTTATGAAGAATTTATGAAGATGTGTGTGATTTCGATAAATATATATCTTTTGATATTTTCATGAACATTTCTCGTAAAACGAGCGCCATCCAATTCGTAATATCGATAAGATGAAATAAATATGTATGTGCATATATACTTTTATATATATATATATATATATATATATATATGTATATGTATATGTATATGTATATCTATAGAGATATTTATGCGTATCCAGTATATCTACATATATGTATGCTACTACTGTGATGTTCGACCAATATTTTCGATCTGCATCATGTTATGCTACATCATCATTTATACCACATATATCTTACATTTCATGTTTCGATAACAAGTGATAGAAATACGTTATTGTAGTCATACCATTTCGTAAATATGTCACATATTATTTAAAACATATTTGCTCATTTTATCTACTTCAATTTTTATGATTCCGTGATAAAAGGGTTGATGATAAAGTTAAAATTATGATTGCAACTTATTATTTAATTTCTTCGTTAGTATTTTTCAGTATGATTATATCATGCATTGATGCTTGTAGAATGTAAGAACAATTTAAGTTTTTTGCAATTTCCATATAGTTCATTTCCTAATATTAGTCCTCAAGTTTAATGTCAGTTTTATTCGAGAGTTTTACAAAGACTAATAACTCGAAGTAGAAGTCTGTTTCACGGCTTCGTCGAGTAGAGCAGTAATATACTCACTGGTCGAAGTAAAGTGAGATTCGGTGGCTTTCGCGGGTGGAGTAGCGGTATCTAGTATACGAAGTAAAATTGCGGCGAAACTTTGTCACTCTTGGCTTTCCGCTAACCGTGTCGCGGTGAGAGGAAGCGAGGGAGTACCGATTATTGGATGACTGTTGGAAATCGAGAAATTGATGCGAAGTACGTGCTGATATGAGGATACTTGTTGTCTATTTACGTGATACTTTTACGGTGCAATCTATTTTTCGCGTCATTGCGCTGTTTTAAGGTTTCGAAGATTTAACATTTATTACAATTTTACCAGCTAACGTTTTTATATTTCATCAAACTCTATATCGCGTTGCGGTTTTGTGGCCGTCTGTCCGTCGTTGCCACGCTCGCTGAATGTAACGCGCAAGAATAGTCGCAATGTGAGGTTGACATTTTCGTGCAAAATTTTAGAAGTCACGCACGAAATAGAGAATGGTGGTTTTAAATTTTGAAATGGATAAAACATACAATTTTTTTTACTACACGCTCTTTAGCTATGTTTTACTTTTTTGAATATTCTGAGATACGCACATTTGGAAAACAAAACTGGAAAAGCAATTGCTGTTTGTATTCATGCGATACTCATTGGCAATAAATCGACACCTTCGCCCTAGAAAAGAGATTAAATGGAAATATATGCAAAATTTATGTTCTCTATATACAATTTAGAAACGCTTTACCTAATGACATTACGACGCGTCAGTTGTGAATTATTTCCTTCTACCCTGCAAGCAGTGAATGGTAATTTTGTACCGAGTATCGCACTTCGTTCCATCAAGGTTTAGTCATAATACTCGCATCACGCGAAACCTTAATTTAGGGCGTTACAAAATGACAAAATTACTTTTTTGAGTTACGTCACTTTTACTGGCGACGAAAGGTATCGCCGTTCGGGCCACAATTCGTAAGAAATGCATCATCGTTCCGTCGAGACGACATACGCGCGATTCACGATAACCCCTCGTCTGCGTTCACCCTCGCGCCATCAAGCCTACATCTCGCCCTTATGTATATCGCAAGCGGCCTGCGGACACGTTGATGCATGAAAGCGTCGAACGCAATAACTTATGTCGTTTTATAAGAGGGAGAGATTTCGGCAAGCAAGAAAACCGTCGGTATTTGTGCACTTTGCGTGACACGACGAATATGATAGATTTCAAACAATTACGACGTTCTTTGCTTGAGTAAAATAAATATAATGTCTTTTACAATTTATTGGTAATTGTTGTTAAGCGTTAGGAATGCGTTTGTAGCATCTTTTTATTATGCAAATTTATGGTCAAAGAATGCTATTTTAGTTTGTCTGGCGATGGCGACATTGTTAGTTGCTGGAAAGAATGATGATAACACTTCTATGTCTTTCGTTGGCTACATGATATGCTCTCAGACTCGTGGAGAGAACGACGTACGGACGGATAGACACCCTCGGGAACCACTCAAGCTCCCTTCCTGGTCGCACCCTTACTTTAGAACCCCCGAGGCTTAATCAATAACGGATGCATCACACGTGAAGTCGTCGTACTTATTATTTAATTTAAAGCGCTGAAAAAAAAGTCAGTCTACCTTCGGCATCATTACTGAAAGTTGGCTTTATAAATTATGTTTGCAGCAAGCTCTATAATTATATGAGCTTTTTCTTTGAGGAATCATGTTAGAGCAGGAAGCCGGATTCGCATAAAAGGGTCGGCAACCTTTTCTTGCCAATTTGCGTATGTAAGCAAACGCAGACGAGTCATAAAGGCAAAGTGGTATGCGTGAAAGAATAAAAAAAACTGTAAAGTCATTTTGTGAAATAGTTCCGAGTGCCGCGACGTTATTATCGCGTGCGCACTTCTTGCTGTATCTGTTGGTTCCTGATAGACATCTAGGGCAATAAATATTCCCTCTATTAATGCAAATTGGACCGTGATGCGGTACGTATAATCTTAAGTCCCTTAATCATGTAGATAGATTTCGAGATGTGAGTGAACCATTTGCGAATGGAGGTTCCAGGAAAGGCTCCATTTACATGGGTAAATATTCGTGCCAGTATGTAGCGCGGCGTTCTCTACAGACTGCATTCCGGAGTTGCCCTTTAATTAGTACGTCACGTCCGGGGAGGGCTAACTCCCAGATCGGTCCGATCGGTACGTGCGCGGTTTAAATTTGTTGCCGGGCTGTTGGAAAGGACTTATAGCTCGTTAATTAGTTCGCGTTCGTTATGTTAACACGATAAGATGCTGACTGTTTGATTCCAGGTTTGGATGCATATTACGAAACTCGTTGCGCATTGAAACATGTGAATTTCGAGTTAGAATTATTGAAAGCTTCTGTACAGAATATTATGCATTATATTATTTTATATTTTTAGAATTATGTTACTAAAAAATTTTTAAATCAGTAGCTGAAGTTTAGTCATTAATAATTTATATATAATTTTTTGTGGGAAAGTTCTTTATGTTATATTTTTCTTTTGAAAAAGTAGTTTAAGCATGTCGAAAAAGTAGTCGTTTGACATGATAACCTGTTTTTCAAAAAAACATGGACACTGTACACATTTTGGTATACAATGGTTAGCTGAGCACATTGCTAGGTTGGTGAAACCTGCTGAAATGATTTCGGAAAAAATAATAGCTGATAGTGGCATAATGCGATTCCGTTTTGTAAAGCTGTGCCCGGATAGGAGACTCGATAACGACGTCGTTAGAAGACGCTGTAGCGGTGACCGTTATCCGCGCAGACGAGCAACGCTTTCAATCGACCCCTGATGGTTGCCGAAGTGAAAACGCGAATTAACTTTCGCCGCGGTGACCCATCTATCTCGCACGCTACATTAGGTACCACCCCTTCGTGTCATGTGGTTTTTCATCCTTTGAATATTGTGTAATGATGTTTGACACCGGTGCCGAAGATGTCTTCGCAGACGGTTCTTGTTGTGGCGAGACGAAGTTAGCAAAAATGCATTCCCCGCTGCGACGAATATGTGCGGTAGATTACCTCATCTCGCGGCGATGCTTATCAAAGGACGGAACAAAAACATAATAGCAAGCTGTCGAGGGAAAGTAAAATTAGTATCACGTGAACTCGCAATTTCCGTAAAAAGAATTGTTCATAATTGATCTTTTAAGAATTATAGAAGGTATCTCACATTAGCGCAAATTATCTCAATACTTATAATTATTAAAATTCTGATCTATCCCTTTTAATTCCGCGTGAACTTCAACGCGTTTTCCTACATTTTGTTTTATTTTATTTTCGTTTTATTTAAAAATTGCCGCATCCCGCGGAAACAACCTATGATTTTTATAACAAGCACATCATTTTAGTTCACTGACTCAACCAACACTTTCTGAATTCAATTCTCGATTCCGTTGCGACCGCGGTTGGAACTGGGAGGCGTAAACGCTGACGTCTAGAATAAAACCGCGCGAATGCGCGCGAGCTTTCTAATGAACGGTGATTTTTATTCTTCGTGTATATGACGCCGGCGCGACACGTAAATTCGATTGAATCTCGTGCGACAACTCGAACGAGACAGAGACATCATCCGTCCCGCGCGCGTTTTCGATTCAGATTCCGTTGCCTTTTACATATGGAATGTGAATTGCAAATACGCGTGTAACAATCACGCGCCTCCGTCCTTCCGCCGATGAAGTTCCGCGCCCATTCGCAATCGTCTCGACCCGTTTTCGCATCTGTCTTTTTCGCTTTCGCGCGTGCCTCCCTCATCATTGAGAAGGAGAGCTACCCGTTGACAATCGCAACTTCCAGCATTCTATATCTCGCTTCCAACTCCGCGTGCCCTCCTTTCTCCGGAGGAAGCTGGATGCTACTAATGGAAAATATCTCCCAACGGGAGGGGAACAGTAGGAGGTGCCGGAGATGCAGGTCATATAAACAGTATGGTAATAAAGACGGCGGCGGTTATGGCATAATTATGGTAATTCATTAATAAAAACTCTCGGCAACTTCTGTCGCTGCTGACACCGAGGAACGTGTTTCGTTCATTATTTACTTTTCTCTCAAATAAGTAATTTCGAGGGCTATACGGTTTAGAATGTATCGAGTTGTGCATGTTGAAAGATAGGAGAGTGAACCATCACAACTAGTGAATGCGGAACTCATATTACGTTAACCTCGCTATCATCGCTAAAAAGATTTGGATAGCTTATGCATAGAATAGAGATGCTGAGATGACGGGACGTTAAATCGCAGATTTTAGAGAGCGAATCTCAAGGGATATTTTGCTTTAGATCTCACTTAATCAAATTTTTGCAAGCATATATGTAAATATCTTTATTTTAATAATCAGAAGAAATTTAAAAATGCTAAAAGTAAATAAATAATTTATTTTACGCATTAATTATTTCTCTTATCTCAAAAATGTTCATGAAGTAAGGAAATTTAAGCGATATATATTTTGCACAAAACTTTCCATGAGTTTTTGACAAGTTTGTTTCAAATTAAGTGAAACGTCTCGTCTTAATTTTACCATCAATCTATCCTCTGGCTTTGGATCTCTTTATTTCGGCAGTTTGTCATATCTCTCGACTCTTAAGTTGAGAGACGATACGAGATCAGTCAAGCGTGTACTCTACGATTGGTGCTACCGTGAGACACAGATTTTACCGTCGGACGTTACGATCCTGTTTTCCATCGTGTCGCGAGATATGGTCGCGACGTCATGCATGCGTGAAAAATGTAGACGACAAGCCAAGTACGTTCGAACGAGACATCGATTCGATTTACGTCCTCGCAATATAACTGAAATTTTCTATATGCACTGACGTGCGATTGCGCAAAATGTGACAATATTGGTTTCGAATGACTAAGAAATTTATATATAAATTATCTAAATTCTTACAATTTAATGATATAATTCTATTTTATTCGAATAATGAACAGAAAATTTATAGCATATTTGTATACAGGCTAACTAAAAGAATGATGAATTAAGTGGCATTTTCTATATATTTTCAAGTTTTCTGTGTTGATCGTTATTTATTAATATTATTTCAAGAACTGTACTCTCTCTCTCTCTTATTTTTTTATTGCATCATCCGATATATGCAATCGCATTTCCCGTCGTCAGCCCGATAAAAGCAATCCAAAGTTATAGTCTAAGTGAAAGTATTGTAGAAGCAAGAATAAAATATCGAAAAGATTGCCGGGCGGATAATAATTGGCTTCTGTTCGCTCTCCCGACGACACCTTCGTTTCGAACCACCGAGTCAATTACAAATGGTTCGACGGCGCGATGCGGCGCGGCACGGTGCGCCGACGGCGAGTTCGCGTCGTTAAAGAAAGAAAAACGACGGTGGAACGAGAGGGGTAAAAAATTATGTCGAAAATTAAAAGTAACGCAAGCGTGGAGCGTTAATTCCCAGCTCTGACGTACGCGCGTGCAAGAAACGTCGCGTCGACCGTAAAAATTGGGAATAAAAGTCGGGACACAAAAGTCGGTACTGCTAACTACCTCATTTTTATTCGTACGCTTTCTCGCCCGCGATAACGGATCTCCGCGTTTCATCATTTTTCGTGTTCCGACATACGAATATGACGCGTGTGTCTTTTGTGCCGGTTGATTAATCTCAACGATCGATTGTATCAATATGTATACACGCGTCGCTCGTTAATTATTATTTGCAATTTGCAATTCGTGCGGGAAAGTGTATATACGACAGTTTGACGAGGCCAAATACGTTCGCTCATGTTATCAATCATTTTCTCTGGTTCGCCCATTATTTTGTCGCGAGTCGCCGCGCGACGAAACGCAAAGCGCAGATCAATCCAAGTCTTAACTATCAGCGACATAGGACGAAGATGCCCGATAAGGACGCAGCAAGCGAAGGTGAACATTTCCGGCCCGGGGAACATTAGCGAAGATCGATTGCCTGGAACTTAAGCTCGACGTCTTTGCATGGTTTCCCCTGCGCGGAATTTTATTCCGGCAGATACAAATCGTTATCGCTTCTTTATGCGTTTACGCGAAAATTAATTGTTTTGCATCGTTACGCGCGATGTAAAAATTTCAGGCATGTAAATCAGCGTATCGTACATTACGGGTGAATTTTTTCGTAATTTTTTTTCACGGCGTGTATCTCAAAAAGCGGGTTTTTAGTGTAGCTCGTGAAATTCTCTCATCGGATGTCGGGTCGGTACAGAGGCGCCGGGATGAAGGCCGTCGCTAGTAAAAATAAGAGATTACATCGATGAACGAATTACACCAACATTCTTTCTCCACCGAACGATGGTAGCCTGCAATTATAATGGCGTAGCAGCTGCTTCCAGTGGTCTATACCGGCCAATTATCTTGTCTCAATGTAATCTATAGTTTCGAGAGCCCGAACTCTCCCCTAAGGAGACTTTATCATTAAATACAATATTTTTAAGACTGCTGATTGCCCCGTTAATTACGCGAGAAAGACTTCGATGCTACAGTGTGGTTCGGTCAAATACCGCCGATTAAACGGCAGACGGATTGATGTGAACACGGATCTCACCGATGCGTCGCTAAGTTCATCTTATGAACGAATATACAAACGGTCGGCACGAAGACGCATCATTCGGTGCATTACCCCGGCGCCGCGTTTTCGACCATGTCAAACCATTTTCGTTGCTCATCAGCACGTTGTCTCGTTTATTTTCTCTATTCCTTGCGCGCCGCTTTTTTAGCTTACGAGAGATACATTGAAGTAACCCGCCGTTGTATACACTTTGTGTCTGGCCTATTTTCCTGTGTACCGGGAAAAGAGGAAAATGATATTCCACTCCACCTCCTGTCTCACCTCTCTTCTCTCTCGCGACTCGTTCCTCGCTTTCTTTCCGTTTTACGTTGCTGTCCGTTTTTTTTTTAGATACGCGCTGTAGAAAGGTCCGGAGACTAGTGTGCGCTCGAAACGAGCAAATCGATACTGAGGATACGGTGGTCAGTCCGTTTTCGAGCATATGCAAATGTTATGCTACAAGAATTTTCCGCGATCTCTATTCTCTCAGTGTGATATACGGCGATAATTTACGGTACTGAATAAGAAGTAATCAAACATAGAGCTTGTTAAAAATTCGTACAATAATAAAAAAAAACCTGCAAGTATGTTATCTAAAAATTGTTAATATTTTTGTATAATTTTTAGTTCAATTTATTGTTTCTCGATTATGCAATCAAATTTTATTTTCGAGATACAGAAGAAATCTGCTTCAATGCAAAATAGTATGATATTATTTGTAGCAGATAAGGCTTGAACGTAAAATAATATCGGAATAATCATGAATCTTTTGTACAAATCGATACCGTTAATATTATGAATATACATACGTATTATCTTATCGCGATACATTTGCACAATGGCGCGAAACAAAAACACGCCCGATAATCACATTTAGTGCTTCAACCACCTCCGCTTAAAATCATATTTCACACATTTAAATCTGGCAATCGATAATGCAATAAACGCGTGAAATTACCACAGGAATTTTACGCCACCGTCGGTAGCGTTATGTGCAGATATAATCAATGCAAAAAGCTTTGAATAAATGAAGGTTTAAGTATTATATTACGTCAAACAGAAATAACACCGGTTTGAAACGCGAAATATAGACATTATCGTGCATACCTAAATAAGCTTGTTTCATATGATGAAGCAAAAAATAATACCTTATCCTATTTGTTTCGGATTTGGTACGGAAATTGGATAGAATAAAATCCCGTGCGATTGCAAGAGTGCATGCGTAAGCGCCGTATGTGTAGTCCTCCGCGAGCTAACTCGTACTTTCCCGGTCCATTGTATATGTCGCGGGCGGAACTTATATAAAAGCGCCTCTTACCCCATTACTCGATAGTCGAAATCCAGTTTGGGAGTTCGAATCGTGCGCGGGAGCGAAATGTCGCCCTTTCAAGAGTGCTTCCGCGAGATCTACGAGGGTCGTTCTCCGCGTGGGTTGCAGTTTCCTTCCTCGAGAGGACAAGCACGTTCCAATTAAGTGTTGCCTCTTACGGATCTCATCCATTCGTAAAACTAAACCACTTAACCCAAGAACCGAGGACTTCTTTCTTGCGAACTACGAAACTAACCAGATTAAATCGTACTAAACTCTCGCGCCCCATTTAATGCGTTACATCCCGAGGTTTCCGCAGGTCGAAAAAGTTAACTTCAAACCGCTTTTGAATCTTCCGCGAGTGAAAAGAGAAACGCGAGAAGTTATGAAAATAAGAAGATACTGACCCGCTTCTGATATCGAGCGGCTCTTTTCTTGGCATAGATTCACTTGATGCACGAGTGGTCAAAGGATCTATAAACTTAGGCCGTTTCTCGGAAGGCGATTTTCTGTGAATTTGCTTCGAACAGGTTAGCCCCTCCTCGTCTCGGAAAGCTAACTCTTTTTCTCTTTTCTTTCTTTTCTTTGCCGGTTTAATTTATTTGGACCCTTAGTTCCGAACGAATGACACAAATGTGTATAACAGCCGTCAAAAACATTTGCCGCAAACGAATGCGTTTGATGTGGAGTAAATAATATTGATTTTAATAATTTTAATGAAAAATATGTTTTTGTGACGTTCTATTTAGTTTGGAATATGTTTCTCGCGGAATTTCCTCTCGAAACGCGTAATGGTAGATGCACTGCTAGTCAATCGATGCATGCAGCCCGGCAGCTTCGCGCGGAACCGACTTTACTCGAATTTGCATGCGGATCCTCCTTCTCCCAGGATACCCATTCCCTGGCTGCCCGCAGGTTGCTGCATCGACTGGTCAACCTATACTTACTTTCGTCATAAAATGTTCCGGCATAAAGGAAGACGGCGAAACCTATGATACACGGCGCGTGCAATGTCTTGCGATCGATGCGCTCGCGGTTAGTATCAATTTGCATTTTGTAATACTAACTTTTAAAATCTTTTACGACGGACAACTTTACGTTACGAAAAGGAAGTAACGCTTTACGGACCAGCAGACTGTAAGCGATGCGCGTTGAACGCACGCGGGGGAGCAAGGAAAACTTTACAACGCGTCACACTTGAACCGGTCGTACTTTTATCGCGCGCGATGCCGCGGCATCGCGAGATATTTTCAGATATTTGGCAATAAGAAGGAGATTTTCCTTGTATCTCTCTATACATCGATTTATATTTATACGAGGGTGGTGCATCATCGACGTTTCTCTGCGCTTGAGGCTGTAAACACCACAAACGTCTTGGCCCGGGGTCAAGCGTGTTACTGATCGATTGATCTATGCGCTCGGCGGTATCGCGTAACGGCGACTTTATCTGAATTTGCGTGCAAACGAGGTTAACCGCCGGGTCTTCTTGCACCGCCGGCCGCCCTCCTACTCTCCGACGAGATGGTCGTTTCCTCTGTTGACCGGAGCTCGCCGGGTCGGCTCCAGGCTCAGCCCATACTTACTTATCCTACGCCGTAAAGTGCACCGATATAAACGAGAGGAGGGCGATGCACACCCATGATACACGGGGGCCGCGCTGAGAAGTCATCTCGTAGGTACGGTCGCCGGCGAGCGGGCTCGTCTGGCTCCCTTTTTGCCAGGGCCATTCCTTACCAGGACGTTTTTATGACCGACATTTTCGCCGTCGCCACCGCCGACCTCGTCGCCACCCTGCTCACTTCGACTTGCGCGAGTCTCGACGAAAAAATCTCGCCTTAGGTGGGTACCGCGTCCGGGTGCGACGTAAATAGGAGCCGGCAGGAAGCGATTATTTATAACGGGCAATACTTTAATTCGTACGAACCACGCGCACGAGTTCGCTTTTGTCTTTTTGTTGCGCGCCGGCGTCGCGGAAGGACATGTGACATCGGCGACGTATCGAATGTACGCGGTCAAATGTTGGAAAAAACAGTAATCGATATGGCGTCTTTGAGAAATAATGCTCGTTAGCATGTCGCTTGTTATGCACGTTAAGATACGTTTGGTCGATGACTCTTTTTCATGCCGAGACGCATTATACATCTGTATTATTTCTAGGTAATACACATTATATTTTTTTTGTTTGCATTTGATCCTTTATGGCTTGTTTTTGACATTTATTACTTTTATGTTAGTATTTTTACTGGTTTTAGTTACATTATATATTGTTGTATAATGCATTCCAATGCCATTATGTAATTTACATAGAGAGTTCCTCGTTTCCATCAATTTCTTTACGTAATTGTTAAAAAGTGCTATGTAAAAAATGTTTTTGGGTTTTTATCATTTTTGTATATAAAAAATGGTTGCTATTGCTCGTTCTAGTTTTCTTTTTTTACTTGCGAATGATATTACTTGCGAATTTTCACAGAAAGGACATAAAAATTATGAAATAAATATGAATATATGGGAAAAAGAAAGCAAAGGAATTTTTTACATCAGACTTTTTAAATGTCTCTTTACTTTTTAACTTACTCTTGTATTAAATTCTAATACGTTGCACAGCTTTAATATATACTGACGACGGATAAATATACTACCGTTGCTATGTACACATTGTCATATTTGGATAACAATGTCTGGCACGAGCACGACTCGATGTTGTAAGGCAACGGGTTAATGTGCATAACACTCAAACGGCGCGTAAAGCAAGAAGGCATCAGCGCGTTTCTTAAGCGGCCCTTAATATCACAGTTTGTCCCGCGGCATGTCGAAAAACCGTAAAACGAACATTACTGCCGGCAAGGTCAGCAATTTTCGCGCGATCGCGTACAGTGCCAACTTGAGAGCGATAAAACAAATTGCACAGGTGATTCCAAGTGACCGCAGGCGAACACGTGGTGCGTTTGCCGGCATTCATGGAAACGGTTAGCGCCGAGGGGGCCAACGACTAGGAGGATTTCGGCGTCGCCTGTGGTCGCGGCTGCGTTTATCGCCCACGGACGGCCGTGGTCGGTTTCCTTTTTTGCCTACGAATGAGCCATGCAAGAGGGAAGGGGACCGCGGCACCGCAACATCCTCCGTGTTCACCGTTCCGTTGTACTCCACCTCTCCGCGTATCTCTCACTCCCTCTTTACAGGGAACGCTATTAAATCATATCAGGTTCAGCCGGCAATTATTTAGGTATTAGCACTCTTTCCCCGTGCATTCCCGCTCCGTGCGGCTGCTGCAATCGGGCACCCGCGCTTCATCGGACCAAGGATTTTTTGCCCGCGTGCGCCGTGCCGCGTCACGCCGCGCCGGCTACTGCGCGGCGTAATGCGTTTTTCGCGCTCAGCAAAATTCCGCAGTAGCCTCGTTAAGGGCCGCCGCCTCTCACTCGCATGTCGCTTGTTATGCACGTTAAGATACGTTTGGTCGATGACTCTTTTTCATGCCGAGACGCATTATACATCTGCATTATTTCTTGGTAATACATTATATTTTTTTCGTTTGCATTTGATCCTTTATGGCTTGTTTTTGACATTTATTACTTTTATGTTAGTATTTTTACTGGTTTTTTAAGCACAGATCCACAGATTAATCGCACGATATCAATTTAGATTGTTCAAACGTAATTAAATAATGTTGGGCACAATTTAATTTTAAAATTAGTGGCAAACACAAAGAAAGAGATAAATAATGCGTTACTGCATTCGTAAAATGTCGCGTGACTCAAGTCCTTAGGACGTGTAGCCATCGCATTTAGGTTCGTGGGCAGAAACTTGTCGTTTCATTTCTCACAACAAACGTTTGCACGATAATGAGAAGACCGGTGTATAATGAATCGAAATCGATCTCTTGATCACAGATCAGACTCACAAATCGGGAAGACCTACCTACCTGTTTGTTCGTCGAAAGGATTATCCTGGGCTATTATTGATTTGTATAATGTGATGACCATTTGCGACGTGATAATTCTTAGAAATATATATATATATATATCAGCTTTCATGAAATATTATTCTAACAAGCTAAAAACGCGTATCTTAATATACATAATGCATTAAATGACACGTGATGCAGAAAGCTATCAATACAATATTTCTTAAAAACGACAATGGTCATTTGCATGGCTATTGAAATGATAGAATTTCGACAATTTTTCGGAGTCAATAGTTACAATCAGTTATGAAACACGCGCGTTCTCTCTTTTTTTACACGAAAAATTTAAAAAATTGCACAATAAAAAAAAATTCTAGCCACAGAATAAATATTGTGTTAGATTTTATTTGCTGTACAGAGCGTTTCAGACGTCTCCGTATTGTTATATTGCATTAGTTTATTAGATGACGTCCTCGTCGTCGTGACATCGTTAAGGTAATCAAGTTGAAGACGCCTCAGCTTACGTTAGATGCACCACGCCAATGTCTGACAGGTACGACGTACTAACCATGATGCATGCATGCGTGAATATGATATACCTTATATGGCGGGACTCACGGAGATAGAGCGCGGAGATATATATCTTCTGGCAGTTACGCTTTATTTGAAATATTCACCATTTTCGTGAATAACGCGCACCTACGTGCCATGGTAACGTAAGACATATCGTATGGCGACTAGTAAGTGGTATTGGTGTATTATATGACACGCTGATTAGATGCAGTAACGTGCGAATAAGGAAATGGGACGAGAGTTATGCAATTTACGCGCGAAGCATAAATAAAGCGGTGTGCATGAAGTGTTGCCAAAAATCTTTATCTTCGACGAATTTTTAAAATGGATTTAGAATCGATTTTTAGTCTCGCAAATAAATGAAATGAAATGCATGCTCAAGCGACCTTTTAACCATTGCTAGTTTCGCAGGAGCATTGTTTTTCTTGCGAGCGTCTATAAAGCTCCAATTTCTCCCGCGGTTAAGTAGCGAAGTTTCTCAGAGTTCATTTCGTTTGTAGGGAAAGGATGGCTTTCCGCTTGCCCGAACCAAAGTAGCTTCCGTGCTCGAGAACTACTATAGCACAGTCGCGAGTGTTTACTCGAGGTATACGACGGTCGAGCAATACTGGAGCGGCCGCGGTGATGTTTGTGAAGCGACGATAATTCGATCGTCCCTAACAAATGATATCATTATATCGTTATATCATGCACGACGGCGAAGCCGTTACACACGTGTTTATCTAATCAATCGAACATTTAGATATACCGAGCGAGATGCATTTAGCGATACGACACACGTAGAATTCGCATTCTAAGAAGATGGAGGTGAAAATAAATATCAGAGGAAAGTGAAGAGAGAGAAAAAGAGAGAGAAAGCATTTGCTGGAAGTATTAGATGAATAATATTTTATGACATTATAACGTAGAAGCGTATAAATGTTGGGATGAAATAATTGAATAATGAAATTAAATTTTAAGTAAATTTTTCACGTTTTTTGCTACATAGCGTTTGGTTGTTCGTAAGTGATGCATAAATTAGAATTTTTAATTATTTTTGCAAAACGGGAATTTATCACGGAAAATTTTAGTAGCATCGTCAGTCAGTACGCTCCAATTCGCAATGTTATGAAGTTTATTATACGAAAATTTTATTCCGCAGAAAGAGGAAAGTGCGCGATAAGCGTGGGTAATTTTAGCAAGCTGCATTGCTCCGGGCAATCCGCTTTTTATCAGTTCACTGAAAAGAATAAAAGATCTGCACAAGCATTGCCTAGCAATTTATAATTTCCGCGAAAATCTTCCCTATTTCTAACTGTACAATAAAACGTCTGTAGTTATCAAACTTTTTTATAAAGGACAGTTAAGATTCCATCTTCGGTATCTCGTGTTTTTTTTTTGCGATACCAATTTCGATTTTCTCCTATCAATTATGTTTGAATCGGTTTGGTTAATCCGTGTATCAAAACGTTCTTCCGTGAACCTTCAGATATCCGGTTGCAAGGATTCCGTTTAAATTAAATTTTTATCTGACCAAGATTGTCACATTCTCGCGTTCTATCCCAGATTGAAACTATCGCGGCACTTCTAGTACCAGTAAAGGGGTCACGGTGGGAGGTACCCGGAGTATTCTCACGGTACAATCACGTGAAACAAAAACTCCCTGTTGGGGATGAAACGAATTTTCATGGGAAACAATTTGCAGAAGCGCAGAAAGAAGTTTCGCGGAATAAAAGAAGCCGGTAGACGTGGCTAAAGATAATACCGGCCTCTCGAACGAACCGGAAACATTTTCGTTTAGGGTTCTCCAATCGAGGAGCAAGACGAACCAGCCGGTCAAGGACCAGATACGATATGTAGCAAAGAGAGGAAAAAAGAAAGAGAAAATACTGCGGGAATAGAGAAAGAAAAAGAGGGAGATAGAGAAGAACAAGGATGCTGAACGTCGACGAAAGTATCTTAAGTCGAGTCTCTACTCTGCGGAGACTCCTCCCTAACCGCTCAACCCCCTGTGTATAGTACACATTCGGCGACAAAGACAGGCGGCTGCGGGGGAGGGGACAGAAAGTCCACGACGCTCCACAAAAGGATGGTCGAAGGTGGACCGGAAATAAAATGAAATCCGCTACGGAGTTTGGCGCGCGCGCCGAAAGCTACTCGCGTACACGGCGCGGTCCGAACTCGAATAACGTTTTCTTCGCATTGTTAGTGCCCTCCGCGTCCTCTGCCTTTTCTCCCGCTGCCTTCCTCTACCGACATTCTTCGAGGAGGAGAGAAAGAGAGAGAAAGGGAGAAAGTTCCACGTATCCTCCATTCACTGTTGCGTCCAATATCTCGCTGCGGCCCGATTCATCCGCGAGAATCGAAGTGGTGTGGGACGCGACGCTGAATTCGGACTGAAGCTAGAACGAAAACACGACATGTAAGGAAACCGAAACCGTGCAGTACTTATATCTAGCGAGACTTTCGGCATACAACGATGCGTTATTTTTCAGTCTTATTGAGACGTGGACGATAATTGTGAAAAAAATATTTTGCAAGTGTAATTTATTTTATCTAGATGAATAAAAATCTATCGCAGAAATTATCCTATGAAAAATAAATATTTGTTTTATAATAATAGTATTCGAATGCAAAATGCTGTGATAGCGTCAAATAATTATTTTTGTGTAAATATTTTCTCTGCGTCTATGTTTTAATAAAAGAAGAAATATCAGTAACGATGTTAATCTCGATTGCTCGAATGTTATGTGCATTTCGCATTTCGATTAAAGACTCGCAGTGCACTGTAGATAAGAGATATCGCCAATGTAAATCGGATAGATTGCGACTCGTTCCAATACGCCATAAAAACGCGATTGGAGCCGTCGTAGAAGCTAGACGAATCGAGAATCGTTGAGCGCGAATGCAAACGCTGAAAAAAAGTTAAAGCCTGTCGTGGCAGGGAAATGGGGTCAGAACGTCGTTTTAATTGGAAATGAAGGCGAGAGCGAACAGAGGAGGCGCGCAGCGATAGAACCTAACCACGGGTGACAGTGTAGGAGAGGGGAAAAATCAACGAACGGTTAAGTGGCTCATTGTATCATCCTAATTGAAGAAATAACCGTAAACTTGGCCCTTATCATCCACTTCGCGTTAGCACTAGCCGTCCTCGCCCGACTGTTATCGTGGCGATATATGAACCACTCTATGGTCGCCATGACTGCTAGCCCTCCGACGCGAAACGTCTTACTCTGTTTTTCGAGCGTCCTCCGCGTTTTCGATGGACGGCAAACGAATGCGAAGTTCGTGCCTCAATTTCTTCAGCATGCGGGCCACGTATCGCATCCGGGTGGGAAACATTATCGATTCTGTTTTTCCAGGACCGATGAAAAATTAATAACGCGCTTCGCACGAAGTGATCCGAGGATCTTGCGACTTTTTTGTTTCTATTTTTTTGCTTTCCCGCGCTATCGTGCCTCGGGTCTTCCCGCTTATCCACTAACGTCTTCCACTGACGCGCGCTTGACGCAGTACAAGAATCGCATTAGCCGATTTTTCGTGGAAAGATGTGCGAACGAAAGGATTATCGAAACATCCCAGATCAAGTCATTCGAAAGCTCCCCCTTTTCGTCGAACAGGACGAGTTAAAGAGTTCCCGAAGCTAATTGTGAATTCTCTCGACCAGCGGGCGCTCGCCCACCCCATTATCGCGTAAACGGCACGGAACCAGCCAAGAATCTGGCAATTCTCGGTAGAATTTATATAATGCCGGGCTTATATCGCCTAACTAGTTTTTAACGTTATTCCGATAAGGGAAAATTGGGCCGTATCGCCGTTTAATTCAAGTCGGCTGCTCATCCAGTCGATGTACGGTCGCGCTCTCGGCCTGTTTACGTCCGTATTCATGTTAAGCTTAGCCCCCCTTCTTCCATTATCGTTAAAAAGATCCGGACTTATATGAGGGGGGGGGGGGGAATAGCTTAACATGGATCGTAAATTAATTATGCCGTTATTACTAATAATTTTATATGGGAGTACCGCAATGTTGCATCACTCTGCCGCAATTTAAAATCATTCAATCATGCAAATTGCGAGCGCGCTGATAAAGGACGTTTAATTGGGCATGCATAATGGCTCGATAAAATTTCGTAAAAGCGTCGACCGTTACTTTCGTAATTTTTCGTACCGGTCGCAAAAAAGACGCTCGAAATTAATGATCACGAATCTTTTTTTACGAACTCTCACTCATCAAACCCGGAATGCGGGACGCTTATTGATGCTCGACTACGCACGCCGAGCCATCATCGGTTAAAATATGCATGAAGTAGACTCACCTGAACAAAGGAACAAATATAATTGTTGGACTAGAAGTTGAAACGCAAATCGAGTCGCTACCCGCCGGTGGATTTTCATACGTGCACACATATACTCGCGGGACATAAATATGCATGTTCTAATATGTACTAACACACAAAGGATGTGGATGAATAAAATATATTCATTGTTCGTAACAGAAAGTAGATATATAACTAAAGATTTAATTTTAGATAAAAAGTTTGAGAAAGAGAGAAAGAGAGAAATATATGTCTGCCGGCGTGCTAAGAAAATTATAGTCAGTCAATTACTAATGCTATAAACTTTTTGTCGTCCGTCTGAGAGAAACTTGGCGCGATCGTGTTTCAAAAAACTTGATCATTAACTATGTTGTGAAACGCACAAGCGCTCTTAGATTGCTTTTTCTCATCGCCGAGTGCAATCCCATTTCATATGGGCAGCCACTTTATTTGCATTTAGAGGAACATTTTAAAATTCAATTTAATAATGATCGCATAACTTTTTACTAAGCGGGATATGTACCTTCAATTATGGTATTACAAACGAACACACCAATTGCGTTAAAAGCCTTATGCGAATTGCATTTCTGATAGGATATTCTTTTTCATCTCGCCAAACTACGTGATTAATATGAAGTTGCTATTTTACTTTATTCCGGGATATGCTAGTGCGCGCAAGCAATCACGATGTGCGAGAAAATTAGGTCGCTCTTCGTTTTTCCTTCACGAAGTAATTACCACCCGTCTAGATATGATAATCTCTTTTTCTCTTCCACTATGAACGTACTCTAGCTGTGTATACAGAAAGTTGCAGGTTTTTCTCGACTATGAATATTATAGATCAAATTGAAAGAAATGGTTTAATTTCAATGTATTAAACATTTGTTTCATTATAAATCCAAGATTATGTCTTCACAATTTAAACTTTAAATGTACAAATACTTGTAAACAAAATTATATTTAATAGTTAATCCCCAGTGAATTTTATAATACTTGAAAAATTATTTTATCATGGATTCTTTTATTAACAAAGATAATTAAAAAATAGTTATTGAAAGAAGTTGTTGAAAAAAGCAGCCAATTAATTTTTCCTGAAGGAAGATTAAGTCCAAATTCGTTAGGAAATCTGAAGCTATTAGCAAGTACGAAAGTTTTTTAATACTACCCGTAAATGTACGGTTCAATAAAATTAGCACAAATTTGCATAATATTTTATCGAAATTAAAACACTCGTGTGCATGTCCGACGGCAATATTCGCGAAATTAGGAATAGTTTTTAACGACAGCCTCGCAGCACCACCGGTCGTTTTCCTTCCACCGTTACGAACCGTAATTGCCCGTGGCCGTGTACGTCTCAAGCAATTCCGCCGTCATCGTGCGATATGCGATTAAACCGGATTAGCATAATTTTTGTATTTAAGAAGAGGATATCTGTGCGCGCGCTTTCACTTTCTCTCTCCCTCTCATTCTCCCTTGCTGTCTTGAATACGACATTCATAAAATTGTAATCGTTAACGATGTTGGAGAATGCGAGGCGACGGAGATCGCTTTTCTTTTCTCTACCGACGGCAGTAATTGCCTCGTCTTATGCGCCCCGAGCAATTGCGTTTCTCCTCTCGCGCGACCGAGAAAAAGCAGCCAATAGATTTCAGCCGGCTCGACATCGCGTCGGCCGATCGTATAATACCCGAGTCTCCGTCTCGTTTCTCCTTTATCTTCTCTTCCCTGCCATTCCTTCTACACCTCTTTGAATCATTAATTAATTTTACATTCTTGTAAAACTGAGAGTGATTTTGTGTCGCTAAAAAGCTTAAAAAACTTTTTCATCCGACGGAACGTATATCTCAGACCTGATATAACTTACGTATATCTACGCGAATAGCTCTTTCTGCAGATCGCTGGGGATAGCGCAGTAAGAGATCGGCGGATGTTATTGTATGAGAACGCCGATCGTCTTCCCAATCTCTCCCCCATATTTTATACACCCGGTATATAACGCGTGGAAGAACGTTTCCGATGGTCTATCTTATGACGTTATTTGCGGAGTGGTTCGAATGAATGGGCCGTCGACTGTCGATCCGGTCGCGGCGCTTGAAAGGAGGAGACGGCCGACAAACTTCGGCCGAGGAATTATGAGCCTTTTTTCCTAAATTACACGAAATATCCAACCGATATCACGCGAACGGTGAAGCAACGCGAAGAGGGTTCTACGGCGCGGCGGCGGAGATTTTTTTTTCTGCCGAACCTTCGATTTCATCTACTATAGAGATCATAAATATTGTCAGTCCTAACGGTACTGTTAGATAATGGTATTGGATGGATTTTTTATATCCTCGCATACATTCTATTAAATGAAAAGCTTCCCTCAAAACGTCCCTGAGGTTTGTTCCATCGATTATGTATAACATGATCGCAGAAATTGCAACATCAGAAACATATCTATGAATTGATATATAATAAATATTTATTTTACATACAATTGTTTTGCCAAGAAAATTTACTTTTAATGTCATCCTTCGCTTTTTATATTATTTGAACAGATTTATATTGAAGTGAATATGGAACCAATTGGCTTTTATCAATAAAGTTTCTCATACGTTAGATTTGTTCTACCTCGAGAGCTTACGGACGGCAGCATAGAATGTCCATCATAAAATGTGTATTTTATAGAGATCGTAAAAACATGTCACAATGAAATAGAAACGACGATGTAACAGCATGCCGGTCGGTCCTCTCGAACTTTACACTCGATCTGGTTATCCATTATCACACTTTTCGATCCATAATAGGCTTCGTAGCGGCGCGCAAATTATTCAAATGAGTTTGCAGCTGGTGAATAATCCGGTTGCGCGGTGACGGGCCAATGTTTTTCATGCGGCTATCCCTCATTTGGCTTATCTCTGATTCTGACTAAGACTAATGCGGGCGATTCGCTCGATCGTTTGTAACCCCCTCTGACCCTCGTGGCCAGCTCGCACTCATTTACCCCCGGGGGCCGCCCTCGTCTTCGGTCCTTTGCTGACTAACACACTCTCATTTATCCGCAAGGAACCGATGTCCGTCTCGTAGATGTTGGTTCGAGGAAATGTCAGGATCACTCATGGTTAGAAGGTAAGAAATAGCCTCGATCGCCTTGCTAAATTGTGATTATTGTAATAAAAAGAAACAAATTTCTAAATATTTTCCAGAAAAATCTTTGACAAATATTTCGCAGTGTAGAATTATACGAAGCGGTTGTCCTGCAGACGCCGTTGCATTGAAAACTTGCTGTAAAGAGACATTTAAGATTGACGTAACTTATGTCACGATTGTTTTTGGATTGCGCCGTCATCAAAGTCTCGTTTTCTGCCACTCGAAAGAGAATTGGAAACGATCGGGGAGGTTTTCTCGCTTTCACCGGTGCTATATGACTCGTGTAACTGCCGCTAGTGCTCCCGGGTGTTTTCCATGCTCGAATAACGTTGCACTTACCGCAGTTTACGTTCCGCTGCTTCTTTCTCTCGAGATATCGATTTTTAACGATCGAGGAAACCGGCTACGAAACCAGAAGTACTCGGCTTGCCCGGGAAACATATGGGAAACGTTTCACCCTTCCTTACCCGTACCACCTTTTTACGACGAATCGCCAAGCCTCCGCGTGCCGTGATGAGACTCTCCGTACTGTTGCCGTGACACGTTCCCGTATAATTTCGCTGGATCGCGCGAAGATAAAGAGAAACCTGGCGCGGCAACAAAATAAAAATAACCAGCGGAATAACCATTATCCTAATCGCCCGCTTCTCGGATGGCTATCCCACCAAACGAGTATTTCACATTGCGTGAATACGGATCGACGCTGACGTCGGACTGGTTCTCCGCTTCGAGAGGTTTTACCGCCTCCGTGTATCCCCTTCGTCCTACTATCGCCTTTCTCTTTCTCTGTACATTCTTCCCTCTTTCCGTTCCCGTCCGTCCGCCACCCGCTCGAGCTCTTCCGCTTCTCTCCTCTCTCGTTCTCTTCGTTTAATTTTTTTTTCCGACCTCCACCACGCGGCGATACCGCGCTTCTATATCACCGGATTGTGGATCCTATATCAGACGGCTCACACGCGATTTACTAAGAAACTGGCTAATGAAATTAAATTCCTGCTCGCTGTTCGTCTCATACTTTGCGAGGGTCCTCTGTGTAGTTTATGCGTCGCATTGAGTTCCGTGAGTTCCACATCTCTCTTCTCATTCTCTTCTTTACTATTGCTCGCCAAAGTCGGGTAAAAAGTAATCCAAAATAATTCCCTTTAGCTACCCGCCCCCTCGGTCCCCGTCGCGCGTCCGTATCGCACGGCGAGCGCGACGCGAAGAAAATGAGACGGCGAGAGAAAGCTGGTCCGGGGCGGGGAAATAAAGAAAAGACGAAGAAAAAAATGTCAACTCCACAGTCAGTCCTCGCGCCTCGTGCAAATAATTGGAACGTGCTGAACCCCTCGAGTTCTCGGGTACTCTTTTAATTTCGCTCCTAGCCTCCCTTAATTCGTCGCAGGTAGTTAGAGAAGACACTCCCGGAACTGCTTCCCTCCTCTCCACTGTCTTCGCATACCCCTTCCGTCCTCGTCTGTGCATTGCATTAACTTGCGAGGAGAATTTTGCAAGAGCTACCGGACTGGAATCGCTGCGGTGAGATTTTTAAATAAGCACACCGAAGTGAGGTGGGAAGAGTCCGATGTTGACTCCTCGAAACTTAAGCGCCATGCGCCTTCGACTTCTACGAGAATAACTACTCTTGACATAAGGAGCTTTCTCTCCCACTTCTCCCAACTTCCACGTCGTACTTTAAAGATTTTTAATTTTGATAACGTCGCGTGAAATTTTACAGAAAATTTGCGTAATTTTTAATTAAGCCGAAAGTTTTAATGGCTGTACATTGTAAGCTTGTAATTTTTACGGTTGGCATGAAGAATTGAGCATTGAAATTAATTTGTACAACGAGATAGTTTCCAAACGTAGCTTTTGCGTGACCCGGCGTGCAGCACCGTGGATCATGTGTGAACGGTGAGTCGTAATTAAAAACCTAATTGGCAGATCGGTACCATGTTTTTTTTTTGGTACAGCAAAACTTCTTTTTCATTGCCAATTATTCGAGCTCCGACACGAACGCACACTTGAAATTTCCAAATGGTTTTGGCGCGCTTTTAACGACGTGCGCAATGTTTTATGAGTATTATTTTTTACATGGCATCGAAACGCATAACAGAACGTTTGTTCACACACCGACTATTGTACCCTATTTAAATGCCGAACGTTGTTTGGTTTTATCGATCGGGCGTTTTTTCGATTTATCATATAATGTTTTTTTTTCTTTTATAAACATTTCGATAGAAAAGAAAGATATGGCTTTCATAAGATAGTGCGAGCGAATCGATGTGATACTATCGATGTTCTTTTATTCAGACAAGTATCTTCAAGTTGAGCGGTGCTGGAATTGGCGTCTTGGTCATTTAAAATAGCTACGTGGTCGATTCGAAACTCGCGTCGACGTGTTTCAGGTCGTCGGGTCAGCCGGTGGATAGTGCATAGATTTGCGCATCGAAATACTTTCGTAATAGATGAAGTGGATCTGAGAGGTGCCAATCATTTCCCGCGCTTGCGTATGGAAGGCACGTGCCCTCATCAGGTTCGCGAACTTGGCAGGTCCGCCAAATTGCTTGGCTAGATTAAATCGTTCTTCCGTTACACGGGACTCCACGTTATTACGCCGCTGGCTTGCATAAAATACGCTTAAATTATACCATAACATACTGCACTATTATACAAGCGTTCCTCAAGTGCGAAAGGTGCGAGGACGTTTAGCGATCCTTTGCGGATTAGAACGATTCCATACTTACGTCGAAGGAGCTGGATAATTGTGTTGTTTTGAGTTCTCCAGCGCCCGATTACCAAAATTATCCAATCAAACCCGCGATTTAACCGCCGCAACACGTCCGGGTGAAATCGATACTCGATACGTGCATCGTATGTCTACCGAAGGCCACAAATTGCAAGGGGCAGCGAGTGCGCGCAGTGCGCGATGCAGAAAGTGCCGGACAGGTGCATCTCTCGGCGTTGCGAATCGCGGCGATAATAAAACGTCGGTCTTGTTGCGCGAGGTCGCGACTTTGAGGGTTTTTCAGACGCAGCTCTCGCGAGGAAACGTCGGACGTGAGTATATTTAGTGGCAGTGGACTCCACCCGCTGTCCGCCCAATATTAACTCGTGCCATAATGCGCTAAATTCTTGCCGCTATTTCCAAGCATCCTTCCTTCCCCCGGAGCAAGAACCTTAAATCTCTTCCAGCGCCGAGAGTAACCGGCAACCTGTGCTGCCGCTCGTATATTCTTAAGTCCGTTTCGAACAATCGCCGACTCTTTTCTTTCCTTTCCACTTCGCAGTTATGCTCAGAGCGAAGGAATTTCGCTTGGCGCGACCGTGCAGCGGCGCGACAGAACAACGGACACCGAGATTGCACACTCCTCCACGTAGTATAACTTTTCCATCGCGTGCGGGGAAGTATACACGTATATTGCGACTCGTGTTTACTGAACTGTGTCGATACTTTTGTCAGAATCCACAGACAAGCAGGTGATAGCAAAGAATGAATTGTGTTTACCGAAATTTTTTGTTTTATGCTTTATGTGAGAACCAGCGACAATTCGCTGTTTTATACGCAAATCTCTTATCAATATTGCGTTGCAGTTTCATAGAAAATATAAAGTCGCGATAAAAGTATCTACTAATGTTGTATGGTCATTAAATACATAATATTGTTCATTACCGTTACTATAAGTAACATATACAACGCTAATTATCCGGTAAAGAAATTCGAATACTATTAACAACTTGCGAACAAGAGACTCGAGATTGGCGCGATATATCGTTCATTTGAGACACTTTCAGCACTAAAGAGCCACATGCTCTCCGCCGCTGAAACCCGCCACGTCAACAACTTATGGAGCGCATTAATAAACTCGATCTCCATTATCGTGACAACGCGATGTACGGGTACGCTCACTTCGTGAACACCCGGTGGATGCGAGGCGAGTAAGTAGGTCCGTCGCTTTACATTTATCTCGGTGTAACCGGCCACGGACCGAGAGGCTGCACACGAGGACGCATTGATTATTCGCGGCGTAAAGCCCCGCATTACCGAAGTCCCCTCCATCCTTTACCCGCGGGTCGCGCACCTGAACGCGTCTTCTCGTCCCCCGCCTCCCGCGGCACGGTCCGTTTTGTTTTTCTCCTCTCGAGCGCGCGGTCCCTCTTCTCCCGTCCTCGACCTTTGACCGCGCTCGAACCGCCTCCGCCTCGGGAATGCCGCGGACTCTCCCTCGGGGTCGGGTGTTTTTGCATGGCGTATTATTTATCGCCCTCAATTAGTCATGCGACAAAAGACGCGTTAGACGTTCCACTCTGCGCCGCGCCGCGCCGCGCCGCGCCACGGCGACTCCGAGGCGATCTGCTCCGGCGAGCGCCGACAATGGGTCCGTCCCGAGACCCGGGCGCTGTCAACGATCGCGACCCGGCGCTATCGCGATAGCGACCGTTGAATATCTTCGATAATTTGCGACGGGACCGAACGGCGGGGTATCGCGTGACTACGAAGCGACCGTCGCCTTGTGGGGGTGGACTGTATTCAGGACGAGTACTTAATCGTTCTCGGGCTATCGTATCTTCGCTGCGCGCACGCTATTTATTACCGCGCCGATCGAGATCTGCATTTGACGTGCGTTACTGACATCGAGACGTTTTCCGCTTGGGAGCGTAATTATGGACCTTTGTACGGGCCTTCGTAAGAAATAACGCCGTATACAGAGCACATGTAAATTATTTTTAGACATTCCTTTTGGCAAAAATATGCAGCGTACTGCATTTGAATATTGAATGCGCAAAGATACGGTGTTCTAATAAATTGTGATGGAAAGCATATAAAAAAGAAATAAGCTTTTAAGTACTTCCACTTTACATTCGTACGTAAGGATGCGTATGTATAAATCGTGAAGAGCTTTCCCATCTCCGTATTGCGCAAAAAAATTTTCGTTTTTAACTCTACATCTCCGATTTCTTCCACTCTGTTCTGTTATGCTTCTCCTATTTTTCTTCCAAGTTGTTTTGATCGTTGACGCGTTACGCTCGCGAATACACTTCGCATCATAGCAAAAGTCAAATCTGTTCTAAACGATAAGCAGTAAACGAAATGTAAACGTATCACCGTATCCTACATTTGCTACTTCAAAGGTTACAAATGTTGCGCAATAAATACGGTCTTAACATTTGCGCAATATCGCTAAAAAGATGACTGGCGAAAAGCACTCACGTACAATTTGCATTACTGGAATACTATATATCTAAAGTAAAATAAATTTCTGTCGCGATTGACGTTACTAAAACATAATATAAAACGAACAGAATAAATTTTTGTTTGCGTCAATTATTTTCTTATGTATAATTTCTGTCCGTTAGAACAATTTTCGATTAATAGGTTTGATTGTCACGTGTCAAATATATCGTTTCAGGATATAAATTCTTTCTTTGTTGTAGATCGGCTGGTTGCTCGATGCAGCTTTACATTTAAGCGAATCTCATTTAAATGAATTTCATTGCATGGCGGGCGTTATGTGCGGGTAGATTCAATGGATCGCGCCGGCTACATAACGTAACACAATTACCCATCAAATTTCCGCGATGCCATCCACGACTTGTTCGTGAATGAATTTAATGAAAACTCGCATCCAAAGCGGTTGATCGACGTCGATGAGCAAAACGTGCGTCGTGTCTTCCGCGATGAAAATTCCGACCAAGTTTTTCATCGCCGCGCCATTCGTGCATACACAACGGATAAAAAGTGCGGTAGCCGCGGTATATTTGCATAGGTAATTGCCCGTTGCACGTGGCGCTTCGTTGTTGGCATAATCGGATTCGGCCTACGGTGATTTTATTTTTCATGCATTAACTGCGATTCGTACTGTTTGCGTTCACGCGAATTTGATAGTTTGCGTCTTCCGTTCGATAACGCGAAAGATCTGACGCAACAGTTTAATTATGAGTAGATAACATCTAAAAAAATAGCGTGTTTAAGTATTGTATTGCGTGTTTTTAAGTATTTGTTTTGCATTTTAATTGAAATCTAATTTCTACATTTAAAATTAATATTGGCGTGTTAAAGTATTATATAAAACCTTTTTTTGCAAAATTTTGCATGCATTTTTATTATTAATGGGTAAAGAGTCAGTGAAAATTTATATATTATTATATTCTTTTTTATAATATAATATTTCATATTATACTTTATCGTGGGTTTATTCGTGCTTACAATATCGTTTTTTTTAACTTTATAGAATTATCAAAGTTATAATTTTATTTTTATAGTAATTCATTCATGAATACATGTTATTATTAAAAATAAATAGTACGCGTTTCGAGTATTTGTTAATATGAGATTTTAATTTCAAAATTTCCAATTTCTTAATTTCAGATTTTAATTTCAACCATTTAATTGCATGTATTGTGATATTCATGTATTGTAGCTTTATAAAAATTAATGCGCCAGACAAATTGCGTTTTAATTTTTTATAGAATATACGATTATAAAATATCAACGTTAAATGTTGGAATTAACAATTTCAGTCAAATTATAAAATATTTAAAGTTAATCGATTCGATAGCAATAATATACATGTTTGAAGGTCTCGAACTACATATACCATGTCTTTCTGAATCGTCGTATACACGTGCATCGATGGCTACCGTGTTAATGTAATTGCGAAAGCACTTGCTACATAAGTTGTATGAATGCGCATGAATATATATTACCACATTAACATTGTGGCTTGTCGAAGTTCAGCGAATAGGTTGCGGTGCACCATAGTTAATGTTATGTTAATGTAACCTTCGGTCCTCCGTCGCCTCGCGTGACTCTTCCACCGGTACCAATCTCGCCGCTAAGAATGGACTTTAAGCATTTTTTTTGAACCGCGGATTACGCATTTGCATCGCGGTCGCGGGCACGCGCCCTTCCCTCTTCTCCGGGTTCAAGGTCTTACGCAAACCAAGGTTATGCGTGACAGTCCAAGTCCAAAACAACCTCGAGAAAGTGGTTATAAGTGAAAGAATTGTTAAAATTATTTTCTTTGCGTTTAAAAATTTTTTACATGACATCTTAAAGTTTTTGAAATTTTATTTCATGTAAGAAACGAATCCTATTTGTCCGATCTAGGGTTACTAAATACCAGTCACGGCCAGTTGAATTTGGAATATTAGCAGGTAATAATATCAGGTAACGAGTATTAGTACGGTAGCTTCTGCCGCATGGAGCAAAAAGAGAGCCGCACTCGCGAAGCGGCTCATCTATCCTGCGAAAACAAGGCGAGACGGTTTGTATGCGGCACCTTAAATCTTACATTACTGACTTCGTCTCGTCGCTTCCTCTTGCGTAAATTACTTTGAGAACATTCGATTTGCGATTCTTCGCCAAGTTTGAGCTTCACGCTTGTTCTTGCTAATGTTACTCTTGGTTGTGCTGTAAAATATGCGATTTTACGCATTTCTCCGTAGTAATTGCTTAAGTAGTATATTGTTTTCACTTTTCATGTTCGCTCTTTACGTAAGGTGCGAATCGACGATAATCACACTTCGAGCGGCAAACCAGTTTATAGCCGACGGAGATCGGTCGATTAAATGGGATTTGATTCGCATGTGGTTTCCAGTTCACGACGTATCTACTGCACCGTTTTCCTTGTATTATATGATCATCTTAACTGACTTATAATGAATTAGTGACGCGAATTTCGTAATGCACAATTGAAATTAACGATATAGACGAAATAAATCGGCCAAATGTAAATATTGCAGTCTCTTGCTATGAACAAATCGTTGACTGTCTTGATAATTTCTTGTAAATTCTCTGATCGTAGCGAGAAGATAAATTTGGTGGATTGTAATCTGTTTCACGGATAAAGCACTCTGTAGAGTATTGTATGCTGACGGCAGAGAAAGCCACTAATGGCAGCAATGAAAAGCCGCGGCTTCCTCTGAATCCTGTAAGTCGATGATTTCGTTTCTGCCGACGTATGCATATGCAAAATGCGAGATGCAAAATTTACCGAGCGCAAGAGCGCGCGTTGCCAGTCCGTCGTTTTAACAGTCGCGGTGCATGCGGTAGTAACGATACGCAAATGATCTCCTCTCGACTCGATTTCAGGACACTGCTGTATATCACATTAGATCTTATTGCCTTAAGTATACCTACATGGCGTAAACGTCGCGACATGATGTTATGACATTAAGCGCCACCCGTCGTCTTCTCACATCCACGCTAAGCCCTGTTGAATATCCGGCAATCAAGGCCAACGAACTAGTGTAATATATCTTCCTCTAGTTACTGTAATATCCTGTCTGTCACTTTTCGTATCTATATATTATATATAATATATAATATGTTGTATATAGCTATTTCTATTTTGCTACACACGCAAGATGATGCTGTCGATAAATACATTTCCGATTTAACTTGAAAGTCATCTCTTGCAGTCATCTCTTGAAAGTCATCTCTTGAAAAATATCAGAAATATGAATTTTATCTTTTACTAATCATATTTCTGAATATTTATCGTGCATATATTATACATTGTTATCTAAAAATCAATATATTACAGAAACAATTTTTATTCAATATTATATATAGTTTTCTATAACTATAAATTTTTAATTATTTCTTTAGATTATATAATATAGCAAACGAATAAATCAATGGAATCTGGAAAATGATATCCTTTTTTCTTTTGGCACGGCAAATATTCCGCAGCACATCGAGAATTTCTAGTTTACTACCGGAAAAACTCGTTTTATCACGGGAGATGACCTTCAAAGAGTACGATCGATACATATATTCGAGAAACGTCAAAGAACGTTGTACCACACTTACGGCGAGAGAGTCGTACGTGGAAGCGTGGGAGACGAGGATCGTTCGGCGAGGATTGGCGATGATAGACGACGACATACAAAGACGAGTCTTTGTTTCCCCGCGAGTCCCAGGAAATAGCTATCGCCAGATAAGTATCGCCGATCCACCTGCGCCGCTCGGCAAGAAGACGATCGTAGCCGAGTAAGGAGATCGAACCGATCGATTCCACCTTTTATTTCCTCCGCGTCTCGTCTCCACTTCTGTCGCTTCCTCCGCCCTTTTACATTTTATTAACGTCCATTTATCCTGCCGTTGAAGTTTACAACTCGGAACTGCACGACGACGCTGGTGGGCAGGATCCATCTATTCGCGGTGCGCGCGCGGAGAGATAGAAGTCTGACCTCGCGCACTGGTCACGCTGTAGTCGCCTGTATCTAGTGTGCTCGAGTGCATTCGTATTTCACTGACCCATCAAGCTCTGGGATTTCGCTCGAATCTTTGTCGTTCCGACTCCATCGATTTTCGAATCTTACGAACGACACGCGCGCTACACTCGTACAACACATTTGTAACACATTCTCTAACTTCGTAGTTATGTAATGAACGTGCAATCCAGTTCTCGACCAGCTTCATTTTCGAAAGACGAAAGCAACCTCGATGCTAATCTCAAATTGCTAATTCCGGATAGCTAATTCAATTAAGAGAATGCGCTGCGTCTGAAAGGCGGGCTAAAGACTACGGAGGCGCTTGTAAAAGGAAACGTGATGTTGATGGCTTTTTCTCGGTCGTACACGTTTAGTCGGGGCATAATGGTAACTAACTATTTGACGGCGCGGCGCGAGGCCAGTTTGGACGAGACCCGGTCAGAATAGAACCGGCTTGGCGGTTCTTGCGGTAACTACTAACCAGAGGCGCCGCCGGCACGCTTCAGTGCCTACCCGCCCGAATCATCGGCGCTTGATAGGAACTACCAGCGGAACGAGAGAATGATGGGCTGCGCGGCTCGGGCAGGATGTAAAGTAGAACAACCGCGAGACGGCGATCCTTGAAGAGGAACGACGGATTGGCGGCGTGGCCGCACTGGCCGACTTGCCAAAGGAGAGCTGCCAAATCCGCCGTTTGTTTGCCCATCGATTCGTCCATTTCAAACCTAGAGCTGTGTAAATTCGGAGATATTCGAGCTTTGATTAATTGAAGAAAATTGCAGCGTTCGCGGTATTACTGCAATTTTCATATCAGCGATAAATTACAGAATTGAACTATTTTTTTTTAGATTTTCGATAAAATTATCAGAGGAATTATCGAATAGAACGTACATGAATAATATAAATCAATGGTCTAAATTGTTTCAATTTACTTTGTATGAACAAAAGGTATTTTTAATTCAAGATATTGATTTTAACTGTGCAAGAGAAACGTTTAAAAGAAAAATGAGAAAATTTCCAGCAATGGGGTTAATCAAATTTAATTGTAATTGTAGTGTGATGACAGAAAGCAAATATCTGTTTTATTTTCAATCGCACTTTAATCGTAACTTTTAAGCAACAAAATAGGGACAATAGAATTGATGTTTAAAAGATGCAATTCTTCAGTCTGTCTCTCACATCTGAGTGAATGCCGTCGCTAGGATTGTCGATGAAGTTGGTGTTAATGACATTAAAATATTGGACAACCGATTCTCGTTAAAAAGTTTCGATTAAAATGAATCCTTTTAACGTAGGAGTTGCATCTTTGTCTACTCAGATCCTAACCTTCTCTCTTCAAAATGGGCTCGGTCGCGCGGCCCTTACGTCGAGCTTGACAAAAAATCTAATTAGAAGTGGATTAAAATTTAATCACTCGCTAAAGGAACTTATCCTGGGCGCTATCGGTGGGTGGTGTCCTCTTCATTTAATTGTAGCCCAGCTGCTCTACCCCCCGCTCTTTCCGGTTTCGCCGTATCTTCCGATTATACCAGACTTGGTTTTTTTCTCTCTCACTCCTCCTCGTGAACCCTCGGCTCTTTTTCGAGCCACGATCGGGCTTCGCTGGGCAACAATTTACTTTGCATAGACATTAAACCCTGTTACTTAATCGAGCTACCGTCGTCGTCCCTTCTTAAACGCCATGGATGGCAACACTTTCTTGCGTGGGCGGAATCTAAAGACTTCCAACTGAATTCGTCCTCCGGAGTAGTCTTCTCTTGACCAGTCACGTCGATACATATACGGGAGAAAAAGGATGAATTCATTTCACACATTCTCTGTACGTGATTCAAAATGGATGCGTTTCAATACGGGCATATTGTATTTCATTGCCATTTAGCACGTTCGACGAGTAGCTTGTTTTGATTTTCTATGAATCGAGAGAAAAGGTATTGAATACAGAAGTTGGTTTTCAAAAATATATCACACCTGAACAATAGTAGTACAATACATTGTACAATACATTGTACTATTATTGTAATTTTTTATTTTTTATATGAATATAACTGCATGTGTGCTTGCTGATAATTCATAATTAAGTGATAATTATTGATATTTCTAGATGTATTTATGTATAATTATAAGTTTTAAGAGAAGTGAATTACTACGTGCGCTTCATTATTAAATTATTTTAAATACCTTAAATTGTGTTGACGCATTCTAATTTTTTATCATGCAATTACCAGAAAGATTTCTTGTTACTAAAAAATGTAACTTTTATTTTATATCTATTATAATATTAATATTTGCAATTAAACTCATAGTCGATGGGAAAGCAAACGAGAGATGCTTGATTGAATTATGCGAAAAACTTAACTATAAAATTTTTATTGTAAATTTGCACATTTTTATTTTACTTTATTCAAGTTTACGTTTTATATTAAAATTGCATAACGCGTTGCTACAATGTGCATCGCAGAATCGATAGTTGCGTGTCCACCTCGTGGAGAAAATTCGATTTAATCGTCTTTCTTATTGATCGCTCGTGCAATCTACAATATACGTGTCCTCACACGTGCGCATGTAAAATTTCTTAAGCAACTAGGCCACTCTTCAGGCGCATCAGCGACCATGTTACCGTACGAGAATCTCATCTCGCCGGCGCTCACTCCCACCGGATAACGAGAGAGTAATTGGGGAGAAGATTAGATTCCGCTATGGGGCCGCGAGCCGAGGGTGCGCATTCGACTCGGAGACTTACGCGCCGTCCGTGCCGCCCTTCCAGTAAAAAGATGACCTCGTTACACTGTCGCTTCGCCGAGCAGATATGGTCCGCGGTAACGGGTTATAGCCGCGCGTAAGTGAGCTTCCCGGCGTGGTCGTTCGCCGCTAACCGTCGCCAGCCATCTCGGATTCCTCATGGGGAAATTCTCTCCGGTACATAGGAGCGGGGGTGCAGCCTGATTCGACCTCCGCCCATCAAAGATTCAGTTGCTCTCGCACGCACCTCTGCGGCTCACCCACGACCTCACGCCGACCCTAAATCCTGACCCCTTCGTTCGTGTCTCGCGACTAAACTCGACGTAACTGCCATGCGTTATTATACCGCTGTCGCCGTATCGACCTCGGCGCTTCCTGATCCGATCTTCCTCGCACCTATTAATTTCGTAGCCACGATAATGCTCACGCGATATCACGTAAATACGTTGCGTAACATCGCCGAGTCGCCCCTCCGTGCTTTTAACCAGCTGCCGCTTTTGGCGCGATAAGTTCAGTGTTGTGTAACACTGTAAGGAGCACGACATTTTGCTCCATACTTGCACCGGCATTTATTAAATATAAATGCATAACAGCATTTTGACATAGTCGCATGATTGGGCGAGCCCTGAAATTATTGAGAATTACGAAATTGCCGATTATATCATACTAAAGTTTCTGATTTCCATTATGATGGCATTAAGTATTTTCAAAAATATTCTTAAAATAATAAGTATATTTTTACGATTAATGACAATGTATCAATTTAATGTAATTCTTCTTTAATCTTTAATTTACACATTTTTTCAGTTATGAATTTTTGAAGGTAGAGCTTGATAATAGATACTATCGCGTGTCAGCGTAAAACGGTATTGTCTTTTAAATGAAACGTTCGCAGACACTTCCTAATCCGAGCATAAGCAGAGCTTGTCGTGTCATCATAATCCTATGGAACGATAGAGGGTGCGAACTCCCCGAAGTTGAATATACAAGGAAGGGTAATTAATTGACAAGCCTTATCCGTCAACCGCATGTTCACTAATCCACCCGCTGTCAACTCTGAAAGCTTCTTAAGAAGATTTTTCCGTAAATCCTATTTCGCACTAAAATTAGTTTGCTACAAAAAATATTTTCTGTTAAATCGAAAAAACGCCCGAATTATTGATCGATAAAATTGAACAACATTTAAATGGAATATGTGAGCAAACAACCGGTTATGGATTTCGCTTTCAATAGAAATATCTTCGGGTTGTTACATTCTGTGAAATAATATTTTCCGTTGATTGAAAAAAATAATACTTATAAAACGTGCGCATCGTTAAAAGCGCGCCAGAGAACCATTTGGAAATTTCAAGTGTGCATTCTTGAGATCTCAGACGCCGTTGTAGTATCGCAGGGTCATCGACGGAGATCCGAACAATATAGTAAAAGTCGCAGCGTCTGCGAATGAGAAACTTTTCAATGGATTTACTGGTTCCACTTTCTTTCATTTGGTCCCTATTCACTCGATTCACTTAGTCAAGTTTTATTCACTCGCGAACTTACGACGCCGTGCCGCCACTCGGTCGATTATGCAACTTCGGTATCCCTATCTCATTTTGCTCCTTTCCGGCCGTTTTGCCCGATGTAGCAGTTCATCTTTCGCGATAACTATCGTTAGAATCTGAATCGTCGAGATAATTTTCCGATTTCACATTGAGATTATAAAAATGTAATATTTATGAGACATATTAATACGTTTTGCAAGAAAATACGAGTTATGAGATGGAGTTTTCATTTTGCAATCAATTAAAACAGTATTTTGTAATGCTTAAGTAGGTCTTCATAAAGCTTATTGTTTTCAGTCGAACTAAATTAAATTGATTATTAGAAATTAATTAAACTTATATTTTTTTTATAAAAAAGTCACTCTCTTAGAAACGGTGACTTATAAATTAAATAATCATGAGACGTTATGGAAATGAGAATATATTTGTCTATTTTATGCTTCAGCTCTCATGTGAATTTCAACTTTATTCACGCCTTGGCAAAGCGATATTCCGATCTGTAATGCAAAGCAATATTACTCTTTAAACGTCACTAATCGAATAACGGTCTTTCATGCAGCGTCGCGATTTCTTTGCCTTCAACGAGGAGGGTAAATGAACTATATTTCGCAATATCTTTCAATAATCCGGAATACCGAGTTCTCCTTTTAAATCGAGGTTTATGCCTCCTAAAAGGAATGAATCCTATCACAATGGCATCGAGTAAAATTTCCGTGCAAATGGGTCTTGGCACGAAATTCCGCCTCAGTTATATCAGTGAAGATTACAAGTGCAGCGCGAATGCACCTACTGTCGACTATCATTTTGCGAACTCCTTCTCTGCCGCACAATCTTCTCGAGTCACGTAACGGTGCGGTTTTGAGCCGCGCCCTTCGAGGATCTTCGGTAAGGTAGTTGATCGGTTGAAAGCTTATTAAATATGTACGCAAAATTCATCCCAGAAGAAACATCTTCGAGTTGTTACATTCAATAAAATAATATTTCATGTTGAGTGAAAAAAACAATTTCTGCTTCTTGCATTATTCCGTTCATATTAGCTTTCTCGAGATATAATGCAAATATTTACAAGAATTTTTTGTTTAAATCCCGGTGAAAAGTCGCTAAAGAACGATATTTTCGAATGTGTCGTAATACTTTTGGATACGCGTAGCAAACAATTTTCATTATCATCTTTTGTTATAGACAAGCAACGGCATTTTATAATACAATAAATGCATTGCGCTAAGAAGTTATCATGAAAAAGTTTGTCCCAGTTGCGTGCGACTATGGTGTACGCTGCGAGGGAGGCGTTGCCTTTCGCTCCGCCGGAGGCCACTGAGAGAAAAATGAGATTTACGAGTTACTTTAAGCTGTAAGCGGCCAGAAGTTTTCAAGACGACTGTTCCTTGTTCCGTCCGCGCATTATCATGGTCCAGCTTTTTGTTCGCGACTTATGACTTTACCTGGATCAGCCTTGTGTAATGAGAATAACATCAAAGCGCGCGACGCACGGTGCAATTTTGCGGATAAAATTTTATTAACATATGAATAATAAGTACGATCTTACGATGAAAAAGTAATTGTGATTAGTGTGAAGATGCTTTATTATTGTTTATAAACTGTCTTCCGTGGTGGTACATAGTGGACGTTTAACAGGCGGCATTAAAAATTCACAAAAAACAAGTTTACTAAAAGGATAAATGTAAAGTTTTCTGAAAACTTTTGATAAATACGCTGTAGAGAAAGTTTGTATGTATTATTTCTTCCATTGCGACACGTAAGTCAAAGTATCCTTTACTAGCTTATACGCCGGCTAGATCGATGTCGCATCCTATCCTATAATACTGCTTGTAGGCGCATAGTTATCATACAGAAACTTTGTTCCCCCTCTATCGTTAAATCGTCCTCCTAGAAGTCGTGCTTGTATCACAATGGCAGTGCTGGTCGACGACCCTTTTGAGGGACATGTCTGAAGGAAATGCAGATAAGCATAAAGTCGGTCTTGCAAGCCGTTTTTACAGACAACGAACTTGGAAGATACTATATGCATTATGCGTGCTGCACTCACTTGTGTTGCTGCATACTACAATTGTATGACTTAACCATACAGTACAGTTGAAAAGCAATAGCGAATATTGTAGAAATATCTTTTTTAACGCAATACCGTACTCCGACATATCTCGTCAATATTAAGTGTAGCTTTCGGTTTAATATTAATAAATAACACGAAAAGGAAGTCACAAATAGTTTTACGTTTTCTTAAAAAACCACATTTCAGCAATAAAATTTTTACATTACTACACTCGTAAGTTTTAAAATAACAGTGTGGTAATTTTCTTACTTATCTAACATGCACAATTACGTTGGAGAGAAAGAATAGTCAAGTATTTACGAGTTAACGTTAGTCTTGCATAATACATTTACTACGCATGTTTTACCGAGTAGCCAGTGTGGTCATTGACCCTTTTACATCGCGCAAGATGTAAAGAAAAGGGAGGCTCCGCCTTTCTTCCCGCTTCTTACATATGTGAATAGTAAATGTACGCGCAGGGTGCGCGATAGACGCGCATCCAGGTACACGAGGCGACGCGGTGCCGAGGACTCGACAGTTGTAATAATAGATGAAAGTAAGACGGGAGGGGAAGAGAAGAGAGAGATAGAGAGAGAGAGAGAGAGAGAAAGAGAGAGAGAAAGCTTTTCAGGAGCGAGAATTCTACCGCGTGGCCGCTTTACAGGCTAATTTCCTTCGCGAAGAGAAGTTTAACTGCGGCAGACTAACGCGCATTCTCCTGCAGCGGTAGCGGCTATCCGCATACACGATCATCGTGATAAATGAAGGCCCACGCGCCGTTTAATTGTCTCCACTGCTGATTATGATGAATATTCGCGTCCGACGCGCTCAACGCTACCGGCGGAAAGATCGAGCTTGAATTCTGTGCCAAAGTTTTGTTTCTCTTTCTTCCTCTCTCCCTCTCTTTCTGCTAATGCGAGAGCGTCGCGACGGTATGAAAGAGCGCGTTTTCTTATTGCGCTTCCGTCCGCGCTCGCACAAGAACTAATACGAAAATATAATAAAAAGAAGCTCACGAGAAACGTACGCTGTTACGGTCCAAATGTATACATTTCGCAGAAATACGGCGAGCACCACAGCGCGGAACGTTGCGTTAGCGCGGCATATTTTGGATGCGAGACTCGATAACGCGTCACGCGTTATTAATTTGCGCAATGCAGATGCAACTTTTCGGGTTAGTTCTCGTCGCGTTGTAACTACCGTGAAAATGTGGGGCATTTCTGCGGCGCTTCATGAGCTTGCGTCACGTTTAGGGCGGCACTTGCGTCACGCTCGTAGATCTTGCGAATTCGCGCCTCTATGAATATCAGGTGTCGCGTGTGAAATTCGTCGTCCTTCAGATAGTCTGCCGCGAGATCGTTTCTCGCGTCGGCATGTCGGTGTTGCGTATTTTCGAAATATCGAGGTGCATCGAAGGGGATGGATGCGAGAAATTTGCTGTTACAGAATGCAGCGAGCGAGCGTTCTCAGGATAGTTCGGTGTAAAAATCTCAATAATTTGCTGGTGTAGTACAACTTGCACAATATACGATGCGCGATATCTGAAAATACGTATAATCATGCGAGAGAACATGAACTTGAGATCGAATGAAAAATTCTTGTTAGCAAAAAAGTTTCCCTAATCATATGCTTGGTAACGTTTTCTTAAGAAAACAGAGAGAAAAGAAATAATCACTAAAAAAATATATCTTTTTAATATTATATAACTTCGATTTGACATGTATGTGCGACATTCTTTCTTCTTATAATGATTTTAATAGTTAACGTTCGATTATTTTTTATCTGAGAGAATGCTACAAGGAATACAATCGATAGCGAGAGTTGAAGCACACAGAAGTCGCATTATGTGAGATAGTACCTTTTATTGTGATTCCCTTCTCGCTTATCTCTTCTCGAGAGCGAATTGTACGAGAATGCTCTCGATTATAATGCAGCCCCCGTTGCCGTCATGCTGCTTATCCATGCTCCGGTTGACGATTATATTCGTACACGTATTTTAACTCACCAGACTTTCTGGTGCGTTCGCAAGGCGAGCATTGTGGCATGATGACAAATTACCCGGCGTAAGACGTAAATAAAAAATGCGGACCCTCCTCGGAACCCACCACCGTGTCAGGTCGGTTGATGTAATGTCCTGCCCGCGAGCGCAACGACGCACGATCAATCATTGGACAATATTTATTTATATGAAACGCGGTGAGAAGAGAAGTGAGAAGATAGGGACTCGTTTGCCCCTCCCGTCTTCTTTTGCTTCTGCAGAAGGGTAAAGTGGAGGTTTGGCTCATTGTCATGTTAGCGAGCGCGGTTTTGATCGGCCGCTGAGATAGATCCAAGCCCGGGAGAAGGAAAACGGTGAGCGCGAGAACTTGCCTCGTCAGAATTATCCCTGGGACGCGCGTATCTGGCCCGAAGGCAACGGAAACCTCGTTTTTCAGATCAGAGTTATGATTTTTTTAGCGACACAAACGTTCGATATTTGCGACGACCCTGCTTTTGCAAGAGGGCAAGATTGATTGATGGAAAAAGATACCACACTTTTTGCCGATTAACGGAGTATCGTTTACTGGGCTCTTGGCCGACTTTGAACGATAGCATGAACGGTTGGTAGCGTTTTTGGAACGTGTAATGGAATTTTAATAAAGTGATACGCGGTATATTGAATACGATCGTTTCCGGCGTTTTTGATGATTGAAAAATTGAAGCGCGCAACACGCTAAAGACGCACTTGAAGCTGCGGGGAAGCTAGAAGAAATCAATCATATTTAATGAAGATACGCGAGCCGTGCGCGAAGTTCGCAATTTCCTTCTCGTCCGCACACGATTTTCGCTTGCACGCAGCGCTGAGCACTCAAGACAGGTGTCATTAAGATTTCGTTTTTAGCTCGGACAACTGCAGGGCGGCTGTAACTGAGCGTCAAAGAGATGGTATACTGTAATGCGAGTGAAGAAAAAGAAAACAGCGCAGTCAGGAAGCAGGGTCGTAACGAGATGGCTCGAGTTCCCGTAGCATCAATCATCCTCCTCTAAATACCATTTTTGCGTACGCTATCTTCATTCTCGGCCTTGTGTGCGCCACGATGCGCGTACATGTGTATGCTGAACACGTTTTTGATGCGCGCTGTCTGCAATCTGAGCGTTTTCAAGATGCACCGACCGACTAACAAGTATCGTTAAGTATTTTTTTTATCCCGCATTCGATAACTACAGGTAAAATTTAAAGTATAGTGCAGCGAAAAGCATATATAGGGATTCCCCGCGATAACTGATTTTTGATGGTCAGGAAAATTAATAAAGCGCTGCGAAATTAATGAAAGAGAGCTAGTGAGAGGAAAGTTTTAATTTCCCCATCGAAACAATTTTTTAAATTACATATTATTTCGTCATTGGTTGTTGAATTTCGTTTAAGCTCCATTACGACCAGACGTGTACACGAGAAAGCGTATATGCGCGCACGGGAGAGTCAGCATTGGTTAATTCGCCTATTATTTCGCGTTAAAAGGTCACAAGACTTTTATCGCGGTCGGTTCGCCGTTAGGAGCGAGCGAGGTTGACGCTAATTAAGTTGGATTAAGGTTTCCAGGATTTTGGGCGTGCCTGGAAACGATCTTCTAAACGGCATACGATTGTATGGATCCGCGTATCGTCGAAACGCCGATCCGCGATGCGCTCGTCGGAACGGTATACGCGACTGTAACGTAAACAAATGGAGCCCCAGCGTTCTCGGTCTACGTGATTCCCGATTGAACGCGAAATAGGATTGGATGGCTCTTGGCCGCACGAAAATAGGAGTTTCGTCCCACGGAGTATCGTAACGATTACCGGGAAATTCTGCTGACTGTTAGAACATGGAAGGACGTGCTACAGTCAGCCGGTTGTACGTAACGTTCATTGATTGCAACAATTCGATACGGTAAAAGCACACGTTAATGTGTGTGCTGTTTATGGAAAGTGAAAAATTGTCTTGAAACATTTTCTGTAATAAAAATTAAGATTATTGGAGAGAAAAGTTATTTGAAGTTTACATTTTTCACAAAGTCGTGAGTTGATAAAGAATTGCTACTTTGACGGATTAGACGTATTTTCTTACTTCTGCAATCTATTTTCCGTATATATTTATGGCTGCCGATCGATCATCCCGCAATTTCAATTAGTTTTTTAATCGAAGGTTTGTACCGTGCTTGTCGAATTGATTTTTTTTCGAGTTATTGTTCGCTATTGTTCAATATCAAACAAAGTGGCTGCGCGCGTGAAAACCGTGGAAAATCGTATACAAGAGCGCTAGGGGCGCGCAAGTCTTCAATGAACACTACTCTGCGGGCCATTAGTCATCGCCTAGGCCGACAGACAAAAACTAGCTTACGTACGAATGAATACGAATACGTACGGTTTTTGCGCGCTGACTGCGGCTACCGACGAAAAAGATTACGGTAAATCTAATTTCAGCAGAATAGCGCTACGCGTGCCGAATTGTTTGTTAAATCGCCGAGCGTTTTTCGCCCGCTCGCGAACGTGACGCGGTCGCAAAGCGATTCACGTCTTATTAAGCGGTCAGAATGATATTAGAGTAAAACAATAAGCAATTTGTAGCTTTTGTTGTGCGAACGAACTCTCGTATGCAGGCGGAAACTACAGCAATGGCCAAACTCCACGAAAGTCTAACTTCATCTCGGCACCGTGGGGAGGCGAGAGGGAGATTTGGAAAGTGCAATAATTCCGTAATGGAACTTTGCTCGGCCGATGAGCTCCGAGCCCGTAATTGAAAGGAAAACGTTTTGGTAGTATAAGTTTGGTTTTTGGAATTCGTTGGCTTGCTGAGAATTCGTTGGCATTGGCTCGTTTTTCCATCGGCAATTCCGTCTCGACGATGACGAAATTCGACTGACCAATTCCAAGGAGCTGTCGCGGCAAGAACACGAGGAAGAGAGGGAGAGAGGGAGAGAGAGAAAGAGATTTGAACCTGAGTTTCGTGCCAATAGTTTGCCAACTGGTTGACAAGTTCCGAACCGAAGTAGGTGACCAAGTTCGCGATAGCGCACCGAGATTAAACGGGAAGATTGACCTATAGATCATCAAACTCGTGGTACGTGTTTCGTAATAGTACTCGCGCAAGGGGAATCGATCGGAGTAGAACGGATTGCGTGGCGTTTCTTTCTGAAAAATGGCGAACGCCGGACCCGAGGACCGTGGAATCGGCAGGAAGCAAAAAAATCACCGCCACCCTCGAAGAGCGGTCGATTCTTTTAATTCCGGCAATCATAAAGCACGGGTTGAAACTTTAATTCGAAATCGGCTGGCGAGCCGGCGGTTGTGTTTGACGGATCGTTATTAAAGCCGAGATCAATCGAGACAGGCTCGAGGGTGACGCGTACAATGAAATTTCAATCACGGAAGTATTCGGTTTCGCGGTCTGTACGTACCGGCCGCTGTTCGAGCTAAGCGACGACTGAGAGCGAAAGAGACGGCTAGATATTCGCGATTACGGATAATAAATGGAATAACCTCGGCCTGCTCCTGGTCGGCTAACGATGCAGCCTCTAATCGATATAATCGTTTAAAATTCGGATGCATCCCCGTTCACGGGGCAGTCCGCCTAGTACGACGGGATTCGGGGATTGGGATTCGACTCGAGAGGGAGAGGAATTTGAGTGCCGTCTGCCGGGCTTGCCGAATCAACGGCGAAATGCCGGCCCGTTTCTCAGACCCCCTGTCGGTTTTGCGCACGGGAACGGTTTATATTAAGCCGCGTGGATCATATCCGTTTAATAACGTGATAACATATCAATTTCACGCAAATGCCGTCCCGGAGATGCGGCAGCCCCCCCTCGACAGGCTCTTTGAGGCCCGACGGAGGTTAGGAAACCGTCTCGCCGCCGCCACCGCCGCCGCCACCGTTGCCGCCGTCGCCGTCGCCACTGCACGACCGAGGAAAATGGCCTCGGATAATTAATGTCGGACTACGATCGCCGGGGATGATTAATGGCGACGCTACTACTCCGCGTATAATAACGCTTTCCTCGCAAATTAGTGCCCTCGCGCATTCAGTTCCTGCTCCGACCGCTTCCTTCTGCGATCGATTTTTTTTTTCCACCGCGAGGGTTCTGAGCGCGAGAATGATGTGAGGCGCGGAGAGAGAGAGAGAGAGAGAGTATGTGGATTTTCCTTTGTAGAGGCTTTCTGCGCCCGAAGGGGCGAAATTAGTTAGAAATTCTCGCTTAACATTCGGAACTGCGAATCAAGGTGTACCTCATTTCTCAAGTATATCTCTTCCTTGCGGAGAAACGCGGCCGCGATAAAGATTTTACCTTGATTGTGGATAAAAAGAATATATAAAGATCGTTTTAATTTTGTTGATTTATAATTGTTAAATACGAGCTGCTTTCGATCATCGTGCTGTGGCATAAATTTATGATTCTATACTAATGAGTGAAATTCGTTGTGCGAACAAAGTTTTCCAATAATTACGTTGCGACATTACAGAGTTGTGTGTAGAGCTTTCCGTTCACGGTGCAGCCGCAACTAAGAACGATCGATCCAGTTGCGCGTGATCCGCTTTTCAGCTTGAACTCTGTCTAGTCGGATGTGCTCAACATCTTGCTCGACTCGGTTATAACGTTTGCTTCTCTGATTTAACTAAAAAGAGATTATAATTTATTTATTTACGTTAATATATTAGAATTGCGTTTTGCATCGATTGTTATTTTTTTATTTGTGAATTTTGTCTTAGAAATTTTCATTATTTGCGTTAGATTCGCATAAGCATCGCGCGGTATACTGCGAGCTTTCCGTGCTTTGGGACGAACTTGAACGTGATGCCTAGTACGTAGCTTGACAGCGACTTGATCCTCCTCACTATCCGAGCACGATACGGCTGACTGCTATTCCTATTCCATCTCGGCAATATTAATAATGCTAGGAATTTCATTACGAGTTTCGCCAGCTATCTAAGCTCCCACACCGTTTCAGCCGGCGTTCTGCACGTACAGGTGAATGCGACTCAGTATTGGTTAAGAAGTCAAATATAATCACGTACAGTTTCCGATGCGCGCAATTGTGACTGTAGGCGACATTCAGCCTTCATTACAATCCTGGAATGCGTCCTCAGGGATAAATGAGTTTGATAAATCTGGAATTGCGTGACGCGAATGAAAATCCAACGGGATTACATGTCTTTATACACAAGATGATCAAGTTTTCAAATCGATTAAAATCTATCGTCGTGCTCTTGTTTACTTTTATTTTGAAAGCGTAAATATTTAACTAGAATCTATTGGTGGTACAAAGTTGAAGATTTTGATTCAATTTACTTTTACTTACTGGGAAGAAAATCTTTTGAGAAAGTAATTTAGTTTCTTCTCTGTCTGAAACTTAAATTATGTTATATTTACCGTTTATAAAAATAATTTAACATCATCGCGCGTTGCATCGCGGATTTTTCTTACAAGTGCGCGATGATAGCTCTGTGTATTCTTCCAGGACGCATTCGAGCATGTACGATTCCCGCAGGAACGCGGTATCTTTACGAGACTTTCAAAGCTTCGTGATTTCACAACTCGTTGAGCTCATTTCCTTACCGCCGTAGCGTCGCGTAACTTTGATACTCGATTTCCGCCACTTGCCGAAACTTTTCGCGGGCGCGTGCATAAAATTATTTCGAAATTCGTGTTTGTATCAACTTTTATTTTTTTTTCTCAAACGCAACCTGATAATACGTGTTTCAATATTTTTTGGTATTTTACAGAAGCATACGTTTGCTTAAAATTTCTTTTAATATTTATATTCTTTTTATTATGATATGATATGATTTTTATTATGATGTATAATACATCACGCGGCATTTTTTTACAGTTGACAGATTCTAATTAGTTATTTCATTATTCAGCCGTTGAAAATATTGCGTCCGTATGGCAGTGTCGGATGCCGACGTGGTGCTAGAATTGGGGCAATCTCACAATGATTAATTAGAGCGCAATCAATGTTAGATTGCCTCTTCGAGTGCCAGTAAGCGCCCCAGGTAATTCGTGGTAACCAATTGCGATGTATGCGCGTACTTGAAATTCGGAAGTGGCACGGTTACGCGATGATCGATGACGAGAGGCCCCGTGCTTCGACCCCGCTTCGCCGAGTGTAGACACGTAGCGGATAGCGGTCTCTCCTGGAAACAATCTCCGTGACATACGATTGATCGCGGAATGATCGATGAAAGACGCCGGCTAAGACTTCCCGTCTCTGACTGATGAAATAAAAATATAAGACTGTTGTCGCGCACACATCGAATGCAGAATCGCGCGCGCGGCCTGGACTAAAAAGATAAGGTTTCGTTATATCGAGGGTGTGCGCGGCTTTCGCGTCAAGGATTATGTCGCGCGATCGATCACCCTCGCAAATAGAGGAATTTCTTTGTTTGTTCAAGTGAAATTAGTTTTTCCTCCACGTCACGCGTTATATCTGCCGGAGTGTACTCTGCTTCGACAATCATTCTCTTCTGTGCGTGTCTGTGCATGCCTGTTTTCTTATCTACATATTTTATTTACCGCACGACAGACGGGACTCGTTGAATATTTCGAGAAAGTTTATGGTTTATGCGCGTTGTCCGAAAAACAGAATTTGCACCATAATGCGTCGCGCACGATTTAGCAGTAACTTTAGCGGCAGCAATATATAAGATTATTTGACGCATTTGTAGAGCGATATTGTGTTATTGTTTTTGATGACGGCGCCGATAACACGTGAGCGACGCGGAATTCACCCACATGCCCGTGCATACCGAGAAAGTTTACGCGAAATAATGGCGTGCCAGGTAGCGCGAGTCGCCCGCGATAGATTGAGTCGATATCGGTATGGTTGCATACTTAAAGCTGCGTACTGGAGGGTATATTCGAGCGATGCAGGCGGTTGCCGCTGCGGCAATAGCGCTACCGCTGTGCCACCATTATAACGCGCAGCTTACATAGCTTCAATACTAGGCAGCTACAAGCAGCAGCGGGCGCCCTATCCCCGGTGAGCAGAAGTTTTCACGCTTGAATCGAGCACCGTGGGGTGAGCAGCGAGGTTGAGGGAAGGCATATTTCGTCTCGAGGAAGCTTACGTCATGTACTGACGCTTTCGCAACCGTGAAGTTCTAACCGCGTGATCCCCCGCCGAGAGGGTTGCGCACGTTGATAAGCGCAAATTCCCATTCTCCCTTCTTACATATCGCGGCTCTAGTTGCGCGTCGAAAAAGCTTCCGCTTGTAGGTAATCGATATTGCATCCTTCGGGGAAACTTGAAACAAAATATACCTTAGTTGTTGATTAGCATTTAAATGCGATGCAGTTTTTTCTTGGAGAAAAGATTATATATACAAACTCTAATTAAATCACATACTAATTTGACATTTTATTTAATTTTTTAATATTTATTTATGATTCTAAAAGTTTTTAGCAGATTTATCTAAATTTATATAAGCGCATAGTCAATAAATAATTGCATGTTTAACAAATATTAGTTTCTGTATTGTAATAACAAAGCACGGTTATTTATTGATAGTGAAGTTGTTTGTTTCTCGGTCAAACTAGTCCTCTTAGCGAGAATTTTAACATGTCTAATATTTTAACGAATTTAAGACATTATTGATATAAATGATATTAATGATATAGAAAGAAACTTGATATCTGCGCCTGATAACTATTTATAGTAATAACAGTTGGATATTTGTGTCATTTCCATTGGCAAACAATCGTTCATCATAGTGTGCACTATATAATTATCAAGTATAAATACATAATATATGGATCTTCTATGCATCAATATACAAATAGCAATCAATTGCCGCGTGAGTAATCATAATATTTGCTCGTTCGACCGAAATTCGCTCTATGATCTCCTAACACCTATTTCGCTAAATAAATAGTAACCACTCTGCAGTTTGTATCGGTGGATAGTTTCGGGTAATATTTTCCGGGAAAGGAAAAAGGTTTTCTCTTCTGACGTCCCGGCAACAGTTACGTATCCCTGTCTACGCGAACACGACGTTATTGTACTTACTTCGGTACTTTCTCTCTTACGGGTCATAGAATAATAGAAAAATACGAGACGCGAGTCCCATGGTAGGCGAGATATTACCCCGTGCTCGACACAGGTAGCAAATGCGCGAGAAAAAGCGAAAGACAGTCAGGGAACGACGAAAAGGCAGACACACGGACAAGACAGGGAGCGCGAGTGGAGGACAAGAATGTTGATTGGCCTCAAATTGAATCCCGTCCATTTATCACTCTCCACCTCTGTGCCCTCGGCTCTCCGCTCGGCCGACTCCTTCGGTTTGGCGCTACTGCGAACAAAAATCGGAATGGTCCTCCCGGTCGATCTCTTCTCCCGTCTCCTCTTCTCCTTTCCATTCTCTTTTCCCCCCTTCGTCGCCATCTCCGTATCCGCGAATCGGATTCGCGGAACGGCTGGACGGAGTTTCCAGGACCATTCGCGAAGGGTGCTATCCTCGGCGATCCTCGGCGGCAAAACCCGACGAATGTGTGGGGAGAGAAAATGGCGTAGGTGAGCTATCGGCGATTCCCGGACATAAATCGACATGTACTTACCGAATTGCTTCCGAATCGTTCCTTTATATCCCTTGTTCCCCACAAGTCCGCCCTCGAGCTCCTCTTCCATCCATGCTGTTCTTGGAATCCTGTTGACTCGTTATAGACACGAACAGTTATACATACGAGGTGATTTATAGGTGCTGTGCAAGATTTCGGGATCGTATTCTCTTATGAAATCATTTTCAAATAACTTTTTCTTCTTACGACAAAAATGAAAGATCTGTTTATTTAGATCTAACTGTTTGTTACTCGCAGTTCTTTTGAATTAATTTATAAAAGGATGTATATTTAGATAGAACATATACTTTTTTATATTTTTAAATGCAAGATAAAATATATGTGAAATCTTTGCAGCGAAAGCGAATTGGTTAGGATATTAATTTAAACTATATTTCATAGATAGACAGAGGAGTATTCGGTTTTGAATTGCGACCCGACCTTTGAAAGTTTATATATTCCTCAACTCTTTACTCAGCTGTTCCTCCAAACTATGATCTTCGAACGGTCCGCAAATATTAGACTTTGGACAAATATAGGGTTCAAATAAATGTACGGCTACTGGCGCTTTACGTTGGTCATCGAAAATATCGTCGGCCATGCACTCGTGTTTTCTCATATTGCCATATTTACGTAATCGACGATCACGTCTATTCAAGATAACCTTTATCGAAATGTATTTTCGCTGTTGATTTGATTACGTATTAAACAAATATTAGATAACGTACTAAATGCATTATTTTTTATAGAAATTTAAATAAACTTTTATTTCGAAACTCAAGCGTCTGAACGAAATTTGAAATCAGTTGATTTTAGTATTCCATTGGATTTTCTGTTTTGCCAATAGTTTGTTTCGCGATTGAATTGTACAGTAGGAATTACTTTCTCGACGTCGTCAAATAATTGAATCGCGTAGTCTGGGAACGCCTAGGTTGCTACGCGGCAGTCAAAGGACTTTTTCGGCAGCGGCGAAACTATCTGCCGGTTGTTGAGCATCGAATACCAGCATTCGCGATCGCTTTGCGAAGCGCAGTGATTGATTCGTCTCTCGGCTGCGAAACGCAGCCGTTAAACGTACGTGTACACATACCATCCCCGATGCGGCACGGTCGCACGCTCGGGATTCCAGCCCGTTGAAATGAAACTTCGCCGCGGCGTCGACATTCCCCCGGTGCCTTTATTAAATTGGAATTTAATTGCTCGGCCCCGCCGCTCCATTACACCGTACGTATCATACGCCGATGCAAATCATACAACGAACGCGTGTCGCGTAGGTCGGTGCGCATACCGCGTCATTTACGCACTGATTTTTCCTAGTTAATTCAATACGTGCGTCAATATGAAAGAGAGAGGGAGAGAGAGTATATTTGTACGCGATAATACGCGATATAACTATCTTTATCATTCAGTTACCGTGTCGCCGACGTATCGCGGACTGCTCAATTTCCAAGGTATTAAACACACGAGTGCCGGTTAACGTCGCGTAATTTAGAAACTGACGATCCTTGCAAGTAGTTAAGCAGTAGTTGAGCAAAAAGCCTTACGGCGAGGTAAGTGCGCGAACGTTGAACTCCGCGAGGCGATAGCGCGTGACTTCTCCTTATCTTATCTGAAGACAGGGGAGCCGGCGAGATCTCGATGTTTTGCTCGTTCCACATCATTTGTGCGGGTAACCATTGGAATTAGGAGTCGTGGGAGAGGCGCGGAGTGGTTCGGTAGAAAGAAGCGGGCAATCTCGGCCCGCGTGACAGGCGACTCTCGAAGCTTTCGTCCATCCTATCTCTCCACCCTCCTTCATCATCCCCCGGAGAAAGAGCAGTACTTCCGTTCGGTCCACCTCCGGTAGATCCTTTTCAAGAAGCGCTGTGATGAAAAACACCGTGGCGCTGGCGAAGAGGAACTTCTCTCATCGGCCGGGAGGGAATTTCATTAACGACCTTATCCTACCTACTTAAAAAAACATAGAAGGTCCCGGCGACGAGACCATGAACGGACCCGGGGAGAATGGCTGAACTCATGGAGGTGGGATGGCGCGCACTTAGCCTCATAGACTTTGAGAGGGCACTGCGAAAGAAAGGAATTATAGGTGAAAGGCACTGTTGAGAGGATGAAGACGGAGGATTAGGCGAGAACGAGGAGCATGGGTCGTATATAGGAAGACGGAAGGAGCGGGAGACACCCCCTATGTCGAATGGTAGAAGGACAGATAGGAGAATCTCTCGGTGGGGGAGTATCACTCTCAGTGTCTTCGAGCGTAATCAACGCAGTTGGTTGAACAGTTTGCCGCTGTAACTGCAACGATCCCGGCAACGGGAACCCGGGAGCAGTGCTCGCTGCAAACCACGTAATGCGGCAGGACCCTCCTATCGTCGGTACGCTCGCAGTCAATCCCGAGCAGCATCCGTTCGTCGCCGTCTACGAGTCAAAGTGGCGAAAGCCATCCGTGATTACCGAACGTAACCACTGATGCTCGACGTTCTCGGTGAACTATTTTGAACTGTCGCGTACGTATATAGCTCCTGGCAACTTAAATGCACGGAGTACGACGAAAATGTATTTCCATTATACACCGCACCGCGTCCAATGGGAACTTTATTGACTCCGTAACACCTTATCAGTTAACCGATCAAAATTTAGCGGTACGCCGTTTGCCTTCGGATCCGGATGTCACGAGTTTGTAACGCTTGAGAGAGAGAGAGAGAGAGAGAGAGAGAGAGAGAGAGAGAGAAAGAGAGAGAGAGAGAGAGAGATGTTGCGAAGCAAGGCGTTAGTTTCGAGGATGTATAGACATCGGAGATGGCGAAACAGTCACGCGCATGGATGGAAATTAAATAAAATGTGATATATGAAGTCTTTACATCCAACCGAGATGAGTCGTAAATAGACTCTCCTCCACGGGATGGAGGCGAGTCGAGATCTCTGCAACGCCGGCGCTTCAAATGCTGCGAAGCGTGTCTTTAGTCTTCTTAGTCCTCTTTTTTTCTATAATCCGACTTTTGGTTCTCTCTTTTTTTGCTCGCTGGTTTCCTTTTAGTGTCTTTACAAATCTTTTTATTGCGATCGTATACGGAATAAGTGTAAGAAAAAGTATCCACTTAGGAATTTAATTCATAAAAGTATAATTCTCTTATCTTCAAGCTCGGAAAATAATTTTAAAATTTACATATTTTCCTACCATTTTTTGTATAGTTAAAATTTTTATTTGCATCTGCGTAGCTTATTTTTTTATATTGCACATAATTAATTAAAAAATTATGTAATTATACATTATTTATGCGCTTATAATTTTTACGTAGATCAAGTTATTATAAAATTTCCACACTAAAGTTGAGTTTTCCAAAGCTTTTCCGCAATCTGTTGGCGTTTGCCGTCCAGCCTTTGCGCTTGTTAAAACTAAGAGTGCAATATTTTTTTACGTAGATTTTCTGAGCACATAAAGAGCGGATAATTATAATTTTTTCTTCCTAAAATTGCGCTGGCACATAAAAATTTGCCGATTTCTGTGCAGCTAACTCTCTCACTTCAGAAATAAGAACACAAATAGCTAAGGAAAAAGCGCTTCCACATACTGCAAAAATTTTGAGTTTGGCATATAGGAAAGGAATTTAATATTTTTTTTGTGAGGGACTGAGTTTGCAGAATATGAAAGCTTTTTTGCCTGAGCTATTTGCTTTTTATTTTTGCAAGGTGAAACGGGAGGGGGCAGCTGGACAAGGGTGTCACGATTGATGACCGCGCATCTGCCGGTGGATCGCGCGCCACTGTGCATGATCGACGGTCGACTGCAGCTGAAGAGGAAAGCGGGATTTGATAAAGGGCGAGCTTTTTATTGCGCTATCCAGCGTTGTGATATTTCTCGTAGATGCGTGTTCTCGTCATTACTGTCACGTCTACCCTCGGCGTAGCTCTTTTGTGGCGAAGAAAGGTTGCGGATGTTCCATTTTTTATCCCTCTTATCCGTTTTTGAGACGACCTGCATGAATGAGGCTATATAGAAATTATTTTTCTTTTATTGAAGGCTAATATGACTGATTTATTTGGCCATGTATAAGCTTGCTCTCAGAAAAATTCGCATAATCTGGCAAATAAATATACATAGAAGGGGCATAATAATTTTGTTAAGTGAAACATATATTATGAAAGCTGATGTTTGTAATATCTTCTTCAAAAATATGCGACTGTACTTAATGTTGTTCGTTCAAATCCTCTTGCGTAAAGTTGCGAATACCGCTTTGTTACTGTTACGTAAGTTTAATCAGCGTTATTACTTACTTGAGGTATAAGCTTCTTGTCATAATGGCTGTGGTCTTAGATATCTTAATGACTCTCTATTCTCGTCGAATTGTTTTCACGTCACCGTGGCTGCATTCGGAAGTAAGTCTCCGGCAAGCTGCGCGAGCGACTTGTCGCAGCGCCAACATAACTTCTAAACTTGGCCGCGACTTGCCGGAATTCTGGAACTCGCTTCTCTCTGTGAGGTTTTGTATTCGCTCTGCAGATAAGACCAGACTTTGTAATTATATTTCTGGACGTATCAATGTTGCATTATGCGCTTGTTGCGTATATAGAAATTGTTAAACGTTGAGATAATTCAGTCTGCTCACAGCTAATTTTCCATGCGCAAAAACAATAATAAGTCTAATATTGTTTTGAAAAAAATTTTTTTTAATTTTCTTATAATTTAAAGTATTTTTCGTATTTTATAAAAACAACACTAGGTTATACTATTTAAAGTATTGCAATCTGCGATTCCACTTATCATTTATCTATTTTCAATCTGACCACGCGTCCGCCATAATTCATTCTCGCGCTGATACGCGTAATCAGTACGTACAAAAGCCGAGGATCCGCTGCAGTGACGAACTCAGCGTAACAAGGTTCGGGCGTTTCATTTAGTAGATGAATTGCGCACCGGCGACTGCCCGCCATCATTATAAATCACGACATAATTACACGACCGCGGCGGCAGGGTGCAAGGGATATCCCCACCCTATGGTCGTCCCTACTTGCACCCCCTATTTCACTTCCACTGGTTTGCGCGAGCGCGCGCGTACATTCACGTTTGCGTAAACGTTTGCGCGGGTAGCGCACGACTTTTTTTTTTTTTCACGGCACGTGCGTTCAATATGTCTGACCTGAGCCGACTGGAATTCTCTGTCGTGCCGAGTTAAGCGTCGGGATCGCGACCCTACGTCGTTTTTCTTTCCGTCCGTAATTAGTACCTTGCACAATATTGCATTCTATCGCCCGCGTCTGTACGTCTGTATGCACGCATTTGTACGATACGAAGTATTTCCTCGGTCGTCTTGATTGTGTGTGTGTGTGTGTTTGTTTGTTTGTGTGTGTGTATTGCAGTCTTTCGCGCGTATTACTTTTCTATTCCGAGCCGAGCGGCGCAAGGTTAATTACCTTCGAATTTTTTCCGCGTGAGATTATTGACTTGCAGCAGAACACGCAAATTTCCATGAACGCGGAATTACAGACAAAAAATTCGATGTATTAGCATGGTAATCAACGTGACCTTTAGCTCTTTTGAACTTAACTATTCCCGCATCTCACTGGATAAAAGAAAATCTTATTTATGGGAAGATGTTCCAATTATAAGTAAAATAATAATGTCGTGTAATCAATTGTGTCATGAACTATTCTTCACATTTTGATCTACCTTTTAATTAATTGCATCACGGTGGCACGTAGCGGGATAATATGGATTAAAAAAATACTTTTGCGAGCAAACTCCGTTTTTATCGTGTTCTCCGCAGCGCGTAGAGCTCGTTACATCGTCACAGCGACGCTGTTATCGCAATAACGTCGTTTTATATCCTGTTTTACGAAGATCGCTACGTAGCGCCCCTACGGCTCGGGGTACGTCTTTACAGAGAATAGCAGCCTTTCATGATCGTTCGTTTGCCTCTTTCCGACCTAGACATTCGATAAAGCGCGATCCGCGCCGCGCATTCCGAGATCCTCCGAGTTATCCATTAGCCTTAAAAGCTGCGCGCCGTTTGATCGCGGTCATTTTTCATCGCGCTCTGGGAAGGATATAAAATCCAGAGTCATCCCCGTCCATCGATTTCCGATCCAGCGACGCGTCGGTCGGTAACAATGTGATCGGCGGCATCGAGATATCTCGCGAGACAAGATCGTGATGTTTGCACAACAGAGACGCCAGTTCGGCTATTTATATGCATATCTCCTCGATGCCTGTCATATCGCCGATAGCGATCATCCATCGGTCATTGGGCATGCGCGGGCATAACAGTCCAGGATCTCGGATATCATTCCCGGTACGTTCACCTTGATTGCAAATATTTTTCTCGTAACGACGAGTGCGCATCTTCGGCGCGGTCGACGGTCGTTAAGGGGGACATCACGTGCCGACTTTCGGGAAAGAGAGAGCGAGAGGCGGAATCGTTTTATTCTCCCACTCTTGCACGATCATCTCGCAGGTATACCCGGCGCGACGATGGACTAGCTATCGCTTTTAGATGTACCTGAGCACCGAGTATATCTTCCCGACACGACGTGCCATGAAGATATTATTGGCACTTCGTGCTACCACGTAGCATACGCTCCTCGTTTCTTCCCCGTAGCGTCGTCCCTCTCCCTAGCGACGCGAGATCGTACGTGTGCTATAGCGACTCGACCCAGAGGGTATCCGAGCGTGCCGTGACATAACCGGTACCTGTACCGCCTATCGCGGGACTACTGATCCGTAGAGGAATTCCGCCAGGTAGGTGGGTATATATTCGATCTTCGAGATGACTGCACGCCAGACGCACACACACACACGCGCGCGCGCGCGCGCGCGTGATGCGTCGGTATCGCAATGAAACTCCGATCGACGGCGCGGCCGCGCTTACCTTCTTTGTGCGCGAAACTGGTTGCACTTTACGTCCCCCCGCATTCTCGAAAGCACGTACATTCATTACCCACTTCGATCGCGCCACCCCGCGTTATTGTTGCGCGGGATATTAATGCTGATATACGACGAGGAGTTGCAAATATGTTGCGCCGCGACAACGGCGACGCGTTTCTTACACGCGTGTTCAACGATGCAACGTTTACATGGCGTCGAACATGCGAGGGAAGACGGTTAATCAATTGAAGAGAAAGGTTTGTGTTAAACGGAATGTCTCGTTAGCGCGAAAGCAACGGAAGGAAATATAATCATGATTTCTTTTTGAACAAGCTTTTTATATGGAAACTAAGAGAATGATTCTTTTAACAACAATTATTTTAATTGTGCAATCATATCTCTGTTAAAACATGTATTTTAATTTTAGGCAATTGTTATAATTTACATTTTTGTTACAAGTTTCTGACGATACGAACGATGTAATGGCGTATTATCGATTGGAGTTTGCTGAACGAAGTTTAGTAAAACTCGGACGCGATTTCAGATTTTTATCAATCCGTCGTATCTCTCGGCACTTAGTCGTAGTAATGGCCAAAGCGAATTCCGCTATGCGTATAGTAGGTAACGATTTATCGTGATAAAATTGCCCATTTCGTTCGTACAGGCAAGATCGCTCGACGTCGACTGGCTATAGAGCCATTACGGATTTGATTTCTACTTTAAACCGAAGGTAGGAGTAGCTCTAAAACGTACGCCGGCCTCAGCATTTTCTATACCATCGTGCGCGGACGTTAGACGAATGGCGAGACTCCGAAGAAGTAATCGTACGAAAAGCTTTTTTACATTTTGGCGAGGATGCAAGTGTTACATAAATACGAACCGACATTTCAATTTTCGATCGACCACTTGGGAATAACTACCGATCTAGATAGGAACATGTCGTTTTTATATTAGGAGCGACCCAAATGTCGCAGTAGATATGGCACTATTATGCTGAAAAAATGCTGACTAGTACGACTCTCTCTGATTCGTTGATATAAATCGGCAGATATAAATAATATGACATGTAATTTTGCACGTCTATTAACTTGTCCGACATAAAATGACCAATATTAAATGAGACACGATAACTTAATATATTATTGCTGACAGAAGTGTATTTTCTGTATTAATTCTTTTGCAAATTTTCTATTCATTCTTTTTAAGTATGTCACGACTGTCAAATTTATTCTTGAATATTTCTTTAATAGAATCATTTTTTTTTTAAAACATTTGCTAACAGCACGTTTTGTATTTTTTGTAAATTGAAGAAGTAACTATGAACCGTGTAGCTATAAAGCATCTTCGAGTTATCGCGACACCGATACGCGGGAAATTGCTGTTTACCAACAACGGTATCCGATAATCGTGAACATCCTGAATTTGTTGATCCAGTAGCTCGGTGAGCCGCGTTTGCGTTGCATCTTGCCGAAGTCCTGCTCCAGAATGACCACCGGCCTTAGTCTAGCTCAGTCGTAGCCCCCGCCGCAAGAACATCAAGTTTGCGGGTTCCCGCGGGAAACCTTGAATACCGGCTTGCTATAACCAGCGGAGCTATGTACGTCACGTAATTGCAGAGGCGCGGATATTACGCTCATGGGTCCGACTAATTATTTTCACATTTCATCGTGATTTTACTCTCTTATATATTGTTAAAGCGATGACGTGCCGCAAAAATTTCGATAATTACGCATCGCGGTAATCTATTAATATATTATTATTTCGCAGTTAGCATCTCTTCTGCGTGCGGTTAAATCTAGTATTAATATCGACATGTTGAAAATGTGAGATTCAAGCGAAATTACATGCTGCACGTTTTCTCTTTTTTCTGTTATAATCTTTCTAACCGCAGTGTTATTTTTTCTGTTTCAGGTGAGTACCAAACCCACCAATTTACTTCTAGCGCATCGCACTATCAGATTTGATACATCGTTTTGATCCGCGCACATCCTGGAGGTAAGCTTTATCTTGCTCTTTTACAATGTTTCGATAATACTGTCAGCCGATCGATCCTCGTCACCTCGTCGAGATACCTACCGACCAGCTCACGAGGCTGACCAAAGGGCGCTAAGGTCTTCTTCTTTTCGTGGCGCACTTCATAAATCCGTGTCGGACCGCTATCGGGGCGATCGCGCATCACGTCGCGTGTAAATAAATAAAGCATGAAATAATATCGGTGCCATCTCTCCGGCCCGTACAGCGGATGGCGACCATCCGCGGATAACGCCATTAATAATCGCGAGGCCCGCGAGACATCGAGGATATCAAGTAGTGGCGGGGAGGGAGGGAAAAGAAGAACAACCGCCACCGGGAAAGATACCGAAAGAAAGCGATCCCGCTATTAAACATATCACAACACGTTCCCAAGGGCAGGCCTCGTGTGACGTTGCACGCATGCTGGTTCCGGCTCTTGCGAGGAATGCCGTATAGCACGCGTGCTTTATGCAAGAAGAACGCTAAGGAAATATTATAGCTGATGAAGCGCGTGAATTAACGAAATACGACGAACCGAGATTGCTCTTGACCGGGTGTAATTAATGCCGCGGAGTTTTAATCTTGTACTTTATATGCGAGCGGCGTGTCAATTAAATTACTGTCAGTATACGCGCTTTTTATTTATGGATTCCGGTTTGCGCTTAAGGCGCGTTAAAGACGCGTATATCCTGCCTCGTTGCAATTAGGTGTTGAAGCGTACTTTGTCATGCCGGAGATATGCGGCTAATATTTACTTATTTCTTTTGTTTTATGGTGAATCTTCTGTCATACATATAACTTACAATTACGGTGCCTATATATTTCTTCGCGTCTCCCACGGTGCGAATACTTCTTTCCGTACTGCAGAAATATTCTATATTACAGGTAAATTTAGTTAATATTTGTCAGACTCTATTCTGTTATCAGCTATTACTGCGTACATTTTATATGGAAATTGCGGAATAAATATCGTGGGATATTTGTGGACGAAGAACAAAAATGCGGATAGTTTCATCGGGAAGAGTTTGTTGGCGGCGTGAGGCAGATTATTTACGCTACATATATAGCTTTCGAGTTCTTTCTGCGGCACGTAACGCTTATCGAACATGAGTAGTAGCTTGTCATCGCTCCACGTGGAGCGCGGCGTATTTAACAACTCGTATTTGCCTTGGCATTAATCCGATCCCGAAGCTCTTCGGGTTTACACGACGATCGCGCTTAAGGGATTAACGCGTAAAGCCACGCGAAACGCCGGCTCGCAGCGAGCCGTAGCGGTGAGCTAAAAAAAAAATAACAGAGTGCACATACAGGAAGTAACGCGCACCCCAGCTTCTCGCGTCGACCGGGTTTAATCTCGGGGTTCGCGAATCGGGCGACGCGACTCACGCGCGCGTACAATGTACTACCGCCCTTTATCCTATATTACTATCTGGCCCTGTGGATTCCGGATAAAAATTGTAACAGGTGTTCGCCGAGTTTATCGCCAAATCTACTTTGTTCGTTGTTTATCGATAAATTATCACTCGCAATCATAAAAGCGAAATTATTTTCTTAAAAGCAGATTGATAACGCGTTTTTTCGCAGATTGCTACGCAATTTGAATACCTGACTGTCAATTTCCCGGTTTAGCTTCCGATTTCCGGAGTTTAGGGAAAGTACTTTTTCATAGACCGTATAACACGATTGTTAATCGCGATTCCAAATTCGATACGCAGCGTGAGCGTTCTCAAGAAGCTTTCCGCCCCGTATCTTAGCTATAAATATAACTTCCGCCTGCACGCATTTAACGTCTCCCCGATACAATACATGGCGCGATACACGGACGATATTGCGTCTACTTATCCGAGGCGATATTGTATCCACGCCGCGTCGTTAAGGTGGTTCTCTTGTCGCATGGTTACACGTTTGCTCTCCCTTCACCCCTCCGCGTCCGCGGAGCGGAACGGAATACATAGATGTATAAATCAAGCCGGGTACGTTGATAGAAGCAATAAGGACTCGCGGAATGGGCATGGCAAAGAGAAGGGAAAAATGTTCGAAGATGGAGGAATTTTGCGAAGAGAAAAATCGGTAGGGGAGAGAGAAAAAGTGAGGGGGGGAGCAAAAGTGTTATACGTGCACTGCGTCGAGTTGCGGATATGGAAGCAGATCTTCGGGAGGGGAGAAATCGGCAGGGAAACGGACTTATATTGCATCGTGTGTAGTTCCAGCGTGTAGCCAAAGAATTCGAACGTAGGCTAAGGCCCGGAAGAGAGTGGAGACGAGGGAGAGGACCCGGTGGGCGAGCCGAACAACGGCTGCCAAATTAATGGGATCCTTCGTCCCACATTTCTTGATTTCTCCGACTGCGACTCTCTCTCTTTCTCTCTCTCTCTGCTTTCTTTTTCTCCCCCTTTTTCGTCCTTGGCTGTTCTTTTTCCGGTTGGTCTTCCACGCCAGGTCGCCCACCTGGCGATATTGGAACGATCGTCGAATTACCGATAAATAACTGGCTATTGAATTATTATCGGACATTCCAGTCACTGCGCGCCGGCCGACCTTATAACGCATCCCGTTGTTTGCGTCGATTCGAATATTGCTCTTAAGGGAGGTTGTTGTTTTGCTCGGTGTCTTTCGTCGTACGAAAATATATTGTTACCTCGGAAGGAGATCTGAGAATGTCGTGGCTTGTAACCGAAGGATATTTTATGCGCGTTACAGGACATTCGTCCTTTCACCTCTGAGGCGCAGAGTGACATCGGTTGTTCGCGTATCAAACCGTTGGATGTAGTGGTGAGGCGATTGCATTGGAACGTCCTTACTTTTGCCTTTCGAAGCAAGATCGAAAACGCGGTCATAACGGCGAATGCAGTCATTAAAACTTACCATGACGTAAAGCGTGTACTTGCACCGGTGTACATGCCACTGCTTTTAATTGGTAACATAAATCGCACCGTCTCAAAAACAGCCTCTTCAGTGCGAGCCGGCGCACGCGGTCGTTAATTTGTTAATAAACTTGCATGGACGAAAGACTGAGCGAATCGAATGTTAACTAATTGCGGTTATTAGTGCATCGAGCATAATATTCTGGTACGCAACATTCTCTGCAGCGTGCTTAATAATTGTCTGCCGAGCATTACTGCACGGCGCAAGGAATATCTCCGGTTAATGTACAGACGTAGGAATTGCTTTTTGTTTTCAATCACAAATTTCACTTTATTAGTGATACAATTGCAATTTAATATTAATTGTAATAACAAACGATCAGCATTATGAAAATTGAAGCACGTCACGATTTCAGCGAAATTACATTAATCATCCGTTTGTGCGAATAATGGATGCTAATGTATAAATCACCGTGGGCAACAAAGATCATTATTACAGCAAATATTTATTTACGTTTGGAAAAGTCTTTCAAAGCGGGAATTATTGAATGCCCCGCGACAACATTTCGTCCGCTACACCGTTTATTTTGTATGGCATCGTCATGCACTTTGCGTACTAAGTTAACACGTAATCTTGACGCATGGCTGGCTTGCCGGAAAAAAATTTGTATTTTATGCTCTCTCGATGTGTTGCCTTCCGAAAGCTGGATGGAGCAAGAGAGTGCGCGGGACCCGCGCGATCGGTTAGTTATTGCCGGATTCGACCTATAAATATAACGCGGCCGTTAACGCATTTATAAATTTCCAAGAGAGGCAAGAGAATCTGTGGAACCGTTTCATTGAGCTTTAATTAATGAACGCCATTACTACCTCGAGCCCTCGGCAATAATCGAGGGTCCTTTTATTATCAGCATGACTTTTTACGGCGCTAAAAATCAACGTGTCAGGTTAGAACATAATTCGCGGCGGCCCTGCGACTTGCTGTTCCGGCAAAAATTTTTACTTTATGCTCGCCTGCTGCCTCCCGAAGGTCTAAAGGTATTTATCGAAGATGCATGGCCCACGAGTGCATGTGGCCTACATAGTAGGGCAGTAGGTACCTACCGATATGGTTGGTATACGTTATCCTATGTATCCCCGTATCTACAATATGTAACTTACCCTCTCTTCTCCTCTTCTCTCCTTCTCGCTCTCTCGCTCTCACTCTCTCTCTCGCGTGCATGTATGCACATACTCGGATCACGGACACACGTACAGTTGACTCGCTGCGAATGCGCGTTCACGGGCATACCGTGGTGCATTATATACCGTGCTCGAGAAGTTCGGAGACTATAAAGAAAGATTCATGACGACGATCGGTCCATTATCAGGCTCGCGGACCAAGTTAGAGTTTTCGTTATGGTGACATTGTGAGGCTATTTTTCTTTTGGTAGTATCTCTCGAGAAAGAGCGGAGACATCTGTAATTACATATCTTTCCGCATGAAATAGAACGAGTACGAAAATAAACCTTCGATTATATTTAAAAATGTGAGAAGCACATTTATACGACACGATTCGACGAAAATTGATATTGCGACGTATAACAATGTTACGTATCGATTATTCTCGATATGTATTTAAAATATATATTGTTGGCGTCGAGAGGAGGGAAAATTATTTCTCTCGTCATAACCCATAATTAATTGATGCATAATTGACAGAAAATTCGTGTTCATTTGTTTCATTCTGTTTCGCCCGTAAAAGGCAGCGTTTGTACGTTGCGGCGATGTAATCGTCGGCATTCGATTGGTATCGCACATTTCTCGAAACAGTTTAACCTGTTTCTCCCGCCAAAGAAACGGATTCCGCAATACGAGCCTCAAACACCCGGTACACGATTTAGCCGAGCGCGAAGCGATAGCTCCAACATCGTAGACTGTGCAGGAAGGGCAAGGAAGGATGGGCCGATGTTTCACACTCCATCTCCTGCCACTCCTGGATCGTCTGTTCCTGCCTCTGGCGGCCAACCGGTGTTGGATTCTCGGTACTTGCTCCGCTCTTTTTATTTCCTTTAACCTTATTCCGCCTCTTCACCCCCGAAGCCGCGCCGCGCCACCGCGAAGGGGGAGAGGGGGAGAGATCATTTCCCGGCAAAATAATTTATATCCACTCACCGAATGCGCTGGCGAGGGAACTTATCGAGCGACCTTCGAACGGTTATCCAGGGGAGCCGCACGATGCCGACGAAGGGCCTGGAACGAACATTCGTAATGCGCCAAAGGCTTCGATCAGGATCTGTCCGAGTTATTGATGTGAAACGTGAATCACACTAAAAGGTTGCAAGAAGATGTTTTTCGAAAAATAATATTTTATGCATATTATTAATATAATAGTATGTTTATTGACACAGCTCTTAAATTGTATAATTGTGTAAAAAGAGTAAATTATTGAGAATAGTTTGTAGTATCTTCTCGATGTCGAGTGTGATTCGATGAGATACCGATGGGAAGTAAATTGCGCTCGCGTGTGAAAGTTTCGGTCCCTCCGCGTGCGCGCGCGGAGTGCAAACAAAAAGTTTTAAATCGTTCAAACGTGATCGCGGCGAAGAAGTACAGCAGCGAGGAGCAGATCTTCCTTGAGAGTTCCAGGTGTCCTTAGGACAGGGGGTGAAAGTGGAAAAGCGTAAACGTGCAAAAGAGTTACGTGTCACGAATGACACCTGCGGAATTTCCTGCGGTTTGACTTCTGCAGATTAATAAGAAACGGAGTCATTTCGGAAAGAAACATAATAGTAGCTATCTAACACGCACTAATAAGACACCGTATTCTCGTCGTAATCGCGCGAAATGGCGCACGAAAGCAAATTGGATAATTGAAAAAGCATTCGGTTCATAACTTTATGAAAACTTTATTCATTCGTGACCGGCAAATGCGGCAACTCGTGACTTCTATCAGGGAAGAGTTTATTGGGAACCAAGTTTTTCTCGAAATCGGGTCGGGGGCAAATTGAGTCGAGAGAATGAACACGATGGAATATTGAGTGGGATTATCGGTGGAAGCAGTAGTCGACATTTTTTAATACGCTGACGGGTGCGCGAGGAGCACGCGCAAGAAAAGAAATATTTCGAAGAAAATTTAATCTTTCTCGTTGTGATACGTATATTACGATGCACCGTCTCGACGTGATATTTTCTTGCGGTCGGTCTTAGCGATCTTTCGAGCCGGTATACCGGAACGCAACGGCAAGTTGGTATAATTAAAATTAAAAAGTACAACGCGCTCGCTCTTTCGTTGGATCTCGCCTTCGCGCCCTCTCATTAACGACGCGAACAATGGAGCACGCTGCAGCCTGCAATAAACACTTCTGAAATTGGTTATTTTCCTAGACGCCTTGACGAAGGTAATTGTACGTCAACCGCAGAGATTACCATCGTTATGATTGCTCTTTGTTTTTGTACTTCTTGCCTTCCACCCTTTTCCTTATTCCTTCATCTTTTGTTTCCATCTTTGCGCGGTCTCTCGCGAAGGATAGGCGCGGAGAAATTGTTTCGGCAATTTCTCGCCATGTTTCGCGCTCCAAATATCAAAAGCGGCAACGATCGAAAAGACCGCGACCCTAATTAACTCGCACCAGTCTACTTTCAATTGACAAAATAGCGCTATATTCGACGCTGTATAGCTGCATTGCTTCGTGCAATGCAAGCTTAATGCGCTCGTGAATGTCTACCTTAATCCTTTGCACGAGACATTTTATTCAAGCGAACGTTTCATCTTGCCGTGTATTTACGATGCACTTGGATTAATTGCATCGAATATTTGAAATGCAACACGATGAATGCGATATCGTTGGATAGTTCGGACTGAATTGCAGGACAGGGATGAATAAATAAAAATTGTCATTGAACAATTGATATCGCTTCGTGAATGAATATAAGCGCTTTATAAAATATATTTATGGATAATATGTGGACTAAATCCTTAGTAGATGTAACTTCAGTTCGGCTTATGTATGTACGCTCGGTTTTTTCTGCTTTCTAATAATTTTTTTCACCCAACGAAATACTCCGGATTAACGGCATAAGAAACAAAAAAAAAATAATTATTGATAACTGAATGTTCTGTCAGAATTATCTGGAGCTTTATTTTATCTTGCAATTTTATTAAAAATTATTAATAATGGAAATGTTAAATAATAAATTATTATTATATGTTTAACATAATTCTCACTTTGCATGATTGCTTTAAAATTGTTATAACATGTTGCCGCTGTATGTATTTTTAAACGGCAATTACAGCGTAAAGCGGCTTTTCTCAAAATGTGCACAGCACAGTTCTCCATCACTGCTGTTTTTCCAAGGGGAAATTACCCGTTCATAATAGATGGCATTGGCCACTTAGAAATGCAGCTTGAAACGGACAAGCGTGTGTTTTTAGGTAGGCAGTCATCTCGTAGCCGACAGCCGTGCCGCAATAAAACGCTGTGCGGATGTCGTAAAAATTAGTGGGAATTATTCATGTACTCGTAACAGTAATAATGAGTCCTCCGCGAGTTAAAAGCGCGGCCGGTCGTGCTTTTACCAATGGCAATAATAATCCTTCTTCATGGATTATGATTCCCCTTCACCGCGACTGCCGTCAACAGCGATGGGTATTTTTACGTCGTACATGCCGCAATTAATTAGGAGACCGACGTAAAAATTCATCCGGTTTCCATTTGCAACATAGTACCGAATAGGAGTCTTTAGAATCATTTGCGGTCTCCTTCGAAAAGAACCGTAATTAATCCCACCTGTCGCACAGCGAACAGCGATACCGCTCGCGATTATCGAGCAAAAATGCGGCCGTCGAGCTTGCGACACGTAATATAGCGGCCGTGATTACCTTTTCTTCCCTTTATTGCGTTCTAATTGGAAAAGCGCACTTATAAGAGAGAAGTACAAGACTTGCGGAGAAGAATGTGATTGTGAAATTCCTCTGTGATCCGCCCGAGATTCGTTATGCCGTTGCAGGGTTAATGAATGAAGAGCATAACGACGCAACGGATATATCCATTGCATGATATTAAAATTCCGTCGTCATCTTTGTGCACCGGCGAGGCGTATTTGCGCACTTTTCTCGCTCCGAGAGTAAGATGAACGCGCCGACAATAATATATGCATTATCGGAGCGTTGGACACGGTTATCACGCGATACCGATTTCTCATTCACCATCGAGCAACGCACCGCGCTGCGGCGCGCCGCGCCGCGCTGAGCCGACTCGCGCTTGCAACGGACGATAAATCGAGCTCGCGCGCTCGCGAGCCGAAGGACGCGCCGACGATTCATTAGCGGGCCACGTAAAAATCGGGAAGCTACCCTCGGCTCATTTGCAAAGCATCACGGCTTTCCCCGCAGCGGGCGCGCACGGCCGTCCTCCTCGCGGATCATTTGCCTCTCCCGTGTGCGAAGGATTTCTCGCTTTGACTTCGTCTTACGCGTCTCTCCTGCGCCGCGAGAGTAAGCGACGGTGGAAGAAGGAGCGCCTCGTGAAGCTTGGAATAAAACGACCGCGAGCGGCGAATGCGGGGAAGGGGCGTAGGTAGGGGGACTCATCAGTTAATGGAGGCCGCAATTAATAACGCCGGAGTCGTTTATCACTCCGATCCGCGACTTATCCTCGCGTACTTCGCAGCCGGCCAGGCGGGGGGTTTCTCTCTTCCTAACCTCCTGTCCCCGCTCGTTTCATCTCTCTTCTTGATCCTAAGATACAACGCTTCCCGAAGTGAGCCCTGAAGACGGCTGTCTGTACCACCGCGCGCGCTGGTAGCACCTTCGATACCTTCGAGGGAGTTTCCGTAATACATCCGGCAGATGCAATAATGAAGCGTCTCACGCTGTCGGATAAAGGTAGACGTTAGTCGCTAAGAAAAGGGGAAGAAAGAGATTGATAGAACTGAAACGGTAACGTGAGCGCGAAGCGACGATACGATGATCGAATGCAATTCGCTGGTTATCCAATTCCATGCGCGTGAGCGGAAAAGCGTGATCTGTGAAAGTGAAAATGTTTTTCTAGCGCAATTCTCTGCGAACTGCGGTATATATTCTATAACATCGATGGAAATAAACGTTAAATTGCGAAAGTATTTATTCGCGCATCCGTCAATATTAATTCTCGTCGCCCGCGCGCGCGAGCGCTTTGTGTTTTTTTTGCTATCAAATATTTAATATATTCTACAGAATTTGTTATATAGTTATAACATTGTGCAGTTCCGTGCCTAGATAACTGCATAGCGAGATTTTAATCCACATACCGCTTCGGACATGTCAATTTGTACAGTATTTTTCATTCTTCACTTCCAAATATTAAATATTTTTTACTGATTTTGTTATATTATATTAAACTGCAATGCGACGGTGTCAAACGAGAGCGTATAAAATTGTCACTCAATGGGATTCTTTTCCAGTGTTTTGCACTATTTACTTTTAAATATTGAATATATTTCTATAAATTTTATTATGCCACATTGAACTATGTTATTTTGTAACACTGCTAAAGATTTAATATTACGAATCAATGGGCTTTTTGCTGTGCGTGCTTGTCATTATTTATTTTATAATATTTAATCTGCTACTCTGATTTTATTTTATCGTGCGCAAAACCGTACGATTCTCTCGACCGTTAGACAGAAAAATTTAATCATAAAATTTTAGTATATTTAAAGTAATCACTTTATTCGCTGACGTTAAAAAATGATTTCTGCATTACGTACACATTTTTACATTTCGCAATCAGTGAGGAGCATTGTCGCCGGTATTACAAGAGATATAGAAGCTCGTCTATACGGTGATCTTAGAAACATCTTCCCGAGGAATCTTTTGAGATGTTTCGTAATATCCGGATTGCCAGTGAAATGGACGGTTAAGAGCATCAAAACGGCTTGCTTTTCTGTAGAGTGCACTCGGCGGTATGAATCGTATCGGAAAGAGCGGGCGAGAGCGGAAAAGAGAGAAAAGTGTCAGTACGGAAAGAGACAAGAAATGTCAGACGGATTTAAGAGGCGAGGACGAGGAAGGGAATCGAGTTCTTCGCTAATTAAGTGATCGCATTGATTCGCAGCAGAACCAAGCACCACATTTGCATATCCCGATCGTTGTTTTGCACGCTATTTCATGTTCGATGCTCGAACGGCAGCCGGTTCGGACACGCGGTTCCACGAACGAGCCGAATTTGGCGGCTCGAAACGATCGCTCGTATCCGCCTACCTTGTAAGAGAAAGTATCATCCGTGTAGAAGCGAATCGCGCACGGCGAGACGCTGAGAAATCACCTCCGAGTTCTCGTCTGGCGTGCCAGGTTGCGCGTAGCACGTGGTGGCTTGTAAACCGATCATACAAATTAATGGTTATTACTCGAACATTACGTCGAGAGGTATATCGCGCTTTGGGAAGGGAAGCGGGCGGCGAAGGGGAGGATTACGATGTAGCCGAAGTCGGTCTTGTTGTTCCGAGGTCACCAGACGAGTTCGCAGATGCACCGGAGGGTGCAGCTGAGAGTGCATACGTGGGCAGCGGCGAATGCGCGTTACTGTAATGCACAACAGTGATATTGATTAACAGCCCCAAGTTTTCGGATGTACGAGCTGAGTGCTTTCGCATGATGAAGGGTGTTGTGTGTGGGTCGGTTGGTTTTGGCGAGGAGTACATTCGGTAATCCCGCATGTCGGCGTGCATTGCACTTCCAGTATACATTTCTTCGACGGTGGATTTGAGTGAAAACATATGTTACGCTCGCTAAATTACTACGAATGTTATGACGGAAATGATTTTATCTCTGAATTCAACATCAGCGAACAATTCATCTTAGCATTTCGAGAATGTCAGCATCATGCGTTTGCGTTTTACAGCTGGAATTTCTCAGTAATGAAATATCTCAATAGTTCAAATTGACGTAAGAAGGAAATTTTATTCAGTTATCAATATTGATAATATTTATAGTTTATTGTGTTTAGAAGATTGGAATAATACGATTTCAGAAAACTGCACGCGCGCATAAAAATGCTCTTTTGCTATACAAGCTTTTTACTCGATTAACTTGCTTGAAGACACTTTGCCACTATCGAAGAAAATGTAACGAAAGCTCTTCACAAGCCTGCTTGGTAGGATCTTCCAATTAAAGGATTAAAATAAATCTATACTTGCAACTGTCACGATAAGGATCGAACCGATCTCTAAACCGGTCGACTTAAGTTAAAGTTTGCTCGAGCGAGAATGGTGTCAAGAAATTTCAATTTATCCCTTTCAAATATAAAGCTGTCACCTTTATTCGCAACTTGTGATGTATTGTACTTTAGTATATAGTATATTTTTGTATATCGACGTTTATTAAACGAAAGCTCATTTCCATAGGAAATCGAATTGCTCTTACAACTTTTAATTTGAATTTTGCACGAAAAATTTTTCCGTCGCTTACAATTACATATATTTACAATAGAAATACTTATAATTTAGTCGCGCGTATGCATTTTATACGTGCGCCAAACTAACCGAACCGTGATTACAACTCAATTACCAATTAGTCACGTTACACGGTGCTTATCAAAGCGAAAAAAAAGCTAATAGTGATCGGTGGATCCTTTCCTCATTCCCTCCTTCGCTCTCTCGTTTGGTCTGTAAGCAGCAGACTTGCCCTTCTCGCCGGTTAACTTTTTACTCTCGCTCATTTCCTCTCTGCCGGCTTGTGGCATTTCGTTTTCACGCATCTCGATCCGCCTCTTTTTCCCTCGCTGGTCACTTTCCTCTCTGTCTTTTCTCACATATTGAGACATAAAATCGATGAGTTTTTACACCAGTTACTTAACTGGCTCTCCGAGCCTTCAAGACTAAAGGGAGTTTCGACGCTGGTGCAGCAGAAGCACGTATTTATACGTCCGTAAGGACGGTATCGGGAGCCTTCCTCTCGACGGCCCGCACGTCAGGAATCGGCAATCGCAAAGAGCGGCGAGCGGTTTCATCGGAGAACTGGTTCTTAGCGCAACGAGCGTTATCTACGTCCGCGTATGCGATTTACGATTCGCGTCTTGCCATTATTGACGAGGAAATACAGGCAAAAATACGCGTGAGAATGTTTGTCTTTAAATTCTTAGTTGAATTTCTTAGCTAGGGCTTCTTGTGAGTTCTATGTGTGTGCCTGATTATTTCAACATCAATGATGCGTATAATATAAAGCAAGAATTATAAACTGTAGATTTAATTATTCCGTTGCATTTATTCGATTGATTTTTCGCTTTCTTACATTAGTTGCATTTAATATTTTAGCAATGTTAAAATTTTTTATATTATCGGGTATTAGAGAACGTTTAAAGGCAGGAACATTTACAATTCCGCTACGGAAGGGTACTTCGCTTTTCCTGCAAAGGTAGAAGAGCCCTCGACGAATTTTGTACAGGGGCTATTCGTTCTCGTTAAGGACCGAAAATCGAGTTTTTTTTTCTCTTCGACACGAGTGTCATTATTATCTCCTTCGTCGATAATGCCGAGAGACACTCGACAGTCGCTAATAACTGCACCTTCACCTCTCATGTTTATTCGCCCGTCTGCCGTTCCTTTCGTCTTGTTATCGAGTCCCACACATTTACGAAAGCATCTGTGCGAAGAGGCATTGACCGATTATTTTATTTTCATTTTGATATTAAAATGAAAAAAAAATTAGAGAATATCAAGAGAGAGAGAAACAAAATATAAACATTACAGCTATATTTTCACAGTTTACGTTATAATTTTGTGTATGCTTTTATCTTAAAAATAGAAAGAGTAAAAGGAAAACGGAAACAGAGAGTAAGCCAGGAAAGAGCAAAACAAAGAAATTGTACGAGTGGAGAAATGATAAAGGAAGTAGCTGGAAAGAGAGAAGGAAGGATCGGCTTTCATGTCAAGCGGCAGTAAATTTGCGCGATCGCGATGTAGAAGCGGCCGACTTCTTCTGCACCTCACCCTTAATCTGCACATCGGACTACCTAAATTGGCTTGAGCAAAGCTAATCTTGACGGCGTTATCAATTAGTCGCGTTGCAGATAGCACGCCGGGAGCTGTCGGCAAACATTTATCGTATTTTTCAACTTTCGGAAGTTGGTCCGACACTCCTTACGAAAGGCTTACGAGTGAAATTTTTATTTATATTGATTTTTCTTCACGACTGCAGGGATATTTCAGCGATGTATTAAATAAATTTCTTCCAGTGTTATAAACACATGGCTGAAAATAGAATAAAATTTTTTATTCTCATACTAATCACATTTGCGTCAGTGTGTCTAAATAGAAACATGACATTACTGGAAATAGTAATTTTCATACTGACACTCTTGCAATCAGCACGTTTAAATCATGCTCGCGATTTTCGCATGTTCATGCCGAGACTCATAATAATCAAATTTGAACTCGCGGACTCACGTATGCACTGTGGGTTTTATCAAGATGTGATTCAACGCTGGGTATTCATGCGAGAGTGATGGAGGCTCGGGAAGTCGTTACGTATACGAATGAAATCCGGTAATGTACTCCGATCTCGATAGTGACTCGTGTACATCGCTAAGGCCGGTTCGCTCCGCGACCGTATCTCTCGCACAGCACCGGGCGTATGGGATAAGATACTACCGAGGAACGAAACCAAAGAGCAGTGGTTAGCCTCGTTCAGTTAGTCCACGCGACGGCGGCGGAGGCGGCGCACAGTGCGAATGAACGCAGTAAATATATTCTTATCTATTCGCCCAAAAAGTTCAGCCGAGCCGCTAATTAAAGGTATAACCATTCCGCTGGCCCTGCCCTCCCGGTCGCCATGGAATTCTCAAGTTGTCGCGATATGGAGAAAGGACGGAGAGAAAGAGAAAGATAGAGAGGGAGAGGGAGAGAAAAAAGAAGTGCGAGAGCAGACCGGGGTCGGCGTGGCGCTTAAATCGGTCTTGGGATTTATTATGAGGCAACAAAATGCTCCCAGCGGCGTGTAACGTCGTCGCCATTCTTTTTCCGAGCGAGTTTTTGCCCCGGTCGGACTTTTTAAATTTCCAAACAGCGTCTTTTCCTCGCATAATTTGCGTCGCGCAGCCGGTACTGTTTCCCCGAGGCTGGCGCAATAACGCCGAACGCCTTGTATTAATTTCGGTGCGCGTAGCATTCAGCCGGCTCGCGTTACGTCCGGTATAAATGGTTATCGTCGTATTAATCGCTGTATTGCACGCAAAAAGGATTCAGCCGAGCCGAACACGAAATTAAAGCCGATGTCGATCCTGCGCTTGATAAAGCGATGATAAATTTTTCTTTGTGCTACCCACGAGAGATTCGTATCTTGTGAACATTTATAAGATAACGCTGGCTTGTCGACAGTCGCGTTACCAAGTCACGTTGCTAAATAAGATTTTGCACCGCGTATTAGATGTACGATTTATTACACTTGCTCCTTTTACTTGATGTTCATGACATATTTAGCGCGATGAGTAGGTTTGCGAACTGCGGAATTTCCAGATATTTAAGCAGATAGTCAGCATAAAAGGAATATCGTGTATTGTAGAAACTACAGATCTAACTGTAACAGTTTTGCGGCAAGTGTAGTCGTAACTCTATTCAAACTGCACTTGTGTACTGGGCCAGGTTAGAGAGAACAACCCTCAGAGACTTATCGTACTTGAAAACTGACACTAATTAACCCCGTGAGACTGTAGGCTGCGGTAGTTAAACTATCTGCCTTGGGTGGCAAATGAAAATTATGTCGCGCACGCGCGAAGTTTCCTATCACGTGTATGCATGCTCGGCTCTGTCAAAAATTAATTTACTGTTATCTTATCTACAAAGCAATTATGCAATCGATTGCGAGCCCTTCTGAGTGACTGCTGGCAGCAGCATGATAAATGGAATGTCGCCGAGAGATAAAGAAAAATAAAGATTTTGCACATATAGAATTAACAAATTTTTAACTACTAAAATTTTGAAGTATATCGAGTGAATCTTTATAGTATTAAAAATAAAGACAAGATTTTAATAAATAGTTCTTACAGCTATGTTTAGAAATTAGAAATATGTAACTTAATCATTCAAACATATTCCTGATGATTTGTTAAGTTTTTTTTAAATTAATTTTTTTAGAAATGCATAGCACGAATTAGAAAATTAATTGCAATTTACATGAGGGATTTAATGGTTATTACTTACCGCTCTGTTGTCATTTGTCATATATTTACGTTCACTTTTACAAATACGAATAATTCGTACAAAATTATGAGATGTGTAATAGTCGTTGAGTTGTAAGTAATTGGTTGTGAAAAGCTTTTCTTAAATCAATTCTTACTTCTTATTTTAAGACTAAAATATTCAGTATTGAAAATTAATGTACGGAAGGTGATGTTTATCTGAGAAGTTGTAAGAAAATGTAAATTTCAAAATTGATCGAAGAATTTACAAATGGAACTGAAAGGAGAAACCATAGTTTCGAGACTTCTATATATATATCTCTTTGGAATTGGAAGTGGCACGGGCTGAGTTGAGTGATCTACGAGCACTCGACACGCTCCGGGGCAACAAATGCGCTTCGCTACGATTTCACGGCGGGTGGTACGTCGCACTGGTGACAGCTTGCCTTTTCGTTTCCTCTTTACACGATCGCGGAACATCTATGAACGTTATCGTGTCCCGTTTCAGACATAGTTGCGATCTCATAAGCGATCAACATATCGGGTAGGATTATTGTTTGATTAATGATGTTATTTACGATTTGTCTCTTACTGGCATGTTTTTCTTTCCTTTTTTTCAGTGTAATCGCCAAATTTTGTTTTTATTTCAACATATGTCAAAGCATTTCTTTGAAAAATTATCATAAATTTTACAGAAGGAAGATATATGTATTTATGTACACCATCGCGCATAATGCATAAAATATTCTTGTTCGTGTACAGGAAGTGAAATTGCAATAAAAAGATTAATGACGCATAGAGATATTTCGAAGCATTTTTTACGTGGCTGGAATAAAAGTCTTCGAGGTCAGTGACATATCCGTGCCGTTGAACCGTCAGTGGTTTGAACGAATGCCACCGACCCGACGAATTCCGCTTTAATTGGCGAGATTCCGGCAATACCGGTATATCGTTTGAAATCTTTATGTCAGAATGCTTAATTGCGCGACCCGGCTTGCAGCGTGGTTCGTGCACCACGAAACTGCATTTTCCCTCTGGCGGATATATCTTTAGTACTATTCAGTTCTGCAGCAAAGGGAGCAGAAAGGGCGTTGGTTCTGGATCTGTAATCGCGTTGACAAATGGCGCCCCCGAAGCGATAAATTGTTCTCTAGTTTGTAGCTTCTAGCGTCGATTACACTATCGCAGTAATTATAGCGCAGCATGTATGGCGAGGAGAATCTCATTAAAAAGCTCGAGAATAGGAATTATCGATTAAGTGCGGACAATTGTTGCATTGAAAACATTGCTATTCATCTCATATTGATTTTATTCTTCTTTCATATAATATATTGAGATAAATTAATTTCCAAAACACTCTTTTGTAAAAATACGTAACAATAAAAAATGTAACATGCATTGTTTAGCATGCAGAAGAAAAAAAAGCAGCGGCAGACACAAATAAATTTTCTGTCCGGCGTTATCTTGATGAATATTTTTATTGGAGCGTATCGGAAATTTGTACATAATAACGCCATCAATATTTTATGTGGCAGAATAGAAAGTTTTTCCAATTTGTGCGAACAGAACTTGAAAAATATTTCAGTGTTGATATTGCCAGATCTCGTGCGCGGCGGAACTTAGCACGGTGAAACTCCTTCGTCAGGGAAGTAGCGTGATGCAATGTCGTAAGGTTAAGCACCGCCGAAGCTAACTATAACTGATGAACGTTCTTTTTTCTTGTGGGTGGTTCGCTTATTATTACACGTGGTTTTGGAAAATTGCCGGAATCTGGAAAATCTTTTCTAGATAAGGCGATTAAGAACGCGCGGTGTATGTACGGTTTGTTAACGTGTCACTATTGTATTGTAATGCGTATGATTAAGCATGTTTTTTCCAATGTATGTGCACGGCCTAAATAGTTTATTACGTATTCCCGAAGATGTTAGAAACGAGTTTACGTGACTCGATACTTTTGCTGGCCAACAACCTAATCGGTCGAGTCGTTTAACGAAATGAACGATGCAGGGAAACATCATAATTTCGATTGTCATTCACGTCGTTTAAGCGTATAACGCGGGGATAAATATTGTCGCATATACACGCACATATTTTTGCAGCGAAATGTTTAAAATAGAAGGTAGCTTTCCGCCATTTCTCCCATTCGCGGGCAATCCGCGTGATATTCGCGATGTAATTACTTCCTGCAAACGTGAAACCTCGAATGCCGCCCAATCTGCGTTTCGGCCGGTAGCACAGCCGTGAAGCCCGACGAAAACCCATTCGGAAAATTTATAATATAATAACGTAATTTCGCAACCCGCACACGGAACGTGACCGATCATTTATTGTCGGTCGAGGAGATCACCGCCGGCGCAATCGACGGACATTAATTTCCCGGCTTCGGTCGGTCGATGCGGTTCGCTTATTTTCAGCTTTGAGACGAGCTCTCGCTAATTCATTAAAGTATTTTACGAGGGCTCAGGCATAGGGCCGCGTACCTGAAATAAGCTGTCATTCTCAATTCACTTAGCTGCATCCGACCGCTGTATTCCAGCGCGATCTTTTACGTCTCCCGAATGGCATCTTCACACGCATGCGGTATGCAAATGCGCTATGACTATGTTGCATCTTTGGCGCCGCTTGTACACGCGCGTAAATACTACGCTACGTACTTTTCGCTCGTTTTATGCTCACTCCTGCATGCATCGCGCGCATGACTGCTTGTGCGCGTGTATAATATTCTTCTCTAGTCTCTCTGTGTAGTTGCGGTTTGCTCTCATTGCGCACTTGAAGCACGCCGCCGCGAGCGCACGTCCATGATACGCGCACTACACAACACTCGACAAACACTCGAATTACATTAGAAGAAGAGAAGAGAGAAAAGGAAGTCCATCGCAATAGGAAATTTGATGACTATCGCTAATTACATTCGCGTTTAAAAATTTGCATAAAAATTCTCGTTTGTAGGAGAAAATTACGAGGTCTATTTATTCAAAAGTTATCACGACCATCGCGTGTTTCTCAAATGGTTCCCTTTCTTTACCTACTTACGTAGTATCTATTGTTAAAAGGAAATTGGTCAGGGACGCTCTGTAGAGGCGCGTGATGTCGTTAACCAAGTATTACCCTCGCGTGTGCACTTCTCTCCAACGTTTAAGCTTGGCTGACGGCCATTGCGTTCCACGCGAAATGCACTCGCACTTATTTACGTTCTCGAGGTAACCTCTCGGTGTATCACTGACCTTGTAAGCGTCAATTCACCGGTTGCCGCCTCGCCGTGTCACCGCCGAGTTTTACGGCACCCGAGCGAAATTTACTTCCGGCTTCTCGTCGACTGATTTAATTACTCACCAACCGCGCCGGTCGTTTAATCATCCGCGATGTAACCGGCCGGCTCGAACGTGTCGAATGCATCCTGCGTCGGAAGTCCTCCGTCGACTTCTCTCGTCTCTCAGGACGGAGAGCTATTAATCTCCGTAGCGCCGCGGATGAGCTCGAGGAAGCTTGAGCTACTTCCGAGAAGCAACTCTTGGAGGAACTCGGAGCTACCTCGACGATCGCAAAACGTTATCGCGAAAGGTGTTGCGAGATTGCTGCAGCAGCAACGGCAGGTGCTGCAAACGCAGCAGACCCTGTGAGGGTGACAACATTCTCGAATGACTTCAGGCGTGCAACCGCACTGTCCGCTTCATTAACCGGCGTGTCTTTACTTTGGTCGATGTCTGAATATTGATGAAAAACGAGAGTGCCACGCGCTTGCTGAATCAACTACATTGTTTCTTACATGACTTGCTAAGCAGAGAAAAAAAGATGAACATGTCTACAGTTGATATCGCCGCAAAATAAGATATTATCAATGTAACGGACAATCGAATTTTTAATAAACGTACAGAGTAAAATATATATATATATATATATATTGCTGGATAGCGGCAAGCTCTCCCCCCCCCCCGTGAATAATTCGATTTATTTCGCGCGAGTTTGGCAACGGACGGGAATAATATTTATTCGAAAAATATTTTTTTCCCAAGTCACGCGAGATCATCTGGCAAAATGTTCATTTAGTTTATATAATGCTAAAGCAAACACGCTGTGTTAGATACATAGCGCTTGTGCGAAATATACTGCGTTCAATGTAAAATAGAATAAACACAGCATTGTTGGTTTTCGTTTCGCGTTTCGATGGTCGAGCTAAAATATCTCGCAGCTGTTCTTTTATCTCGAACGATCGGATATATGTCGTAAGATAAAACGCAATTATTCGCTTCATAGGCGGAATAGAATCGTCGATTGACATTCTCGGTTTTCTTTTAATCCAGCGAGATAATCTCGAATGACTCGGAGTCACAGAAACGGCGTCGTCATTGCCATCGTAACTCTATTAACGTCACGCTAAGCGAGATATAGTAGAGTCTGAAAAACACGTGTTCCGCTTAGTTCGTCGTGGTGCGCGTGCGCGAGCTGCGACCACAGAAAGAGAGATCGAGGAGCCGGCGAGGGGAGCGAGATAGGTTCGAGGGTTGGAGCCGTGGGGTAAGAAATGCGGAAAGAAAGCGTGGACACGGTCGACGGTGGTCAGCGAACGGGGTAGACCCACGACTATTAGTCACCTGCCCTCCTCTCCTCCGACTCTCTCGCTTCCGGTTTCCGCTGCAATCACTACGTAACTCACCCCTTCTTCCCCGTCTGCACGTTTCCCGACCGTCTCCTCGCGCCCCTCTTCCCCACGGGAGCCGATATAGCACCCCGCCCTTATCTCGTCGCGCTGCCGATCGGTCTTACGCGAGGGATGGTTCGATTACTCTTGCACGACGCTTACTATCTTATTCTCGAGCCGTTTCTCTTTTTACCGCCTCGTCATTTCTTATAGAAACGGCCCATCGATCCCACCCACGGTTACGTCCTCTTCTTGCTCGGCGTGCTATCGCTGCCACGTATATCTTCTCTAATGCCGGGTGATAATACGATTGGCCAAGTGTGCCAGAGATATCGCGCCGCCATCGTTGCTAAATTATTAGTAATACCTGTATGCATACACGTGTAACGCCGCGATAAAGTATGAGGTATTGCGCTGACGTAATTCGCTGATGTTACAACCATGATTTTCGTATGAAATAGGATAGAATAACAATAATTTTCTTGGAACACTTACTGGAATAAACGAAAGAAAAGTTCTCGATTGTGCGGAAAATGAAAATGCGGGAGATGATTGCAAATAGGAGCAATTATGGCTTAAGTGGAGAATTATAATTTATATGATATACATAGGATGGAAATAATGACTGCTAATCATGATAATCGAATTTATTTTTGGCTTATGAAACCGGATACACGCCTCCATTAAAGTCCTTCGAAACTTTATTCTGCTCTCTTTGCCTCTCGTTCTCGAGCTGAGAAGACGTCGCGATGCGACGAGAGGAAACGCAATTGTGGCAATTTCTTCAACGTGCTCTCACATTACGCCATTATACAAAGTATCCTGAGCAGTACAGCGCGACTTAATTTTTCACCGCTCAGCGTGATGCCGACGAAAGACTCGTGGAAAGTTAAGATAGGGCAGATTCTCGACATATTTGCGCGATAACTCCCATTGCCGGATATGATGTTCTCGAAAGAGTGCTCGCTCTGGCCATGCCGCGCGACATGGTTTTCTTAATGCAGAGCAAAAGTTTGTTTCTATCCGTCTGAAATCCTGCGAATTGCAAAGAAGAGTGCTGCACGCACTTTCGAGTTTGCGGATGCTTCGACTGCTTATTCTTTTTTGCGGGGAAAAGTAAAAACTTGCTGAAAAGGAAAGTGATGATTATGATAGACGATTTCCCCTGCGGAAGGAAGTTTATTCAGAAAGTGATAATGGAAGAAGACGGTTAACTTTAGATTTAACTTTAACTTTAGAGTTCCTGCGATGGATATATTTTCTTGCTGGTACACGATGCGATTATTGCAGTCTTAAAGCGTCATTCCTTTCGTTTGTGTGTTAGAATAATTTAGCGTTGAATTTTGCGCCAAGTTAAATATACTTTGCTGTGTGCCTCGGGTATATGTATACACCATAACCGATAGCCAAAGCAATATTATTCTCGTTATTGTTGTATGTAATCTGTACATACACACACACACACGCAAACACACACACACACACACACACACAATAACACATACCATCTAGTCTTTTGAAGACAAAGCAGATAAATTAAATTAATAAATATACTATTTTACGGATCAATAGTTTCATAAAGCAAGTTGATGTTCACATAAACTTAAATATAAATTTTATAATATAGTTTTAAAAAAATTAAATCAAACAATCATAAAAATAATTTTATACTTTAATAAATATCTAAAAGCAGATTCCGTTGTCAGCAAAAAAACTGCGAGTACTTTGTACTTACGGTAACGGTACGCGGATATTCCGCCGACTTTCAATGTTCCGCATATCGGCGTATGCATACATCTGCTCGCGTAGCAGCCCCTTCTTCGTTCTGCGACTTGTCCGCTTTCTTTAAAACCCGGCACGGAAAGAAGGACGAAATTTTCTATTTGCCTAGAAATGCGGAATACTATCTACGCCGTCGACGGCTCAGCATACACGTAGGTGCAGATGCAGCCGTGTGGTCGCAAGTGTCGCCCGAGGGACAACACGTGTGCAACCTGGGCTTCTCTCTATGCTTATACCCGTCCTACTAGACTGTGTTCGGTTGAGCGATGAAACTATGTCGTCGTCCGCGACTTTGTCACATGGAATTTTCTTTGTTTTTCTTTTTTTAAGTTGCGTCTTTTTGCGGAAGTCGTAGTAAAATACACGACATTTTCAAGAGTGAAATATACGGGGTTTCTCAAGATCGTCAACATTTTCAATTCTTTAATAAATCTACTCTAATTCTGTTATATACATAAATGATAAAATAATTATAATTCTATTATAAAATAAGATTTTTATAATATTTCAAGTGTCTATTGCAGTATTATGATGGTGAAAATCTCTTTAGTTTCTACGAAAACGTTTAAGAATAATGGGTTAAAGATAGTCTATCTATAGCAGCGTACCACTTATTGTATAAATCCATTATAACAATCGTCTAAAGTGACCAAGAACATCCGCCATTCTATTGATTGTTTCGCCTTAGTCAGCACTTGTAATCGTCGGCGAGATGACACAATTCCTGTCGAAGTCGCATTACGTCTACTGTAGGTAATCGCCGACTTGTCTACCGTCAAAGGGCGGTGGCGCGTTTAATGGGATCCGCTAAGGACAAGAGGACGGCTTTGCTTCCATTTTCCTCGATGTTAACAGTACGCATTATGGCTGTAATTGCGTTTCGATGGTTCGAAATGTCAATACGCTCGATACACTTCTCGTTCGACGACGCGTCTCCGCAATGGGAATTAATGCCGTTGTCGAGAAGCATCGCTAATACGCGTCTTGAACGAGGCTTGCCTCGCTCGCTTCTCTTTTCCTCTTGACGTCCCTTCTGATCATCCTCGCGTATCTTACGGAGCGCATCTGCGTGCATGCTACGTACTTCAGGGGTACTTCAGGTTACGAGAGCGCTGCAATTGCACGGTATGACGGCACGAGTATGCGAAGATCCTCGTTAGTACGGCGAGCAATGTCTAGTTTACGTAGCAAAATATGAAAAGCGAGACTAGCAAAATCAAGAAAACAGCTTGGTAAGCAGAGGAGCGCGGTTTGTCCTTTTCCGTGCCTCTCCATCTCTTTCTCTCTCATTCTCTCTCTCTCTCTCTCTCTCTCTCTCTCTCTCTCTCTCTCTGTGGTCTTAGCATTTGCGCCATATCGGTGCACGTGCATCAACGAAGCTACTTCCTTTTCGTCGTAAACCTGTACCCCGCTCTCTCATTTGCGCTTTAATCTAGTAATTAGCAGTTTCACTTAGGAGGTGGTAACAACTGTGATTAGCAACCTGGAGAAATTTCACACTAAGCGAAATTTTCCGCTACCATTGGCAAAATAATACATCTAATAGAATGGGTTTATGCAATATGCGCAATATTATATACGATTGGTTCGCAAGCCAATTAATTCGATTCTTACGATTAGCCGGTGAAATTAATTTCATTTAAATTTATGGTTGACCTATTTTGGAATGATGATAATTAGTGAGAATAATAGCTATTGAACTTCAGATTTACGCAGCAATACATTATTGAAGTACCTGAATTGCGCCGCGTCATTTAACTAACAGAATGACGCAAAAATGTTCAGAATTGGACGCGATCTTAATGTTCGCCGACGTCTAGGCTACTTTGTCGCAGAGTAAACTCTCTCTCTCTCTCTCTCTCTCTTTGCCCCGTAGCGCAGAACGAAACTAATGCCGCCATTTCCACTTTGTCCACTCGAGTTCTTACGCGCCTATTCTTCTCGAATGTCCGTCCCGTTCCTCTTTGAGCGAATCTAGCGGAAGAGACCGCATTTATCGTCTAGCGCGCACACACAACCGCCGCGAAACTGCGGAGCAAGATACGGGCGAGATGAATATACGACGTGCATTAGCGTAAAACGCTGACCACGTCGTCGTCGTCGTCATCGTCATCCTCCAGTAAGAGTCTCCGCGCTCAGTTGAACCTATAAAGAGCAGTGCGAGCCCTCGAGGTACCGTCGGCCGTCGTCCTCGATGACGACGACGACGACGACGACGACGTCGATGCAATGACAGTCGTTGTTCGATGGGTCAGAATAGAGACATTTCTTGCCGATGCCGTTCCACGGAGAATGAAAGGAGGTCGGAGGGAAACGTTTAGCCCCATTAATCACATTATCTGAGCGACGAGGTTTTGTCGTTTCACGTTCGGCGAGCACGATTCGCTCCGAGCTGACTCGCTCGGCTTCCTGCCCGCAGCGCGGTCTACTCTTAGAATCGCGACTGGGCGAAACGTATTCCGTTTCTTGCATCCGGCGACTGTATGCGGAAACCAGACATTGAACCGTTGTCAATTGCAATTAAAACTGTCGTTCATTGTTCATAAATAATTTATCACGCTAAAAATTTATTTGCAAGACAATTATAAATTTCCAGGATTACATATCTTTATACATACACATATATATATATAATTTTTTACATATATATTTGTATATTTATACATTTATTTATATATTTATACATGAATGGATATTGCTTTCGTAGCTTCTTGCGTTCATTGTTGTAGATCACACACGAAAATATTTATTACAATTTGCAGCAAAGGGCTTTTCAAGTGACATGTCTGTCAGCCAGATTAGAATCTACGCGCTTTTGCTTTGTGTATCTAAAACGGCCGCTATGTATAATAGAATGACGGGATGCGTTTGGCCGCAAGGACGAGGTGCATTCGTATTCATACGGAAGGTCGCACGAGGGTATACGTAAGTACCCGCGTAAGTTAGGGAGTTTGCAGAGGGCAGAGCCAGTAGCGGACCGTGGGCGCAGAAGAGAAGACAGAACTCGGTTTGATATATGGCTACAAGTTCTCCTCCGGGCGAGGAAGTGGGAACAGAATCCAGGCGCAATTCTCTCCTTCCCTGACCCCCCGGCTCGTCGTTCCCGTTTGCTTTCCCCTCGTTCGTCCACTTCCTCTGGTCACTGCTCGGGCGATCTCGAGAAACCTTGGACGCGAGTTAAGACGTATGAACACATTTGTACAGCATCCATCACACGCGCGGATGAAACATGGCATGAACGTTACGGGAGGTGCGATGAAAACGCGATGACAGAATGGAGGTAGTAGTATACCCCGTAAAGTCGTCCGCGGACTTATGTCTTGTGTCAAACTCGATGTGAGCGCCGAGGGAAAGCGATGTTCTCGGGACGGTATTCCGGCACTTTGATAGTTCGTCCGGGCGCAATTTCTCGCGAAAACGCGATAGCGCGCGACTCTAGCTTCAGCAATGGGTTGCAGTTGCGTTCGCGACGCGTTTTAAAATTACGATAATAAAAGGCACCTTTAATTAGCCAATTAATATGCATAGCGTGACGAACGGTCACATAATGAATAAATGTTTTAATTAACAGCAGTAAACAAATATTTAATAAATTTTAAATAACATCAATTAGTCAGTCGGTGAAATCATTTGTAGAGCTCATCGACGAAGCCTAATGGTTTGTCGCAAAATAAACTTCAATTTAATTCTTACGAATATTAGCGGTAATATTATATAGAATTGCACGAATGTGTGTCACTGTTGTTTAGCTTCGCCGACTATACACGTCGGATTTGCATGCATCGCTACGCTGGCACTTTATCTCGTCTCGGCAAGCGCTTAGGCTGCTCGGTCGCGCGAACACGCGCGAAGAAATCATATCGAGTCGCGCGCCACAAGGACAAGTTACACAGCGAGAAGTCGGCCGGGGAAACTAAACTCCGCGAAACTAAACTAATTTGCTGGAACTTTTATTAATATGCAACTTCGCCGGGGGATAAACAAACGCCGGAGATAACGTCTGCCCGCTCCGCGCAGGGCTGCCAGCGGCGGCGAGAGTCACCGGGGCGACCGGGTGTGTATAGCGGTTTATCCATTACACCAGTTTATCCAAGCTAGCGACATACCACCCATTGGAGCAACACAGTTGTCGTTGTCGTCGTCGTCGTCGTCGTTGCACGGTTTTCCGTTATGCAGAGGCGCTCGCTCTGTGTAGAGCGAACCACGTGCTCCGATAATAGTCGCGACTTACTTGTCAATATTAACTTACTGCAGCATTCACTATGTATCGATACGATCGTTTTATCGACACGCCGACCGATCCGATATTCTCCTTTTGATCGTGCAATTCGAACTTGAGCGAGATTGAGTGCCGGTGTCACTCGATGCGTTTAAGATTAAACGCGGTCGACGTTGGATGTTTAAAGGGAGATCGACTTCATCGATCTGCAGCGACGATCGCACCGACGTGATGCCTCCCAGCGTGATTCGTGATCACGGCTATTAAAATCGATTTCAATATCGAAATCTCCGTTGATATGATACGACCGCGCTGCACTTGCGGAGATTTATGATCGCACCGGGTTTTTTTGAGCGCGCGGAGTTAAACGATGGTTTGCATAAATCAATATTAATAATCGCTGATAGCCATAAATATATACCGTGCGCGAGAACGTAGCGAGAAAATTCACCTGAGGACTCTGGGACGTTGGAGTTTCGAGAAATTGATTTTTATGTCTGATTACACCGATCGCGCGTACACACTCATATATCAGTCTTATTCATTTGTAACTGTTCACTTATGACTTCGATTTTTCACACAGCTTCCGTACAATGCGGTGTCGTGATAGCAGTCGAGTTCTATCAAAGCGCGAGCAGATCATGATCTTGCACAGTCTGCTTACATAATTAAATATAATTCGAATAATTAATTACGGCGCGGATCTCGCGCGCGTCGCTCGAAGGAGATAAATTATTTTCTTCTGGCAGCATCATAGGGTGCCACCGGTGAAATATCGATTGCTCGAAGTACCTGGCAGTCGCGGTATATTTTCTGCCGCCAGGTTTTCGACCTCGCACGCCTCGGCGTGCGCGTCGATATCGGCAGTAATTAGTCTTCATTGTGTGTCATTGGATTCGATTCGCCCCCGTCTCCGCGGCGGGAAAAAGTTGGACACAGAGAGGATCCGGGTAAACATCGGCGCGTCTTTCTTCCCTCGTCGTTTCTCCTACCTTCTCTCATCGTCTTCTTTCGACACCCTCCTCGCCGCGCCGGCTCCCCGTCCTTGTCCGTGGGTGTAAATCTGTCTCCCAGATTAAGTCCGAACACTGAGTTGTATAAATTGAAGCCGATCTCTCTGCCGGGGCTCCGGAGTAGCTACTTGGGCCACTTTATTTTCGTTTATTTGTTGTCGGCAAACATGCCTGGTCTTCTTTGCAGCAGCCAGCGGTGGCGGCGATATCCTGCTTGCACGCCTGGCTACACGGCACCGTCAAGGAGGATTCTCTCCGCGTACATGAATGCACTTATACGAGTCCCTTCGCTGTGTACGCGAAGGGCTGCGCATAACCGCCCTAACATGCGCGCGCCCTTTTCATGTATACGAGAATGCCTCCGCGTGTGGTCGTTTGTATAAGCACTGCTCTGTATGCGTATTTGACACGTACATATACAAGGTGTCTCAAAACTCTCAGATATTTCCATTGAATTACGGAGATTTAATTAATAAAAGAAATGTCTTTTATGACAAGAAATCGATAATTACGAAACTCTTTAATATTTAAAATTAGAAAATTATGATAAATTAAGAGATTATGACATACATATGAAATAATAAAAACTTTCAATAAAATTCTAATTTAAAGTTTTTATCGTCAAGATACTCTTTTTATTGTAAGATTTACGAAAAAATTACAAGTTGAAGATTTTAAAATTTACATTTAAAAATTCCAATAATTATATCTCGACTTCTACAATCGATTCAGGTTTCCACAAAGAATAAAAATTCAAAAATGAATGCATTGAATTATATTTTGATGGTTTGAAACACTCTGTATATGTACAAATATGTAAAGGGGACGATTCCACAACGTATACGTCTGAGATGCATAGATGAACGTTGCCTTTGATAGTATTCTCGAGTATAGTGATAATATGCTTTCTCGGTGCATGGATCATGTATGCAGGTAGGAAAAATGAAGAAGCCGCACTGGTATGTACACACATGCAGTTATGGAGATCCGTGTATACAAGGTACTACTTAATCCGACTCTGGTAGCATTGTTTTCCATGAGATGGAGGAAACGCTAGTGTTAACTTCGGTAAGGCGTATAAATGGGTCAGGCGTATTTATGCTCGCCAAGATTTCGGAATTCATGGTTTTCGCGACTGTTACTGACATTTATTTATCGATGCGAAAGTGTCTGCGTTATCGTATTTTGCGGTGTCGCGCTTTTTAATGGGACGCGCTCCAAGATTTGCAAGTTTCGCAAATAATGCGGTTGTGGAACATTGTTTTTGCGATGCAATGATAAGATGCAAAAATGCATTATGCATGATACGGTGATGCTTGCTTCAACATGGTTATGCTATCCAACCTGCCTAGGAAAGTGCTACTAAAATATATGGTTGATCCCGAAAATCTTTTCTCAAGATAGATAATATCCGATAAACCTGACAACTGTTAATTGTTAATCAAATTTTTATTTTTAAAAAACTTATTAGAATTGACGGGTCGCGCATTTATAAATAAGTATTTAAAAATGCGCATTTATAAATAAGTATTTAAAAAAGATAAATGAATTTGATTGTCCGAAAAACTCGTTTTATTTAAGAATTAACGGATTTCGATTTCGGTTTATAATTCACGTTTTTCGAAAGGGTAATTTAATACATCATGACATACATCATGACATACTTTACGTGGATCGTTGATGCAGAAATACCGAAGCCGTATCTGGAGAAGAATTAAAAATTGCATACAGAGATTGATATATGCGTGGGAAATTTATGTCCAACGAAGTCGATAATAAAACACCGAGAGAATTCTTCCGGATAACGTCGGGCTTCTCGTGCGTTATACACAGCGGTCTCGTATGACCCGACAAAAATGCTCGTCCGGCTCGCGCGGGCGGGCGCGGAGAGAACGAACGCGGTTCTCCGTGATATATCGCTGAGCTGGAAAAATGGTTTCGCCGGCGGGGGAATCGGGAGACCCCGAAATGCAGTTTACGCTTTGGTTGACGACGAATCGCCTTCCCGAGCGTCGGTTGGTTACCGGCACGCGAGTGTATACGCATACGCGCAAACACTTATACACACAGATATATCTAGCCGCGCGTTTGTCACCAGATGCACTCGGTTTGCTCGCGTCATCCTTGTTCACTTCGCTGGTTTTTGAACGAATACACACGGAAGCACATATATGAGCAGCAAGTAGACCGCTTTCGTATTTCCAGTCGTGATTATTGCGACTCGTAATATTTAAAGAAATGTCGTAAACGAAGTCGCTGTTCCAGTAACTATTTGTTCTTGTAACTGCATTACAACAACACGGTGTGCCTATGAGAGGAATTTAGCATTATTTCAGAATCCTCCGAGTGAAGAAGAGTTACTCCTCGCCTTTACTATTCAGTTTATGACTGTGTCGCCGTAAGAAGGAATAGAGAGGCAAAGACACGGGCCGTGTAGCGAAACCCCGACGGTGGCGGCATTCCGCGTACGCCATTTGCATACCTTATAATAAAAACAAATCCCTACAGCCGAGACATCTTCGTGCATTCTCGTTTCGCGGAGATCTGTCGAAGCGCCTCGGTTAGATTCTACCTTGCCACGTTTACGGCTACCTTTATCCCGATATGCCGCTGTCCTTCCGGTCCGCCTCTTGGTTTTCTCATTCCCGTAAGCGGTCCTCCCATAACCATCTTCCATACTGGAAGATTTTCCGGATGACTTTCTTTCTTCTGGATGGCTGACACACTACTTCCCTCGTCTGCATGAAAGACTGTACTCTCTAGTGGTGTAAAACCAGAAAGTTGCGACCATCGTAATAAAAAAAAATTTTTCAAGTTTTTTCCGGTGCTAATATTGCATAATATAAATATTAAATTAAAACAAAATTAATTTTGCAATTTGTTTAGTTTTAATACATTTATTCGATTTTAATTAATTTTAATTTATGTGAATATAATTAAATCTTTAAGCCAATTATTTTTATATTTGCATTTTCATCTCATCATTAGTTATGTAGATTATTAGTATCGCAAAATGATAAAAGCACGATTTTAAGACTCGGAAAATATTCTATCGTTCTATTAAATTTTCGCAAAGGAAGAGATCGGCGGAAAAGGGAAGTGGTTGGCGGCTCGAGAACAAGAAGGACGGAGACCGCTTCAACTCGACGGAATCTTTGCCTTCCTTCGCCGATTCTCGTTCCTTCGCGCCGCACCTTGAAGTAGAGGAAGTGGGCCACCGCGCTTTATTTCCTCCCATTCGCACCCTCCACCGTCATATCCCGTTTTCGCCATCGCTTGGTTCCACTTTCTGTTATAACGCGCGGGAAGCGGCCGCGGTAAGGGCAAACTTCTGCTAAATTAATTTCCAACGATTTACATATGTCGCCCGCTATCGTTATGATAATAATACGTTCGACGTGCGAGTTTCTCTCTCTCTCTCTCCCCCCCCCCCTCCACAGTTTCCCTAAGAGGATTTGCTCGCAATCGGCGGTGGTTTTGATGTCGACAAATCGATAACGCGTTAGTGCTAGTCGATCGCTTTAACTGTTTACGCTACTAATTGCGATTAGTAATTAGTTGCGGATGACTGTGATTTCATGTATTGTCGTTGTGTTCTGGTATCATGTATCTTGAAAACGTGCCAGCGAGAGGGAAAGAGAAATGCCACATAAATAATGCAAGCATCGTTCGTGATATTTGCAATGTAACGCAATAATGAAGTACAAATCGGTTTAATGTTAATTTCAATGTCGAAACTGTAAAATGAGAGACAAAATGGCAATTACTATACATTTTTAATGATTTTAATAACGCAATCTTTCGCAAAAATATGTCGCGTAATGACAGGTAATAAAAGTTTAATGCCAAAATTCATGATACATGTCCGAGAGAATGCTCAGTGGAAAATTAGGTCCATTTCCGAATCCTGCGCACGATCTCCTCGGCTCGTTCAAGTGCAGTTAGGTCAGATAGTCGAACCGCATATCGCATGGGGCTACTTTATTACGAGGGAGACGGCGCGGGAAAGAAAAAGGAAGAAGATGGATCGCGTGCAATTCTCACATTCACCACGCTCGGCCCCCCGTTCAACCGAGAGCTTCTCGAAGAAGAATCACGTTTTGAAATTAATCTGGCGGGGCACGGAATTCCAACTTGCGAGCGGACGAGCGAGGCACTTACGGTACAGTAAATTTTTCACGGTAAAAGTAGAGTTCAATCGTAAAAGTAAGGCTCAGTCGTAAAATTTTCCATGCCGTAACGCAACGTTGTCTTTTGAGACGAGCGTGCTTCGCCGTTCCTTCCGCAAACGGCGAACTGCGGATGACGGACGGTGGGGAGGGGGGGGGAAGCGGAAAACAGCTGCGTGTAAATTTCAATCTTATTTCGGCGTTTGTGTTTTTCTTTTCTCATTGCCGCGGCCGCGGCTTGGATAAACGCGTGCTATTCGTTAGAGTAGATGTACGCAAATACGGAGCCGCAAACGTTTGCACAGCGAAGAATGGTGCGCCAATGTGTAATTAAGAAGGGCCCTGCTGCTTGTAAGCGCACGAACGGCGCGGAGAACCGAACGGAATACGTTTGCGGCTTTCCCTTTTCCGCGCAGCTCCGCGACTCGTTTCAATCCCTCCGCCGGGGTGTCGAAGCCTTTTTGGAGATCCGTAACGTCCGCCTCCCCTCCTCGCCGTTCTGCTATCTAACTCTCCGCGATGAAACGCTTCGGATCGACCAATTGCCAATTGGCTGAAGTCTACCTACAATTGATAGAGGCTACAGCTGAATGGGACGAGCCGGTGTATCGAGTGGCCCCGAATAACAATAGGCGAGTGGACGAAGAATAAACGAGCTTACTGTCGCTCTTTGCCGTAACCCATCCCGCTCGCCCGTGTCCTTCCAGTCTGACGCTTTTTGTCTCCGTTCTTCGCCTCGTCTCGTCCGCCGCGCATTCGACAGTGAGCGCTGTCTCTACTTAACTCGCAATACGTCCGTCCGCATGCACCGCGGCGCGCACCAAGACGACACCCTATAACATAATCAGTCGGCAATGTATTTATCGGACCATTCCGAAGACAATGCCCATTGTCCGGCGGGTACTTGTTTTCGCGCGACCGAAGCGGTACACGATCAGTTACCGCGAACGTGGATTCGAATACGATTGGCTAAATACTTTGATATCGCGCTCCTGCAATCCCAATAATGCAAGGAAAATGCAAATTACAGCGCGGTCAACAGTAAGAACAAAATAGAGCAGCCGGGGCAGCAAAAGTTATATAAAGTCAATTACAATGACGATGTATACAAAATGTAATATAAAATATGAAGAATATGCACTGCTATATTTGCATTGTCGGAATTTTCTCGGCAAAGGTACTTGAAGATTTTCATTTCCACTATAAACTTCACATCTTGTTGAAGATGCACATATCTTCTTTATTCTACCATGAAATAAAGAATAAGGAGGATGCAGAGATGACAGGTTTCCCTCGATTGTTCTTCCAGAGCAAGCCATCATGCCGTATAACTTGAAAACAGACAATTTGCCTTTCTCGTTTTGCACCAACAACTCGTACGTCGAGCGACTGCATCGCGTTCCGTGCCGTTCTTAAGCCATCTACGAAACATAATAGTCGCGTGATGCATCCGACGGACATTTCAAGCGCAATATATTGCACTTAGTAGC